>NC_050495.2:10090292-10391542 GCF_012460135.2 Molothrus ater
CAGGCTGTGAGAGAAGTGAGGAGTGCCATACTTCCCGAATGTTCTGCTGCTCCATCTCGTGCCTCTTGATCATCGTTTTTCTCTTGAAGAATCGGCAGTTTTTGTCGTAGTAGAGTCTCTGCTGGCTGAGAAGCTGGGCCTCCTCTTCAGCCTGTGTGTGCTGCAGGTTCTCTTTGTGTTTGGATATCCTTTCTTGCTTCTCTTTCTTGGGTGTGCTGTGGTCCTCATTCATTTCCTGCAGGGTCAAAACAAAGCTTGCCTCAGCACCACAGTGACACAGGACCATGGGGGACCTTGCTGGCTCCTCCTCTGCCATTCAGGCCACGAAAGGACACCAAAATCCCACTACAGAACCAACAGAACCAGACCTATCACCTGGCCATGCTCAGCCCTGCTGCCCCTACAGCTGTACCAGGACCCACACCAAGAGTAGGAGGAAAAACGGCCACAGAGCTCCTTGATAATAATTTTCTCACCTTTACCTTAACAGCCAATTATTTTTGCAATATGGTGAAGACACTTCTTAAATAATGCATTTTGGTACATATGAAGTTATTTCTCTTCCTAATTTATCTAAGTGATCACAGGGCATTTAGTCAAGGGACATTGAATGGCTGTTCTGATTACTCGAAAATAAAAAAAAACAGATGAGGAGAAAGGGGAAGAAGAACTCTCTGTGAAGTCCCATTTTCCTTCATCACCCTTGGCTTTAAAGATTCTGCTCTACAGCAAATTGTGAAGGCACCTGTAGCCACCCTCACAAATTGTTCTGGAAATGCTGCCAGATGCTCCCAGCTCCTGAAAATTTACTTGCTGAGAATCCAAAATTTGCTTCCAAGCCTGACAGTATCCCTTAAACCCCTGGGCTGGCCCAGGTTTATCAAAACAAGAGGGTTCGTGTTCATTCCACACCCCTTCAGCCCTGAAAATGAAGGTTTCTTGCCTCTTTAATCTTTTCCTTGCAAAGCTTGTATTGTTTCTTCTGACTTTCTAAAAAGGTCGCCAGGTCTTTCTTTTGCTGAGCCAAAATCTGTTGCTGGAATTTCTTTTCATCTGCTGCAGCTGCCTTTGCCTGCAATGTACAGAGAGAGGAAAAAAATAACAATAAGAAAAGAAAAAAAGGTGAGTGAGCAGGTGCAGAATCCAGCACAAATTATTGCTGTGGTTTTTGATTTTTGGTCAGTCATTCTGGTGACTGTGCTAGACAAAGCCATGAGCACTCAGCCACAGAACAGCTGCTCACACAGAAAATGCTCACATAAGTCTGAGGGCTTCTTTGTGCTTCTCACCTCCCCACCAAAGCCACCCCAGAGGGCACAACCACACCAGTTTATTATGTGGATTAACGTGCTGATTTTTAGACTGAGTGACAGCTTTGTCACCCCCTCAGCTGAGGCAAAGCTCCCACCAAGGACCCCACAGCCCCTTTTATGCAGCTGTGGCACTGGTGGATGCCAACAGAGCGCCCATCAGCCAGGAAGGTGACTGGAGGCTGCTCGAGGGAGCACAAGGTCACACAGAATCCCCAGGTTGGAAGAGACCTTTGAGATGATTGAGTTCCACCCAGCCTAACCTCAATTAAACCATGGCACTGAGTGCCACATCCAATCTTCTTCTAAACACACCCAGGGATGGTGACTCCACCACCTCCCCTGGCAGACCATTCCAGTACTTTGTGTAAAAACCTTTTTCCTAACATCCAACCTAAATTGCCCTTGGGGCAGTTTAAGACCTTGTCCTCTCGTTCTGCACCTCAGACCACGGATTTGAGCAGCACCTCCCTTGGACACCTGGGTTCTCCTGTCCTCAGATCCTCCCAGCACTCACCTCCTTCTCCATCACAGCCACTTGCTTCTTGGCCAGCTTCTCCAGCTCAATGGACGAGTTGTTGGCGTGTGTCTCCACCTCCTTCTGCAGCTTGAGGCGGTGCTCGTCCATCTCGGCCTTCAACTTGTTCTCCAGGGCGATCAGCTGCTTCTGGTGCTGGCGCCGCATCCGCTTATATCCTGACATCTGTTCCCGCAGCTCGTTCTCCTGCTCATGCTCATGGATCTGTCTTGTAACCTGGGGGCAGGAACAGGGCAGCCAGTGCTCCATGGCCTTGCTTCCCACACAAGCTCACTGGGAGCCAGGCCCTGCTCTGCTGTGCTCCTCTCAGCAATCCATGGGTTTTGGAGGTGTTGCTGTTCGGTTTCACAAAGCCACAAGGTTTCTCTGTCCTAACTTTTAGCCCCCATCTTTTCCTGAGACTTTTATGTGTTTTCAGTAACACAGCTGAAAATGCCATATTACAAATAAAGGAACTGGTTACTTATTGATGCCTTCTGAAGGCTGCCTTCAGAGCAGAGACTAGATGGAGCTCAAGAATAGAGACTAGATGGAGCTCAAGAATAGAGACTAGATGGAGCTCAAGAATACAGACTAGATGGAGCTCAAGAATAGAGACTAGATGGAGCTCAAGAATAGAGACTAGATGGAGCTCAAGAATACAGACTAGATGGAGCTCAAGAATAGAGACTAGATAGAGCTAAAGAACAAAGTAGGGATTTATTAAGAGGCCTCAATAGATCCACCTTGGGCAGCACAACCCAAAATGGCCACACAATGGATGATCACTCACAAGATCCCTCACTTTTATAGGTTCTGGTCCATTTGCATATTTGAGTTAATTGTCCAATTACAGCTTTAGCCCATGAAGTCCCATCCTTGTTTTTCTCTCTTCAGTCCCCATTGTTTATGCTCTTGGGTCTGAGATCTGGATCTGCTGCCCTTGGTCCCCAGCTAGAGAAGGAATTTTTGTGTCTTCCTGCTCTGTGAAGAGAGCTCACCATCCCCTAATAGGAAACCTAGACTTAGACACTAAAGCAGAACAGAATCTGAAAAATATAAAAGCTAAACCCTGAGGCATCATTATCACTCCAGGACATGCTGAAGGAGATCTGGAAACAAAGGTGGCTGACAGAAAACATTCTTCAGACACCTTATACAGATGCAGGACTCAGATCCTAATTCAGATTCAACTTATTCAGATCCACGGACTCCCAAGAAACAGCCAGAACCCCCCCCAAACTCTCATTCCTTCCTTCCTCCTCAAGTCACCCCCATGCCAATTCAATCTCTCAACATCTATTTTCTGCTATGAGGAGCCTCCTTCAAAATTTCCCCTTAAAATTCAAGATGATGGCAGACTGAGCTCATTCCTTCCCAGAATTGAAAGTTTTCTAACAAGGGAACGCTGTTCTGGAACTGTGTGCTCTTAACAAGATTGATCAGATGGTCTAAGCAGATTTTAAACCCTGCTCAGCTGAAACAAACTCACAAGTTCCACATTCATTTCCATGCCCAAGTGTATCCATGTGAAAGGAAGAAAAAAAAACACCAACAGGCTGTGCCAAACATGTTCAGAAGAAAATGCAAATGGTGATGCTTCCATTTCAAAAGAAGAAAAGTGTCCAAGACTGGTTTTTATTTTTTTAAAGACAGTCTCAGGAACTTATGAAGATTTGCTGATCATTTATATGACCTGAGAATCAAAAACTTGGTACGTGTGTGGAACTGCAGCCCCTGATTCTGTGCAAGGGGACCTTTGCTTTGCCACTTAAGTGTGAAGAGCTCAGGCCTTTGAAGGTGATCAGTGAAGCTTTATGAACCATGAGTCCCTCCTGCAACCTTCCTGATGGATTCCTCCACAGCAGCCCAAAAACTGGCCCCTGCTATGGTGCTGCTGTCATTTGAAGGCAGTTTTGTGGAGATTTTTGAAGTTCAGATGTAGGATGGGGTACACCTACAGAGATGGGAAGGTCAGGTTCAACAGAAGAGCAGCTGCTTTAGGGAGCTGCCATCCCAGTGCACTTGCTGGCTCCAGGGCTGGGAGGTGACAGGAAGCCAAGTCAGAGCTCCAAAATCAAGAGATGAACACCCTGACTGAGGTGACCCAAGGCAGGCAGCAAGTGCCACCTGTCTCAGGTTCAAATGACCCCCAAGACTTGGGAGGAGGGTGAAGAGGAACTCAGGAAGAGCCTCCCAAAGATTGCAGAGGAACCAAAGAACCAGCCTGAGCACAGCACTGTCACACTCAGGGTGATCAGTGAGGCTGAGTACCCACCAGCTGGTGATGGACAAACCACTCCCTTCCTACAAGAAATTTCAGAGTGTCATTCTAGAGCAGGTTGGATTAAATACACCTCAGCCACTGGTGCAACAGAGCAGCCTGTACATGCTTGAGACACAATCAGATCCAAGGCAGCCACCAGGAGTATGTGGGATTGAAGGAATGACCACAGAAACACAAACACTGGGTGAGCCCTGTGTTCTGCTACAGCTCAAAAAGCTTTTGGTTTTTCCAAGAGTACCAAGGACAGCAACACTTGGAAGAAGCTGGGAAGTGCTCACAGGAACTTGCACATTTCAGTCAAGCTCAGCAAGAATAAGATCTCTGCCAGAAGCTTCCAGGTAAGGAAAATTTCTCTGAGAATCCAAGTTAATGATAAGAGACAGATGCCAGGTAAGACAGGCAGACCACCAACACTTCACACATGCCATTGACAACATTCAGTGACATCCAGCTGGGAGAGAACAGCCTTGGTCAGGCACTTGAAGAGAAATGGAGACCTGGGAGCCACCAGCTGCACCAGATCTTCCTGGATGTGCTATTTTTGGGGCCCAGCCCTTTTGTGAGCAATGGGATGTTCTGCACGGCACACTCCGTTCCCAGACGTTGGCAGAACAAAGCAAACAGCAAGAGCCTAAGAAAAAATGGATCTAAGGATCCTCCAGCAACTTTGCCAGTCTCCTTTGGTCTCATCTCTAATGAGATGTAGAATGTGCACTTGTTTTATTTACAGCAAAACTCATTAACTTTTATCCTTGTTTTTTTCCCTGTTCTTCTGCACCCCATTTCCAATTTTGCTCAGCTTTATCGTGACAAGAATTCCATCTTGGAAAGATTTCCCATGAAATCTAGGATATTTATCCCTAACAAAAGGATGCAATTGCTAATTACAAGCCTAGCTGATAAAGCCTTCCAGTCACAACAGAAGATGAGACATTAAAAAGTCAGAAGAAAACAAAAGCAGTGTCTCATCCCAAAGATGGGAGAGGAGATCAGCAGACTTGGTGGACATCTCATGGATTTAGTGTCCCTGTTCAGTAAACTCATGATAAAGACTCCATTTATCACCATAATCTCCAGTCAAGCCCAACAGTCCTCAGGACAGTCTTCAAAGACAAAGTCTGCACATGGTGACCTCAGGGGTGGCAGAATGTGGCAGAAATGAACATTAGTGACTGAACATGCCCAGGTCAGTGCCAGAGAAGTCCTTCAGACTATGAATGAATCCAGGATTATGGTTTTAAAGATTAAACCCCTAATGAATGAACAGCTCCAGCAACCATTTTAACAAG
The DNA here is from genome assembly GCF_012460135.2 of Molothrus ater. NCBI lineage: Eukaryota > Metazoa > Chordata > Aves > Passeriformes > Icteridae > Molothrus > Molothrus ater. Next base: position 10,095,696 of record NC_050495.2, read on the forward strand.
AAAATTTGGGGATGTTTCAGTAATTACCCTTCTGGTGTTCTTAGGCAAAGACTCTTGGAACTCCATGTACTATTTGGAATATCCTGAGTGGGAAGGGCCCCACAGGGATCATGGAGTCCAAGCCCTGCCCTGCCCAGACCCCCCAGCAATCCCACCCTGGGCATCCCTGGGAGCATTGTCCAAGTGCTCCTGGAGCTCTGGCAGCCTCGGGGCTGTGCCCATGCCCTGGGGAGCCTGGGCAGTGCCCAGCACCCTCTGGGGGAAGAACCTTTCCTGATCTCCAGCCTCAACCTCCTCTGACACAGCTCCAGCCGTTCCCTGGGTCCTGTCCCTGGTCACAGCAAGCAGAGATTGGAGCTGCTCCTCAAGAAGAAGCCCACTAACAACTCCTCAGATTATGATGAGGCAAAAGGTGATAACTACAAAATTTGTTCTCCATATAACCAGGAAATGTCAGGATCCTTCACACCAGAAAGCTGCAGCTTCCTGAAGACCTCCCTGCAGCACACAACAATCAATCAGCTCATCAGGAGAACCAAAAACCTGTATGAACCAGAACAGCTTTCATTAAGGTATGACATTTTCTCAGTTTCTTATCTCTCTGCATCTTTGGCATACACAGAACTGAGAACAGAGATGTCTTTTCCAACCTACTCCCACAGACAGTTCATTTGCCATAAAATCCAAACTTTCTTTCACCCCTCCAAGATTTTAGCTTTACGTAAGGAAGTTGAGCTCACAACTTCTCCTCCAAACCAACAGCTGTTTAGAGTTCCTTGTTCTACACTGTTTATCCAAGATACTGAACCCTCTCCTAAAAGACAGGAGTTTTCACCTCTAGCTAACTGAATTTCCAAGCTCCTCTGTGCTGGAGGAAGCAGAGCTCGGAGCAAAACGCTGCCAGCTGCTTCTCACAGCAAGAGGAGATGAGAAAGAACAAGTCCAAAATTTTAGAGGAAAGGTCTACAAAGGCAGCAGCCAGATGAGCCCATTGGAGAAACTCAACCCTGTGGAACAAAACATCAATGCTCCAGCAGAAGAGGGGACAGCTCCATGTGAAGGTGCCTGGCTCTGGAGCCCTGGTGCCATTTCCCTGGCCACATCCAGGGAATGCTGCTCCCATGGACACAGACACTTGGCTCTGCAGGCCCAGATGAGATCACATTGTTCTTTTGCTGGCATTTGGATTTCAAAGAGAACACCAAGGCCTTTGATAGAGTCCTCAGTGTCTGATCCTTCTATGGAATGAGATGTCACAGATGTGAGGGAGGAATCCTTCCCTGGGAGAGTGGCAGGCCCTGGCACAGGGTGCCCAGAGAAGCCCCTGGATCCCTGGCAGTGTCCAGGACCAGGCTGGACAGGGCTTGGAGCACCCTGGGATGGTGGAAGGTGTCCTTGCCCATGGCAGAGGGTGCAATGAGATGGGCTTTAAGATCCTTTCCAACCACTCCACTCTGGGATTCTATGAGGTTTTAACTACTTGATCATTGCCTTTGAAAACTGTAAAAGCAGCTGTTGAGGAGATGCACGGGGAAGGGGGGACCTAAGGGGTCAAGCTTGAAAGACACCCAGAAGTGCAGATCAATGCATCTCTGAAGAGATTAAAAAAAAAAAAGCTTTCCCTTGAAAACATTGAGAGGTGTAGTCTCATCAACATGCAGAACCTCTGCCCTCCTTTTCAAACAACAGCTTGCTGAGCTTCAAGAGATTCCTGGTTGTAACTTTTAATTTATGCATCACTGATAATCTGAGAAATAATATGGAGATGTAGGTGCCTGGTCTCTGCCATTTCAGATGGCAACTTTTACTCCAACAGCAGAAATATGCAGGGTATTTTCCAGCACTGTTCCAGGTAAGTGATGGTTACTGCTACCACACAAAACTGATTAAAGAGAAGAGTGGTCCAGGAAAAAATGACTACTAAAATTGCTGATTGAATTATGACCCAAGTTAAGCTCCTTCATCTTTCTTACTCACATTTGCTGATTTTCACGATTTTCTTTAATCTGAGCAATATTAAAGCACTACTGCAAGACTCAAAAGGGGATATGCACAGCCTGTTTCTTTGTGGAGAGTTCATTTGACTATTTTCTCTGGAGATCTGTCCAGTTTCCCTCATATTCACATGATGCTTTTGCAGAGTACCAGGGCAAGGGAATCACTCTCCAAACCACTGGGTCACCTGGAGTGCTCAGCTGTCTAACACAAGTTCCTCTGTGACCTCTGCACTCCCTGAACTGCTTCAGCTTGTTTTTGGAAAGAGATCCAACTTGAACTTGGGATTACTTTAAGGAATGCCAGTCTTACCTCCATCTGCAATATCCTGGTCTATGGGGAGAAGAGCAAGGACTTGAGGGCCCCAGGTCCTGGACTGCACCAGGAGGAACAGCTGTGGAGTGAACAGCCCCAGACTTGGTGCTTTTCTTCTAAAAACACTGCCCTGGTCTCAGTGTTGGGGGGTGGATTTCAGCAAATCCCATGAAAGGAAGCTTTAACACCCAAATATCATCCCATATAATTGAATTTGGGGCCAGAACTCCCATTTTTGATTCTCTGCAATACAGGCCACCTGATGCTCCCAGCTGCACAACCTTCCTGTGCAGGAAGATGCTCCCAGCTGCTGAGGAATGGGAACCATCACAGCTTGCTGGTTTGCTTGTTGTCAACCCCTGTGGGATCCTGGGCACCCATTCACACATGAAAAATCTGTTCCAGCTGCCATTGAAAGAGTAAATTAACACAGAGAGATGAATAAAGCCTGAATTTCTGGGCTTGCACCATGAAATATTTCTGTGGCAAACTCAGGGTCAGTTCTGCCCCACCACACAACCTCAGAAGCAAGGACACACCAACACCTCCTGGAGTGCCCAGCTTGGTGTGTTGGGATCTTCCCTATACACTGGGAAGGAGAGATGTGTGTGTATGATGGGGATAACAGAGCATGTTCCACAGAACACCCAAAAAAGAGAAGCTCTCCAAAAATCTTTCCATCTTCCCCACCCAAAAAGAATTTTATCTTTATCATCACTTGGTCATTGAAGCAGAGAGATTCAGCAAATCCAAGTGAGTGAGGAATGAAGGCAGACACAATGCCAGCCCCACAGGAGGCTGCCATGGGATTTAGGAGTGACCTTGGGATATCAGATGTCTTCCTCAGAGCTCAGGGACCTGGGAATCCCTCACAGCCCATATTTTCATTGGCTCCCAAAGGGGCCTGGCCATGCAATCCCTTCAAGCCACCCAAGCAGCCCAGGGGTGACATTTCCAGGGAAGACAGGAGTTGTGGGCTCTGCTGCTGAAGGCAGGCCACAAGGTGCAGCAGCTTTGCACAGGGAGTAAAAGAACATGAATATATTCATCACACATATCAATTTATCAATGAAATTGTATGTCTGGAGTATGACACATGAGTCATTCATTATTTCTGCCCTCCAGCCAACCTAACTGGGTCCCACTTTTATCTGCTCAGTGCAGGCAGTAGAAGAGCTGGCACTACACTGGGTGAACACACACACACAAAAAGGAAAAATTCCCAGGGCAGAGGGTCTCCAGGAGAGCAGGGATCCTGCCCCTGTCAGGTGTGCTGCATGAAGTCCTCTAACACACACATTTCTAGGTCACTTTAAACTGGGGGGAGCAGGGGACACCAGCCTGGGGGGCACTCAGGGTATGGGCACCCAGAAATACACCTGCAAAAGATGGGATTCAGATGCTCTCAGGAAGCATCTGGACAGAATCCTGAATGCCACAGCATCATTCTAGATTTTAACAGCAGCAGCAACAATCACACAGAAAAAAATTTGGGCTGCTGGCACTGCTGCTTGCCTCCAGTCACCAGCTTCAGCTGTGGTCACACACACACACAGAGGCACACCCCGTGCCCTGTGCATGCAAGAAGGAGTGGGAAGCGATTCTGGGGATGCAGAAATGGTGGTCTGGAAGGAGAACCCCCATGGTGGAGGTAGGAGGGAGCGGGAAGGGGAGGGCTCGCTGGTGTCATTTCGGGGTTGGTCCAGGATGATGTCATAGCACTGAGCGAGTGCCATGGCCAAACCGTGGGCACTTTCTAACGCTCCCCGTCCATCTGACCTCTAATACCAGCGGGCTGAAATATTGAGCAGGACATTGGTTTTCCCTGTGAAGGGCCATTTTTCACTGCTGTCCCTGGAAAAGGCTGCTCCCAGCCCGGGTGGATGCGGGGTGGGGGAGGCGGCACACAACTAACTCTTCCGGCACACACCCCTTTCCCTACTACAAAGGCATTCCACAGCAATCACATTTGCAATAGTACAAATCTTGATGGATTCATCCCATCCCCCTCCCCTTTGTAAGCCCACAGTCCGCTGTAAACCCTCTCTCTCTCTCTTCCCCTTATCGCAGCCCAGCAATCCTTCCAAAGGATCAGGCTGGAAAATGCAGTCACGGTACAGTTGCTTGAAATAAATGAATGAATGAAATAAAAAAAATAAAAAAAAAAACCACCAGGCAGCAGCTCAGGGCGGGCAGCAGCGATCTTATTGTTCCCAAACCCATCTGCATCTGCATCTCCACGGCGTTCCAGCAGCTCTCACACCCCTCACACACTCTTAATGCACATGCAGATAAATATATTAACAAAAGGGACAGGTGGGAAATGGAGGGGTGGGGTGGGAAATGAAGATGATATTAACTTCACCCAGGAAGGTGGGCTATCTCACACTGGAAATGCACCGAGAAATTAAACATATTTCACATTTACATCTCACACACACACAGAGGTAAAATCTCTTTCAGTGCAATATCCAGTTGCTATGCCAACAGCACCAACAGCACGGAGGGATGGCAGCGAGGGGCTGGGGAGCGGGGTGGGGTGGGATGGGGTGGGGTGGGATGGGGGCTCTTACCAAAGATGCTGATTTGATTGTGGCAAAGCGCTCTCGGTTCCGGTAGTGGAGGGCCTGATTCTGCACTGACTGGGTAGGCCGCACCTCAGGCCTGCGATCCCTGTGGCCCACCTCATCCCTTATAAATACATGATCCTGCAGAAATGGATAAAAACAAGGAGAAAGTCCGGCTGTGCTCTTCCCGCGGCGGCTGCCTCTCTCTCACCCCTCTGTCTGCACAAGCGCGGCTGTAGGAGAGGCATAGTTCAGCTCTCTGCTTAGCCCCGGCAGCTCCCACCGTACAAAATGAATAAGCAACACATTGCAGCTCGGCTCGGCGCGTCAGCTGATCGCGAGCAGGATGCCTCCGAATCCCTGGATCGGGCTGCCTTTTTTTTTTTTTTTTAAATCTCCTTCTTTTTTTTTTTTTTTTTTTTTTTAAACCTCCAGTATTACATATGTGCCAGAAAAAAGCGAGGCGGGAGCAGGAAGCAGAGCAGGGCGATCGGAGTCCTCGGGAAGGTCGGGTTCAAGCACTGCAAGCCAGCGATCCCGGTGAAAACGTGATTCCCATGTCTAGGCACGGAGATCCTGTTCCCTTTTAACACCACAGCAACATCCTGCCTCATTCCCTTTGCCCAGCGCCGTGTCCTCGATAGGGTTTCTTTGTCCCTCGTTTGCTATCTGCTGTGGGGGACGAGCATCCTGGCTAAATCCACGGCAGGCTGGAGAGCACCAGGAAAGCCTCCGTGACCACTCAGGGATCCTGCTTTCCAGTCATGATCCTGCACAGTTCTAGCACTTTCTCTCCACAGCCCACAAAGGATTTTTTTTTTTTTTTTTCTTTTTAAAGCAACAGCTCCCAGGTTTTAGCAGGAATGGTTCCTAGTGCAGCTTCCCCTCTGCTCCCTGGCAAGGCTCTGCCAGGAGAGGCTGTGCCCTTCCCAAATGGCACGGGCAAATTTGGGAGTGGAACAAAGCTCCAGGAGAAACCCTCCTCAGAAATGCCAGCAAAAAATCCACATCACCACGGTTTTCCCAATGGGAATGGTGACTGCCAACAGTCAGCACAGCTGCAGGCTGCACCCTGGGGATGGAGTAGCCTCTGGACACCCTGCACACCCCGCTCCTGCCTGGCCACACTGGCATCCCAGTGTCATGACTCCATCCTCAACCTCCAGCTCCTAAATCCTCTCAGGAAGACTGAGATTCTCTTCCTGAATTAAATCAAGTTTCAGTTCTTTGGGGTGCAAAATAAAGGCTGCCAGTGCCCAGAAAGCCCTTGCAGGGAAGAGCTGCCTCCATGAGCAGGAGCAGCTTTGCCACCCTGCCATGGTGCAGCAGACACCAGGAAGGTCAGAGAGCCCCACAGGAAGAATCCATGGAATGGTGTGTCCATCAGGACACTGCTGTCATCCCCATGCTCCTTTCCCACCCCACAGAGACCTGGTTTTCCCCTCTGCTGGCCTCCATTTCCAGCTGCTTCTCACCCACACCCACACACACTCAGCCCTTTTCAACAGGACTCTGAGTTCAAGCAAAAGCCAATTAGGTGCAGAAATGCTGATATTAGGAGATGAACACCACATTGATTAACAGTGTTTTTACCCCAAAACCTTTCCTTATCCTTCCTTTGAGCACTCCCAGTCCATGCTCACCTTTCCCTTGCCTTTGCTCAGTACCCAAGGCCACCACAGAGCCAAGCCTGCACCAGCTCCTCTACACCCACACAAGGCACACAGAATGTGCCAAAACAACTAAAAAGAAGAGTCCTCCACGTAGATATGGAGAGTCATAAAAGTTGCAGTTTTATTTTATACTGGACATCCTTATAGTGGGCATTTGTGGCACTGTCTGACAGGAAAGGCAGTGAGATCACAAGAGAAATCACTGAAAATTGGGCTGATCTCAGATTTCCAACTTGTGCATGTTGGTGTGACAGGCAGAGCTCTTGGACTTGCCCACATTCCTGAGAAAGGCACATGTGAGGCTCTAGAACAGCCATCGCCAGAAGATCCTGATTAAACATTTAAAGTCCAACAGCATCTCTCACTTTATTCTGACTCTCAGCCTCACCAGAGGGATCCCAAACCCTGTAGTGAAGATCTTCCCCAAACTCACCCACCTGAACCACTGAGGAAACACCAGGAGCCACCAGTGCTGTGCTCCAGCCATGAAATGAAGCTGGGGACAGGACAAATGTCACCCCTGGTCACACACAGAGCCTGCAGCAGCACCTGGGAGTGCACAGGGTTCCCAAAGCCTGCTAAGCAATACCCCAATCCCTGCATCATCTTCCTTCTCTCCATTATGTTGGCATGGCAAATATCCAGAGAAGCTGCAAATCACTGAAACCCCCCCCCCCCCAACATTTTAAATGGGCATTCAGACTTTCCAGAATGCTCCAAAACACCACCTAAAATAACAAGTTTAAGTTGTAATTGCTTTTTCTACTGGAAAATGAATCTGTGATTTACTTTTTGTTATCTAAGAGGTGGATTTTTAGAGGGCAGAGTGTCACCCTGGCCTTGTTTTATGGGATCTCTGGTTACCTCAGTGCACATGAGAAGCTCAGAGCAGAATTAAATTGCCCTTCAGGAATGTGAATTAACCACATTCTGCATTTCAAACTCAGCTGGGCAAGGAATGGGAAAATTCCTTTGCAACTGAGCAAGCCAAAGGACCAATTTCAAGGGGACAAAAAACTCATCTGGTAAGAGAAATAAATCTCTGAGTAGGCACATCTCCATCAGCCTTCCTCAGATGAGGTGACCGATGACAAACATCTCCCCACAAACCTAGAAAAATGGGATTTTGCTACTTTTATTTTAAAACTAAATTCTTCTTCTCCCAAAAACTTGATAAGAGACACTGCAGTTGCAACTGTTGGCACAGATAAGGAAATTTTGTTTCCAACTTTTAGCTTCAGACGCATGGGAAACAAAGACACAAAATTGGCACCTCGGCTCATGGCACCCAAGAAAGAAAATCTGACTGAGGGCATCCCAGAAACTCATCAAGTTTGGGTCAGGGTACCTCAGCCCCAAATCTGCATTTCAAACCCTGGTTTGTTTTTAAAGTAAAGTATCTTCTATATACACTTCATTTCCCACCTGTTTTCTGTGGTTTTCTTGCAATATTTACCTTAAGGATGCAACTTTAGGCATGCTCAGCTCATAACTCATTAAAATCCTTTTCTTCAGGGCCAACAATCCAGAATCTTCAACTTCCTACTCAAGGAATCATTTGTTCTTCTGACTGTATCATGCACATAAACAGTTTTCAGGTTGATCCAAACAGAGGGGGGATTTGGCTGGGACATTGCCAGGACAAAACCATTCTCAAATATTAAGCAGAATTATCTGACAGGAGCTGGTGGAGCTTCCAGTGGTGCTCCCAGCTGGATCTGAATGGCTGCTCCTGTGAACTGTCTGAGCACCTCACAATGACTTGGTGTCAAGCCACGAGCTCAAAATCCAACACAGAGTGGGTTTTGCTCTGAGTCCCATCCCAGTTCTACCACACGCTGGCTTTTCATCCTTCTCCTCACTGAAAAAAGGCCTTTGCCATCCAAATTCTGCCCAGCCCAAAGCTGGGACACCTCCCCCTTCTCCAACTCCCTTTCCCACTGGGTTTTTTGCTATGCACACCAAATAAAACTTCCAGAAACACAGGAGGACTCATTAACTGCTGCCAGTCTCCTAGACAAATAGGAAAGGCAATTTCCAAGCCACACTAAAGACTTCCATGGAATTGCAGCAAATCCCTTTGTGCTTTCTAGGAATTTAAAGAGCAAGGAAAACAGCAATGTGACACCATTTGTCTTAATACACTGCTTTAAGTGCCTTGATAATCAACAGGGAGGTTTAAGCTCTCTCCATGCACAAAATTCCTCACAAATGCTGAAATTAATTGGAGCAGCAACAGGAGATGTGCACAGGTTAATTTACAGCATCTGGGAAGTCACTCAAGTTGCAGCAGTTATTGTAAATATACTTTATTATTGCAGAGATTGGGTGAGAATTTGTGATGATCAACTACAAAGATCCTCTTTTCCATCTTTTTGTTATAAACCAGATCTTAATCACAAGTTTTCCCTGACATTTTACTGCCCAAGTTTCAGAAAGCACCGATGATTTTAAGATTGAAGCAAGAAACAGCAACAGCTGAGTACCTGCAGTTGAAAAAAACCAATATTGTACTGGCTTTTTGTTAGATTAAAGATTACAACATCATATTATTATAGTTTTGCAGAAATAAAATAACAATAAATTCATTGAGGACAATGAAATAATATTTCTGGGAAGCCACCTGTGCCCACAGTGCTGAACAAAACAGTGACAAAACATCTCTGATGCACCAGCTGATGCCTACACTCACTTTATTGTCTTACTCTGGGAGGCAAAAATCTTTATCCTCATTTTTAAGATGAATTAACTGATATTTATCTGATTTTAAAATCTGGGTTATGTGTCTTCGAAGCACAGTGTATTTGAAGTTTTACTCCCTGCCCCATTTTGTCATTTTTTGGGGCTCTCAGGTACGATTGGGTTTGTATCAGAGCCATCACTTACTCTTCAGCTCCCAACCTGTGCAGCTGAAAACTCCTGAAGGGAGATGGATGTGACAATGTGTATCCATAGGCAAGATGCCCCTTGCGTGGAGTAGCAGAGTTACTTAATGTATTCAGAAGAGAGTTCTTACACTGGACATACTGAGATGTACATGAGGAGCTCACCAACCTGCAGAAGGGCAAGGACAACTTCCTCATCCAAGCCAGAGATCTGAATTTCCTGAAAAGAATATGCTGGTGATTAAGGTGTCCTCCTGAGGGAGCAGGGTTTGATCCCAAGCATGGGCTCCCTGCCTGAGTAGCTCACCTGATTACCACTGATTACCATTTTTTTTCCTCCCAGGACATCAGGACACATCTATAAACTAAATAACACAAAAAACTGCACATTTAATTATGGCCTGTTATTGTTTTCAATATTTTGGAGATTTTTCTTCCAGCCTAACAGGTGTGAGTCACTTTTGTTTTAAGTAAAAGTTTAAAAACCATGGACCTCTGCTGTGCTGTGCGAGGGTTTTTTTTCCACAGAGGATTCATCCCAAGTGCAGCAAACCCCAAAGCACCTTGGCTGCCATCAACTAGCATAGCCAGTGACAATTAACCAGATCAGAACAGGTCATTTCACTTACCCTGTGACCACAAAACATTTTTGGAAGTTACAGCCAACTAGCAGCTGTTAAAAAAAAGAAAGAGAATGAGTTGTTTACAAGTGCTTTTACTCCATCAGCCTCTTCCCTAAGCCTCTGCCTCAGGGTGGGTCACAGGACAGATGCCAGGGGTGCTCCTCAGGTGCCTGAGGCTGCTCCCAGCCAAGCAGCACTCAGGGATGATCCAAACAAAGGGGGGGATTTGGCTGGGACATTGCCAGGTCAAAATCATTCTCAAATATTAAACAGAATTATCTGATAGGAGCTCCTGGTTTCCTCCAGGCCAGCCCAGCCTGGCTCTCCACACCAGGAGAGCACTGAGGACTGAGAACTGCATCTCACACACCACAGACTCCTCCCGCCTACTTTTACCTGCACGTGCCGTTCTGGGGCTGTGGCCCCAAACACCAGAGGGGCTCTGACTTTTTAGAGCTCTGAGCCATAGAAAATATCAACACTCCAAACCATTTTGCCTTCTTGGACCCCCTCCACAATCTGGAGGTTGTTCATTAGCACAGTTGTGGAATGACACAATTTTATACAACACTTTTGACTTCACCCATGTCAAAACCATCTCATATGTGACCTTGTACCCACAAAATGCTGCATATGCTCAGCAGTATTTTCTTTTTAGACTTTAAAGGGTGATTAAATGCAAAACAAGAGCTTAATTTAAACTTGAACCCCAGGCTCTTCCCGTTGTGTTTGTGAGGGGCTCCAGAGTGATACCCAAAACTCAGCTTCATCCCAGTTTCCAGAAATGCACTTAAAGCACGAAGACAAACTGAAATCTTGGCAGAACAAGGCACTTTACCTTGAAAACACAGTGGGATGTATGTGAATATAAACACCCCTGAAATGTCAATCTGCAGTTTTAGTCTCTTCACATGCATTAGTACACATATGAAGCAGTTTTCCATTTAAAATTGCATTCCCCAAAGTAACAAAGAATAAAAAAATAGTGTACTAAATTAAAGCAACATATTTGCAGACTCGAATATGTCCTGCTATGCAGAGTCCAAATCTGCTTTATGAATGACTTACAGCAGAAGGGAACATTTTCCAATGGAGAAGGAATCTACTCCAAGGATCAGCAGTCCTAGCCAATCATTAACTGTTTTGTGAAGACCATCAGTGCAGACCTGGGCTTTCTGCTCCCAAAATTACCCTAAAACACCTGTGTTCAGTGATCTAGAGGGGATTTCTTTTATAATACTTCAGTTACAAGTCTGCAAGACACCCTGGGTTTTTTCAAACCAGGTAAAAAATTCCATGTGGTGTTCTGTTTGTGCATCCTACACACAAGTCTAGGAGGACTGAATTTACAGCATCAGAAATGCTGTATTTGTACTTTATAAGTGTCACACAACCATTATAAAACACAATAATAGTCTTAAAACAAGCAGGAACTCCACTCCTTTCACAAATGCCATTTGTGTCTGGTGGGAGCAGCTCATGTTTTGTTTTTATCAAATATAACAACTCTGAGCAGTGATTATAACCTATGAATTCTGTGTAAATCAGTCCCTCAAACTTCCATTTTAATGCACAAGTAAATATGGCAATTTAACAACATGAAATTAAAAGTTAACACCCGTTTTGAAAGCCTACACAAAGAGAGAGCTTCAATCATAACCACCCAGAATATCCATCAGTGGTGCTGCTCTTCATTCAGGACAGTTCCACGGGCTGGCATTTGGTACTAACACCTTAATTTCACCTTTCTGAATAAACAATCTTCCCTAAAGATGCTGTCAAGAGTCTTTAGGAAAGAAGCAAACCCCTAAAACCTTTGCAACTTCTCTGCCAGTATCTTTAAATATGTAAGACCATGTTTTGTTGAAGACAAAATGTTTCAATAGTTCTTAATACTCAACATCACAAACCCTGCACTTCAGGAGGAAAAACTGCTTACAAATATTTAGTTAGTTACAACCAAGCCTTACTGTAACCTTACAAACAAGAAATTCATACTTTTCATGCTGCTGCAATGTTTTAGCTCCTCTGGCAAAAAGCACATGTACACTTTGAAGTTCCTTGCAAATGAAACCAACACAACCAACCTACATTTTGCTGCCCACTAGCAAATGACACTGCCAAGGCCAAGCCAAAACTATTTTAGTCATACAAACAGTGGAGATGAGATGCTGGCTTACAGCTAGACAACCTCAGCTCGAGATCCAGCCCTAGGAAAAGGAAAGGCATCAGATCACAGCATGCAGCAAAGCAGCAGGAAAGCATCGAGTGGGACTCGACTCCGAACGTAGCTCGTGGGAAGGGTCCAAAGCTCTGCACTCTTCCACTCCTCACAAGGGAAATCCAAGTGCAGGCAGGTTTGAATCACACACTGTGCCTGGCAGAGGGTTAGCTTGGCTGCCAGGACCAACACAGAGCACAGCACAGGCATTCCCAAGGATGTCCCAAGCAGTGGAAGAGGTGCACATGCAGGGCTGGGCATGCAGGGAGCCTGGGTGACCCTGCCTAGGCACTGACAGCTCCTTGAGTAGCAACCTCTTTTCATGGGCAGAGGTTCTTTAGATGCTTTTAAAGACAAAAACCCCACAGAAGTTGACTCTGGCAAGGCCAGCAGCAGCTCCTGCTCTCAGCACAGAGCAGCAGGGCACACGTACCTTCTTGTGAACAACGGAGGAGGTGGAATTAATGGTGCTCTCGTCACTATGCATCATGACCAGCTCAGGGCTGCTCTCATCCAGGACCTCCTGCATGCTGCTCACACTGCTGCTCTGGCTGCCTGTGCTCACAGACATGCTGGGGATGGAATGGTTGCTGCCCAGACTGTCCATCTTCCTACTCAGGTTTGATCCATGCTCACTGTCCTATAAAACAAGGGGCATCAGTTACAGATCCTGCAGGAGATCACCTGCCCAGCACGTGTCTGCAATGCCCAGAGTTTGTTTTAAAGGTGACTCTGCAGGCTTCAAGGGTCTTTGGGCATTATTTTGCCAACTGCACATCTCAAAGGGCTGTCTGGGTTCTGGAATGCTCCATATCAGGCAGGCAGCTCCTGCCTTTCCCCTGCAATCTGATCACATCAGGTTTCAAGCCAGTTTTTTTTCCACATAGCCTTAAGTCTGGGCATGGCTCTTGGCTTGATAGGAGACATCCAGGAATACTCAAGGAGCCTCATAATTAAGAGAAATTCTCCAAGTTTGAATTAAAACAATGCTTCAAGTCAGGATCTGCTATAACACATTTCCTGAATCAGGAAATATATAAGACAATGAATCTATTTATTATTTTATCTATTTTACATGGTGTAGAGGTTTTAACCTCCATGTCCCAAGCAGTCAGCAATTCCATTTTATCAAGCTAAAAACCCCTTGAACCTTGTGTTTACAGCCAAGGTAAAGGTGAGTGAAGAATCTTAGCAGCTGACTCAGATGAGCCTGCATTATTATAGGGGTAAAAACTTGGATATACATAAAGATTCCTCATGTAAGAGGTATTTTTGATTTTACAGCCAAATATCAGGAGTTATCAGCCTTTTTTCTTCTTCCATACCCACAGAAGCACAGTAATGCCAGAGTATGCACTTAATCTGGACTGATTGAGAGAATTTATGGAGTCCTTTGTAATGAACTAGTGGCAACAAAGAGGCTCGTAAGGAGCTCACAGTGAGGACAGAACTCTGAACATCCTTCAGCTCCTGGGGTGAAGCAGCCTTGACTCACGAAAATGAGCAGCCTGCTGCTGCATCCAGTTTGCCCTGGCCTCTGAAGGGAGCTTAGGGAGAATTCCATTACAAATCAATTAACAGGGAACTCATTTTGTTGGAGACCGACAGGAAGATAAAATTGAGACTTGACAGATTTGCCTTTGATTGTGTGATTATTTTCTAAGCAATCAGCAGATCATTCAGAGCCTGTGTGAGAGCACTTAAAATCCAGAATAATACTATTTTACAGAGAACACAGGGGAATGAAAATATTTTCAGGATGCTTATGTAGAGTTGCAGAAGAAATCACATAATGAAGGATCTGAGGCTGTGTCATTAATGAATGTTTATGCAGGAAGGACAGAGATGAGATTGCATATGCAACCTGACTTCAACTTTCACCTTCTTGGGAGGGTTCTGAGGAAAGCATTAGTAACATTTTGCATGTTAAATATTTTTAAGGCTCATCTTCCAACTTAGAAAGCCCAAGGTAGAAGAAGGAAGTGCCTGGTGGCATTCCAGTGGGGCAGGTTGTGTCCCCAGCTCAGCAGGAACTGCAGCACGTGCTGGATCTGCTCTCCCTGCCCAGTTAGTGACACACACACACACATGAGCAGTGACACCTCCTGTGCTGGGACAGGGCTCAGGGGTCAGTGCAGAGCATGCTGTGCACATGCAGAGTGTCTGTCAGCTGCATCCCTGCCCTCCCTGCAGGGACAGCTCTTCTCCTTGCTCTCTTCAGGAGTGGGGACAGGAGGAACAGAGACACACCTTGGAGCCAAACACCACCAGTGTTTCCTGCAGAGCTGCAAGTGCTCAACAGCCAAATGGGAAATCATTCCCTGGCACTCTGCCCACAGCTTGGCACTTGTGGGCAGAGAAACTGGGAGGTTTCAGCGCACAAATCTGACAATTCCCCAGTCCCCAGCTATGCTCCAGGTCTGGAAGCTGGAGGGGACCTTCAGTCACAGCAGTTGCTGTTCTTGCTCCCTGGGGACATCTTCACCCTCCTCCTGCAGCTCCACCTGAGACCCACATGCCCATTTCTTCCATCAGTTTAGCTTTCAAGGAGCATTTGACAACCACAAACCTCAAACCCAAGCTCCTGAGGATCCTCTGAGCTTGGGCACCTCACTGTGTGTTATTGCCTCACTCCACTGGGGCAAAGGAACACAGACATCAATTTGTCTGTCAGTGTTTTTCATTGAGAAGCAGTCATGGATTTATTTATGCATGGTGCCTGCACCAAGTGACATTAATTTCCATCTAAGCTCATCAATTGAAAAATGACTGGTTTCCTTCTCTCAGCCACAGTTAGGATCAATTATCATACACTGATTAAGTGGCTTGTTTATTACAAGATTTAAACTGAAGCTGCATTTTAGGTCTTTAAACTTTTTCTTCCTTAACATTAAAGAATTTAAAAAAAATAAGTCCTACTAATTCAGTGATTTGCTTTTCAGCTCATGAGAGGCCAATTACTTTACAGTAAAGTTATGGTAATTGAAAAAATATTAACATTAATGGAGTTGTTTTGACTGTGCAGATGAGAAAGAAAAGCTTGGGCTGTCAAAGACCCTCCTCCACACAGGCTGGGAGCCACTTCTCACAGAGAAGCTCCCTCAGAATGAGTTTCTTCCCTACAGCTTCCAGAAGAATGGGCAGCACTGGAAAAAAATCCAAAGTTCCACATGTACAGTAATTGGCAGCTTTAACACTGAGCAAGGACTTTCACTCATTATCCTCTTCTGATCCAGATGAGATTCCAACAACATTCCTCACCTAGGCTGTGCTTGTTCTGCCACCCTAAGGACAGGAACACCTCCCTGGCCCTGGAATGACAGGTAACAGTGTGAATGGGGTGACAAACCATTCCCAGTACCTCCTCCTCCTCCTGGGACTCGTTCAGGGGGCCATTCCGGGTCTCCTGGAAGAGGATTTTCTTCATTTTCCGGTACTGCAGGTTGTCCAGCTCCCTCACTGCATCCTTGGTCCTCTGGATCAGGTCTAGGAGCACCCTGGGTGGCCTCTCCCGGCGGACAAAATCGTGCTAGGGAAAAGGAGACAGAACTGGGGTCACTCTGGGGTCCAGCTGGGACAGTGGGGTCTTGTTAAAGGAGACAGAAATCTCACTGGGGTGAGCTCTGGGGTTCAATGGGACCAGGGGGGGACTTGTTAAAGGAGACAGAACACTTCACTGAAGACTCTGGGGTTCATCTGGGACAGTGGGGGACTTCTCAGACCCCTGAAGTGACACTTCCTGTCCTTGCAATTTATCTGTTCATATTCAGTAACTGGTAATAGCCTTTCTGAAAGGCTCCACACACACTGAGCTCCTGCTAGGGTCAGGTTTTCTGAGCTCTCCAGGCTGCACAGATGATTTGTGCCTTCCTGAGTGGGTTCACTCAAAACACACAAGGTGACACTTCAAAACTTGGAGGCACAGGAATGAACAAAATGCATCCAGAAGAAACAAGAATCAACCTGCAAAGATTTATCCTGTATCCATTATTCCAATTCACACATAAAACCAGCAAGGAGACCACATAGTTTATCTATACCTAAAACTTTTGTAGCCAGAGCTGAAATCAAATCAGGCTCTTGACAACTCCTGCACAGGTTTTAAGAGCAGACTTAATAAATTCCTTAAAGGTATTTAGGAACATGATTAAAGCCTCTTCTCTGATTTATCAGACACATTCTCCTGAACTGTACAGCTGGCAGTGGATGTAAAAGTCTCCAGCTTTCCCATTTAACCTTGGCTAAAGGAGACAACCTGAGTGAACACTTGCCAATGCTTTTATGGGATCCCTACAGCTGGGTGTGCTGCTTAGTAGCTCCCAAGAGGGATGGCTTTAGGGCACAAACATCCTCTGCATGCTTGTAGAAAAAAACAGAAAAATGGTGAAAACAGAAAAACTGGCAATGGAAAAAAAAAAGGTGAAAATGAGTTGTTCTCTGCTGCACATTGCAAATCCACAAGGGGCTTTTGTTGGAGCCTCAACAGCTGGACCCACCTGCAAGGAAATTCTCAGGAGGGGCAGCTCTGCCTGCTCAGCCTCCCAGCTCTCCTGTGGGCTCACTCAGGAGTGAGAACTCATCCCTGGAGCTGGAGTGAGCAGCACATGGAGCCCCAGCCACCCTAAAACAGGAGCCTTCAAAAAAAGGGCTGAAAGGATGAGCTAATCATCTTTTAATGATTTGTAAATAAACAAGGAAAGCATCACGCCACAAGCTGATTTCTCGTTTTTAATTGAATTCAAACTGCTGTGCATTTGAGTTTTGCTACTGGGGACAGCCAGTCATTTCAGTACCCAATTTTGCTTGTAGTGATGGTGTTTATTTTTGAATCAGAGCTAAAAGTTCTTAACATCATTTCACACAGAAACAAAATGAATCATTTCTGCTCCTCAGTGCAGATAACCACCATTTATTTCTCTGTGAACAGTAACAATCTGCAGCTTATTTATGATGAGGGAAAAAAGGAACCCATTTTTATCTCATTGTAGATCATTTTTAGAAAGCAGCAAAGCATTTGGAACCATGATCCTGAACCTAAATCCATTCTATGTGAGCACTCAAATATTAAAATGTCACCATGTGATAAGCATAGGGCAGACACAAATATAAATAAAATATAAATATAAAATATGGAATAGACAGGATTTCACACTCAGATCTCAGCTTTAATTGTTTGTAGAGACTCCAATCTAAGGTATTCCTGAAATTACATCCTTCAATGAACTCAGCCTGTTCCTAGAGAGCAGCAAGGCTGCCAATCCCCAGGAATGAATCATTCCAAAACTCACAACATAAACCTATTAGCTGGTCAGGGTGCTACAAGTAGAATCAGGGAACAAAACATTGATTATTTACCACAGCACAGATGTACAACAGGAAATAAAAAAATACACCAGGTGCCAAAGGGAGCACAAACAGCTCCTTCATCATTTACCTGGAGAGGTCATTGGCAGCCAGAGGGAGAGCAGGGCTAATAATCAACTTTAAAGAGAGACAATACTTAAAAGAAAAGCCTGATGGAAAAGGGGCTGGACAGGATTTCACATCCCCCTACCTTCTAATGGAAGGCTGCTCCTGAATTTCCCAAAAGCAAAGCCCTTGGAGCTGTAAACAGTTCCTCTATTTCCCAGGTAAACTGAAACCAAATGACTGAAACTGGAACTGATTCATGATTCACTGACAAACCCTTGGCAAACTCTGCACACATCACTCCAGGTCCCCCTCCTACAGGCTCTCAGCAATCAGGGACCTGTAAAAACTCCTTCCAAAGTGATCCAGTTATTTCCAAAATGAGTTTAATTAATTGGGTTCAGTATAGAAACCATTAAAAGGATTTAAACAACTTTTGGGTCTGGTGGTTTGATTAGGGGAGGAAGTCAGCCTTGGCCTATCCCCTCAAAGCTATTTTTAATTGCTAAGTGTGATGCATGAATGGAGGGAAAAAGAAAACAAAAAAAATCAAAGAGTGGATTTTTGTAAGGGCAAATACTTGTTCACCATCTTTATAATTATTTTGGTAGACAAACAGATTTCCCCCCAGATTTCTGGAAAAGATTTGATAAATTACCCGTAACAAATCTGTTGATGATGGCCTTTCCTGAGGTATTTTCTGTAAGCAGTAATCAACAAATCCCCTAAAGGAGTCTGACCTGCAAAAATCAAAAAATAAAATAAAATAAAATTTTAAAAATATAAATTAAAAAAGAAGCTCAGGATCTGGAATATATTCAAACTTATCAGTGAGAAGCAAAAGGAAGTTGACTGATTTGTTCTTAAGTTCTAAGGCAGAGAAAGTAACTGGGTTTTTCCAAATTCCAAGTTGATCTCATCAATTCTTTCCCAATTAAAGGCTGTTGAAACAACATGGACACACAACTATCCCCAAGCACAAACTGAAAACCAAGTGAGAACTACACGTACCAGTCACTATTTCTGATTTTACTTCAACTGCTTAAAAACAAAGGACAGTGGAATTATTGGGAACTCCAGAAATGCACTCACTGATCTCTGGGAGGTTACACAGGGAACCCTGCCTCAATGCTCAGTTCAACACTTGAGGCTTTATTTGAGGTTTTATCCCAGCTGGAAAGAAGGAAACTGATTTTTCTGGTGCCACTGGACTCAAAAGGAGCACAAAAGGCACCTTGGTGACTCCAAGAGAGCAAACAGGGCACCGTAAACAAGGGCTTGCAGTCCAGAACTGTTTATCCACAGCTGCCTCTGCTCTGCACTGCAAATCCTGCACAGAACGTGGGAACCACACTGCAGGCAGCAGAGCAAGCCCCTGGAACCCTGAAAAATGGGCAAAACAGAGAGGATGAAATCAGGAAACTGGAGTGGTCTTGATACAATGATCCGCAATTAAATAGTTTTGCTGCTCAAATGGCCAGCAGAGAAATGAGGGAACTCCACAGCTCAGCAGGAGCTTTTGTTTCAAGCCTTGTGCAGATTCTGCCAAGCATCATCCAACAGCAACATTCCCAATCCTGGGTACAGGAAACAGGGCAAGCTTTGCTCCCACAGAATAACCAAGTGTTCTTGTATCCAAGCTCAGATTCTGGAACAAGCCTGGAGCACAGGGAGCATTCACTGGCCATAGAGCTCTCAGGGCTTCTGGAGTCCTCCACTGACAAAAATATCCAATTACCTCCACATTTTCCTCCCTTTCTCCACATTTCAGCTGCACAGCAATGCTAACAACTCTTCTGCCAAGAGATCTTTGGGAGCTGGAAACTTTGCTGATGCTCAGCCATGGCTGGTTTAACACATCTGAGAGTATTTTAATTCCTACAGCAGCTACACCTCAGGATTAACACCTCCACACTTTCAGATTGTAGAACAGCCAGAGTGACAGAAGGTCAGAATTGAGCAAGCATACACAAATCAGTGCACTGCAGCAAACATGTTCATTGTCAGGCCTGAACTGTGCAGTGTCACAGGGCATTTTCAGGGAAATAAACAACAAAAATCAGCTGTTAATGGTTCTCTTACCATTCATTTGATTGTAACCTAGGGGAATCGTTCTGGGCTATGTGATATAAGGCACTCATTGCATTCATGTTGAAAAGTGGAGGCTTCCTTTCAGCTGGAAAGAGAAAAGAACAGAAAGGTGTGATAAAGCTGTCTGGAAAGAAAGGAGAAATGTGTGGAAGTATGAGCAGGGTATCGCTGCTAAATCAATACCCAGTGCTGTTCTCATCACACTTAGGCCAATTATTTTAATATTCCAAGTTAGACCAGGACACCCACTCAAGGAAAGCTGCTGTTCACTTGGAAAGAGATGACAAAATCCAAAGAGAGCAGGATACAAATTATAAGGAAGAGTTTGCAGTAAATTTTACTTTAACTGCAACATCTCACACCTGATCTGCTGTGGCAAAACCAGCTGAAACTGAGTAAAACTAATCTCAGGCACAGTTCAGGGTCAGGACATGCTGTGTCAGTCCCCACAGATGTTGGATGCACTGCTGGAACATGTGGATTACAGGAAAAAGTGTCACTGCAAGGGGGGCAGGTTACCCAATTCACCTGCCAGACGTGCCATGAACTCCCTCTCACTGAAATCCTTCCCAGTCCTTGCCCCCAGAGGGCCCCTGGCCAGCAGCCCCTGGCCTCTCAGGAGGGCAGAACTCTCAGTTCTCGGGGAGGCTGGTTCTCCCCAGGGTCAGTGGTGCCAGGATTTCTCAGTTCTTTCAGGCCAGAGCCTTTGCCACATCTGCTTTTCCTTAATCACTACTCACTTCAGCTACACCAGGAATTAAGACATCAGCATTCAAAGAAAGCCAAGTGCTGCTTAGATCTCCCCCCTCTGCTGCCTGAGCTCAGGTACACACAGGGAACCATTCAAAGTTTGAAGTTTAAAAAAGTTTCATGCTTCTCAAAAGGGTATTTTTAAGGAAAGCAAATCCATCATCTTTAGGGTTCCTGAGTCCAAAGCTCCACAGAAATGCTGGTACCAAGACTGTGTCTACAGAGGGTTGCAGAGTCTCTCCTGCTGCTGTGATTTACTCCTTGGGAGGCTGTGAAACACCTGAACTCCACACAAACAAAAATCATTGGTCATGCACAACAATAGAAGCCTAAAACTTGTAATTCTGGCATTCTTTATGTCAAAATACAGACTGTGTCAGCATGCTGGCACATGAAATACAGCCATGTTAGTTACTGGTTATCTACACCATCTCAATTCTGGAGACAGCACTTCTGCACATCCCCCTCTTTGTTATCTCACACATTTCTGCTGATTAAACATTCACCAATGACATTGTCAGTGAACTCACCCACACAATAAGTTATTGGTGTACTGCTGTTAAATAGAATCCATATCAAGACTGATTTTTGAAAATAATCTACTCAGCACATGCAGTGTCAATATTCAAACTTGAAACACACACTTAGAGCCTGCTCTGTGTACCTGCCATCACATCCACCTCTGCTCCAGGCTCTGTGGATGTGCATCATTTGCCCTCTGAAGTGCAAACCCTTTTCTTCTCTTCCCATAAAGAACCTGTCCACGATGATTCATGGCACAAACTTTTCAGCTGAGGCTGAAGACTTTTGTTTCAGAGAGCAGGGAAGTAAGAAGAATTGCAAATTAAATGCAGGTCCCTTCTGACACACCATCCTTAGGACACCAGTTCCCTTGGCACAACAGCTCGGACAACTTTCTCAGAGTGCAGCTTGGAAAACACAGATGACAAACCATGGCTTCCTCTCACTCAAGAACAAAATGCTCTGGCTCTCCAGGGAATAACTGAGCACACCAGACTAACATGGAAGCACAGTGCATCAGTGATTTGCCAGCAGAAAAAGATTGAACTCAACCGTCAGGGTGCTCCAATTCATTTTAAAGGGGAGAACTGATGAGGAATAAGGATTTTCCCTTTTTGCAGGAGTTCCTAACACACTGCAGAGTTAATTACCCATCTCAGCTGTGTGTTCACTCACCTAACTCGATGCATGTGATCCCCAGAGACCAAACATCCACCTTGCCATCGTACTGCCCCTCGTCCATCGCCAGGATCACCTCTGGTGCCATCCTGCCAAGCACAGAGCAAAGGCTGAGTCAGGGACACACAGGGACACTCCAGGGACATCACCTGAGGTGGCTCCAGCCCCTTGAGCAGAGGCACAGGCCAGGAGAGACAGCAGGGGGATGAGGAAGAGTGTGCTGGAATGGAACAGGCACTGACCACAGCAGAAACTTGTTAGAGGAGGGGGGAGAAGCAAAAGAGGAAAGGGAGAAAGAAAAAAGAGGAATGGGGGGGGAAAAGTGAAAGAGGAAAGAGGGGAGAAAAGAACAGGAAAGGGGGGGGAAAAAAAGGGGGAAAGGGGGAGAAAAAAGAAGGGGAAAGGGGGAGAAAAAAGAAGGGGGAAAGGGGGAGAAAAAAGAAGGGGGAAAGGGGGGAGAGAAAAGAAGGGGGAAAGGGGGGAGAGAAAAGAAGGGGGAAAGGGGGGAGAGAAAAGAAGGGGGAAAGGGGGGAGAGAAAAGAAGGGGGAAAGGGGGGAAAAGCGAAAGAGGAAAGAGGGAGAGGAAAGAAGGGGGAAAAAGGGGAAGAAAAAAAGGAAGGGGGGAAAGTGAAAGGGGAAAGAGGGGAAAAAACAACAGGAAAGGGGGGGGGAAAAAAGGGGGAAAGAGGAGAAGAAAAGATGAATGGGGAAAAAAGCAAAAGAGGAAAGGGGGGAGAAAAGAAAGGGGGGGAGGAAAAAAGGGGAAAAGGGAGGAGGAAAAAAGGGAGGAGGAAAAAAGGGGAAAAGGGAGGAGGAAAAAAGGGGAAAAGGGAGGAGGAAAAAAGGGTCAACCCAATCATCTTCCTGTTAGCAGAGTACACTGGCACATGGGAGACCCCCCTATTTCCAAAGGCATTATAGCTGCAGGTTGACAGCAAGGGCTGGGAGAGCTTTAGAGGCACCCCCTGCACCCTCCCCCAGGCTGCCCCTTGGCACACCAGGAGCATTTCCAGCAGACAAATGCAGCCTGTGGGTGCAGCCATGAATGGAACAGGGAAACTGGCAGCAGTGGTGTTCCAGGATAAAGGGATGAAATGGGGACAGAGAAGCAGCAGGCCCAGCCTGCAAAAATTCAGCCTCTTAAATTGTGTTCTTCCAAAAAAAGGCTTCCTGCCAAACGGCCTCATTCCAAGGCTGGGCCATGGTGACCTCCCAGCACTGCCTGGGGCCTCTGCCACAAAATCAATGGAGCATGGAGCTGTGCTGGTCCTCAGTGCTGGGAATGCCAAGGAACTCGGGTGACCCTTCAGCAATTCCTTCAGAACAGGACTGAAGTAGCTGTGTGACTTCCAGTCAGACCAACAGGATCCCCTCTCTCCATGAATGCCTCAGTGCCATCACCTGGGGCAAGTGTGAGGTATTTTTAATCCCCTTTCTCCATGAATGCCTCACTCATGAATGCCTCAGTGCCATCACCTGGGGCAAGTGTGAGGTATTTTTAAGCCAATGGCACTGCAAGAGTGGAGCCATTTCCAAGCACTGCACAGCCCAAACCTCTCCTTATGGACCCTGAGCAAGGACAGACTTCCTGAAGATCTGGACAGAGGGATGTCAGGTAAAGTGCTTGGCCAATGAAGATTTTACCCAGGAATTGTTATTGAATTGTGAAGCTCTGGAAAGGGAAGGGAGCAGTTCTATGAAGGACTAAAGCACTGCAGGCTTCACTCACCAGTAAGGCGTTCCCACAAAAGAGTTGGCAGGAGACACTATAGATGCAGACCCAAAATCAGCAAGTTTCACTTGACCTGGTTCTGTTAGAAGAATATTTCCAGCTTTAATATCCCTTTAAGAGAGAGAAAAAAAAAAGAGGAAAAAGAAGTAATTCAGCATGATGCAAACTTTGGTGAGATGCCTTTGTCTGCAATTTGTAATGCTGGGACAGGACAGAGAGGAATTCACTGAGAGTGTTTCAGCAGCAAGCCCAGAGTAGCCTCTGTTCCCCCATTCCCTGGGCAGCACTGCTTCAAAAGTAATATATGGAATATTTCACCCACAGGTGCTACATCCCAACACTTCTGCTGCAGGACAAGTGCTGAAGTTTTGTGTGTGCAAGAACGAACACCTCAAAAGTACAAGAGAGCGAGCACAGGTTGTCCCCTTCACTGTCACCTTCCCTGGAAAACAGCCAAAGGGATGGAGCACCTCTCCCACAAGGAAAGGCTGAAAGAACTGGAATTGTTCAGCCTGGAAAAAAGAAGGCTTCGGGGTGACCTAATTGTAGCCTTTCAGCACCTGAAGGGAGCCTACAAGAAAGATGGAGAGGGATTTATTCCCTGTTTACAAGGGATGGAGGGACAGGACACAAGGAATGACTTCCTATTGACAGAGAGCAGGGTTAGATGGACAATTATGAAGGAATCCTTCCCTATAAGGGTGATAAGACCCTGGCACAGGGTGCCCAGAGAAGCTGTGGCTGCTCCTGGATCCCTGGAAGTGTTCTGGACAGGGCTTGGAGCCACCAGGGACAGTGGAAGGTGTCCCTGCCATGGATGGGGTGGCACTGGAAGAACTTTAAAGTCCCTTCCAAACCAAACCATGCTGTGATTCTGTACCATGGCTCAACAGCCACATCAGGTATCAACAACATATCTGCCAGCTTTGAATTAAATAATTATTTAATTATTATAGAAATAGTTAAATAATTTAACAATAATGTTATAATAATTTGATACTTTAATAATAATGTTAATTTAATAATTTAAGAATAATTTAACAATCATTTTAACTGCCATTAAATAATAAAAAATGCCTGCCATTAAATAATAAAACCCCAAGAATTCCCTCTTTTCCCAGCCCCGGCGCCACGCGCGATCAGCCGCGCGGGGGCTGCAGCGCCGCTCCCTCGCCACCAGGTGGCGCCCCCGCGCCAGGTCCCCGTGCGGGGCCGGACCCGCGGGACCCAAGCCCAAAATGGGGTCCCCGACCCCAAAATCGCGTCCCCGACCCCAAAATCCTCCCCGTTCTCCCTCGGCCTCGCCGTTCCCACAGGCAGAGGAAGCTCTCGGTGGGGCTGTGGCAGCAGCACGGCGCTGCTCCCCGCCCAGGCAGGGCTCGCCCTCCCGCCTGTCCCCTTCTGTCGCAGCAGCCACAGAAGCAGGGATGTGTCGCTGCTGCTCATTTCTGGGTGAGCAGATTGAGCTCCCCAGCTCAGCAGGGAAAAGCTGGAATAGCCTCTGTACCCTTTGGATGAAATCCAGGTCACAGAAGCACAGCATAGCTGGGCTTAGCTGGAGATCACCCAGTGGAACTCCCCTTGAGCAGTGACACAGGAACGTGGCCAGGTGGGTTTGGAATGTCCCCAGACAGGGAAAATCCACACCCTCCCTGGGCAGCTGTTCCAGGGCTCTGCCACCTTCCATGGAAAAGTGCTTGGAATTCTCCTCAGGTAGTTTTATCCTCGACTTACACTTCAATTACCTAATTGTGATTCCATCACATCTCTGTGACCTCCCTGCTACCAAAAACCAGGCTGTGCAAAGCCAATACAGTTTTACTTATTCACATGTAAATATTAAAAATTATCTAGTCTTAGAAATAGTCTAGCTCAGTGAATTCCAATTTATTTGGCACATTTAGGGTGATATTCTCCTATTAGTGTTCAGTGCAACATTCCTGGGTAGCCTTTGTTACCAGGGTCTGCACAGAACAATTGCCACCAAGGCAGAGAAAATGTTGGTAGAATAACTTTTTCCAGGGTTGGTAGAATAAGTTTCCAAGCAGCTTTGAGACTCCAGGGAGCAGCAGATGGAAGGGCAGCAGCTCCAGCCTCACCTGTGGATCCTACAGTGGGAGTGCAGGTAGGCCAGCCCCTGCAAGGCACCGTGGGTGATGGCAGCAATCTCCACTTCCTGGAGTGGCTTCTTGTGAACTACAGGGGGAAAAAAAAATCAAGAAACTAAAACAAAACAGAAGAAAATAAATGGGATATTTTCCTGAGAAGGTGTGTTTTAAAGAAAGGAATCCCACCAATCTGCTACAAAGAGAAATTAGGGAGGACTTCTTCCCTGTGAGGGAAGAACGCAAACTGTGATCCTGTGATCTTGGCCCCCTAGGAACACTAATTTTTATAAACTTTGGCTTTGATTCCCTATTTTGACTTAGACTCCCCTCTTTCTTTGCAGGTGCTGTTCCAGTGTTGAGGTCGCATCAACCTCCTGCTCTAAAACCCATCTGTAATTATTCCTGAACACTGCAAGGCAAGGACAAAGGTGATCTCTGCAGGATTTTATTATGGATATTCCAAAAACAGGCAGCCTAAAGAGGCACAGATTACAGGAACATACCTGTACACTTTTATACCTTCATTTGACAGAATTAGAATGTGCATGCCAAGTATCTGTAGCACTGGGACAGCCTAAAATTGTTCCTAGAGAATGGAGCATCTGCAAAACTCCACTCCACTCCCATCAAACTCAGGTGGGGAGCACTGGCAAAAAGAGAATCCAAAATATATCAAACTTACCTTCTAACAAATCAGAAGCTGATCCTAAACAGTACTCCATAACCAACTGCAAAAAAAAAAAAGAGATCATCATGCCTTCAAGTATCTCTGGAAGCATTTTGAAATTAAGAAACATCTTTACATTCCAAATTTAAATCACATGGTGGCTTTAACACCCTGATTTAAGGCAAAAAAAAAAAAAAAGTAGTAGGTTTTGTTAGCTTTCCATCAGAAGATGCAAAATTTGACTTTATTTTAGTACTGTTCAAAGCTATTTCAGAGCCTGTGCTGAGGGTTTGAGTGCTGCAGGTCCATCTGCTCCACGTGCCCCTCACTCACCCATGCTGTGTGCTCCTTCAGGTAACAGCCCTTGTACTCTATGGTGTTGGGGTGCTTCAGCTGCTGCAGAAACTTGACTTCTTTGATGATATCCTGCCATTTCTAATGAAAGAACAAAGCAAAAAGTATAAATACATTTCTCTTCTTAGTCCTCTACATCCTTTCATGCACCCCACACAGTCTGAAGAATGACCATAAAATGATTTTACAATATGAAGATGGAAAGTCAGTGTTGCAAAAGCACAGTTGTAAATCAGTTTTCTGGGCCCCTCCTGCACTGGGATACCCCCCCAAGATATATTTAACAGCTTGAGGACTGCCAAAATAATTTTCTTCCTCATTTTAACTGCAATACATTTCACTTAAATGCTGCTGCTTTGCAAATTGAGGTGTTCAGTGGCCTCAAAGTTAGTAAGAAATTACAGAGAGTAGCAGTGAGCTGCTCACCTTCTCTGACATTTGGGAGAAAAAGCAAGGAAAAACGAGTTTAAACCACCCCTGTTTGCTCTTAACAAACAAACACACCCTGCACATCCACACACCAGTCCAAAGGATCAGTGGCTCCAAGTTCCACACAAAAATAAGAGGAACCATAAACACACAACAACTGAAATGAGACTGAGATTAGCAGCTCTTTGCAATTTGACAGAGCCTCAAGAATTTCAGAGAGATGTGCTCCAGTGGCCAGTGTGCTCTTCATAGAATTATTTGTGAAACAAGCCCCATCCAGGCATTCTGAATCCCCACTCGCTTCCTTCCACTGAACTATTTGTCAAAATGTGCATAAACTCATTTTCTCCCTGCAAACCTCCACGATTCCCATGGAAAGGAGCATTAAAAGCTGTCCTGTTGGGGTCAAGCCAGAGCTGCAGCTCATTCCACTGCTCCCATTTCCACATTGCCACAGCTCCTGAATGCACAGCTGCCTTTATTCCCCTCACCTCATTTGTTTGCTTTCCACTGTAGGACATCTTCTTGACTGCCACCACCTCATTAGTGTGGGAATTCGTAGCCTGGAGTAGGGAAAGAGAAACATTGAAAAAAGCAAGAAATAGATTGAAAAAATTTTCATTTTTCCCTCCTCTCCACGGAGGGAGCTGTGCCTGTGGCAAATGAAGGTTTTTCTTCTCCTATATCCTTGCAAGCTCCTGCATATCAGAGACATCTTCCTCAGGATGTGATTTACCACACAACTGTTAGGAGACTTTCCCCTGATTTTATCTGGCCATATCCACTGTTCCTTCCTCAGAATTTGTGCTACTTCTCTATTGATAAGTAAAAGGCCCAATATTGCACCTACTGAGAACCCTCAAAACACAGTTTTACTGGAATTACAGTAGAAGCAGTTTTAGGTGAACCTCTGGCAAAATGTTTGCCAAAGAAACAAATAAAGAGGTGTATCAAAATCCCATGATTTCATCCAAAAACTCCATACAACACCGACATTCTTAAACAGTTATTTCAATTTCCAGCTTCAAGAAGATGATTCAACCCGGAATTTATCTAAATTTAAAAGCTTTCCTTTCACTGCACTAGACCTTAGTTTTGCAATGAAGATTATGCAGCCATCAAAATTCTACTTTTCTGCTTGGATGATGCAGGGATGGTAATTAGAGGCTAAAAACTCAGGTTTGGAAAGATCTCTCCTTGCCTGGACTGGCACTGCCCTCATTTCTGCTTGTTAAGGGTAAAAAACATCAAGCTTTTGGTCTTAAAACAGCTGCTGAAATCTCTGTACCTCCAACCATTTTTGAGACCAAAAAAAAAAAAAAATTAGTGACAGTTAAAAGCTTAAACTATAATAGGAGCTAAATGTGGTAAATCCTCCTTTCAAGTAATGTATTAACTAATGACATTTTTTGAGGCATGTGGGGACTTCAAAGAAAAACTGTGTTGAGTGAAGCAGTGGGGCAGAGGAATTACTGAAGGGAGGTGACACAGGCCCCTCACAGCTCAAATGAGGCAGAGAAAGCTGAAAATGAATAACTCTGGGATAAGGCCAAGCCCTTCCCCAGCACTTGCCACCCTGCTTCAGCAGAGAGGAGATCAAGAGTGTTTTACTCAGGTGTATTAATGCTTTCTCTCTGCCTGTCTCATCCATTCCAAGCAGCTCCAGCTGCCCATGGTGTCTGTCCTTCCAGCTGATTTGTCACTGCAGGACACACTGCCACCTTCCCAGAGCTGGGGGAAGTTCTGGCTGCTCCAAGAGCTTGGGATGCTCCTGGCTGAGACAATTCCAGGGCTGTGTGAGCACACCTGGGGAACAGTCATGTGCTGAGGCCTGTTTGAGATGATACCTTGAGAAATTCTATTGTTATCCCTCTAAATACACATGAAATACTTATATGACATAAAATTTAAGGCTCCTCTCCTTAAACCAGTTCCACCAACACCTCCATCACTTCACACAACTCCAAACAGTGAATTGGAATGCTTAAAAGAGCTTATATTAGCTTATAACAATAGCTGGATGTGTCAGGGATCTTATCTTAATACTTTACTGTCTGATACTCAGAAACCCAGCTCCAGTGAACCTGATCCTCCTGAGTGGCTGACCATGGTTCCAACAGCTTTAATTTGGCTTTAACTGATTTTTTTCAATATTGATTCTACTTCAGTCTCACTAATGCCAACTGGATTATAATTATTTTCAATTCCAGCATTTTGGATTTGGCTTTGTTTGATACCAACTGTAAAAGCACCATTTTTCTCATTTCCAGATTAAATTCTCTTGCCTGTATCAATGAATGCCATACATCCTTCCTGTATGAATTCCCATTCCTCTGAGGACTCTCTCTTAGCTTTTGCCATAAAGGAAATTGTAGAGATTTCCAAGTATCTTGAAATTCCAGTTTGGCAAATTAATTTTCAGCTGTTTAAATTCAACTTTTAGCATAAAAACACCATCTACTTGACCTGGATAGTTGGGTGCACTATTAAGACTATAGTGAACTGCTGCTATAAATATGTGGCATTCACATTCTCTGAAAAAATCCCTTTGCCCAGGATCTTTCTCCTGGGAAGCTGAGAAACCCCAGAGAAAAGGAAAACAGTTTTTATCTCATTTGTTTCTCCTGTGTTGTGCTCATGTGGAATGTGTTTGGAGATTGTTTACCCACAGGTGATTGTTCCATTGGATTCTGCTGTGAGTTGGTTTCACTCTTTGGCCAATCACGGCCAGGCTGTGTCAGGACTCTGGAAAGAGTCAGGAGTTTTCATTATTATCTTTTTAGCCTTCTGTAAGTGTCCTTTCTGTATTCTTTAGCATAGTATAGTATTCTTTAATATAATATAGTATCAAAAGTAATAAATTAGCCTTCTGAGAACATGGAGTCAGATTCACCATTCTTCCCTGCCACAGGGATCCCTGTAAGTACAATATAAATACAGCTGGAACATTCAAGAGCTCAGGAATGGTTTAGAAACACTTCTTTTTGAGATGTGTTATCACAAAAGCAATGCACACACAGCACTAAAAACTCAAGGAACATCTCCTTCTACAAATGCTCAAAAGCCTCCAAAACATCACTTGAAATTATTCTGTTCTCCAAAAAAAGAACCGACTCTACTTACAAAGTAAACTGCTCCAAAGCTTCCATGTCCAATTTCATGCAAACCCACGAAGATTTCCTCAGGATCATCTTTGTAGAAGAGGTCAGCAATCTCTGGGTCCTTTGGCACCCCTTTGCGCATGGTGAAGCGTGTCAGGAACTGCTCTGTGCTCTCCAGTCCCAGCCAATTCCTTCCCTCATCGACAAAGCCCTTTGCAGACAGCTCTCAGCACCTGCTGGGAAAGTTCATCTTGAATCTGCTTCCCCTGCACGTGGTTGTGTTCACACTTCTCTGACAGCAGCACCAGAGGAAACACTTCCAGCAGCAATAGCCTTCACCATTGCTTCCTCCTCCCAGCTAATTCTTTTTAATTATTAGTCCTATTTAGATAGAGAGATTAAAATGCATTCAGGATACAACAGCTCTTTATCTCACACAGGAAGCAAGTGCTGCAGTGACACTGAAGTCCACTTGAATTCAAGAGTCCTGTTGCTATGCAAAACATCCTGTGACAGGAGTTTGTTATCCTTCACGCCAGGCTCCCAGTGTGTCAGTTTTTAGACTCTCTCTGTTGTTCCTCCTACTTTCCTGGGCTGTTTGCTTTGTTTCTCTACTCCCAGTTGCCAGCTGGTGCTGGTGGAAAAGTCAGCTGCTATTCCACAGCAACACTTTGCAGCCATGTAATTGTTATTTCTCATTTATTTACTCAGAGCTGCATGACAGCCAGCCCTGCTGGATTGTGATTGCTCCCAGCACATGGAATTGCTTTTGAAGAATCCTAAACTCCATCCACGGGGCACATCTTTGCCTCCCTAAATTCTTCCTTAGCACAGAACTGAGCTGCATCTAAATGAAGACTTTCAGTATTCATCCCCAAAATTTTATTTGTGTGGGAGGGAAAAAAAAAAAGGAAGAAACATCCTAATATAAGGAAGTTTTCAATTTCTTAAGAAAACATCTTGAAAAATCTGCATTGACTCATTAAATACTCATATGAAAAGCACTGATGGGGGCCTTTACTCATCTGCTTTTGACAGAAAATGCAGCAGAGGAGCTGCAGCTGAGTCACTTGGAGCAGCTTCCATCAGTCTGGAGGTACTTTCACACCTGTGGTTCAGCACCTCCTTTACTGAGGCCACATTTTGTCTGTGCTCAACAAACTCCTGCAAACACACACCAGGACCTTCAGCTATACCATGATACAAACCAGGGCAACATTTAATGGGATACCAGCTGAAATGTAACAATCAGATGAATTTCAAATTAAAACACACATAGAAAAGGCTTTAGAAGGTTTTGGAGTTCAAGTGCCATCTGGATGAAAGCAGAATTTCGGCCTGGCTGAGGGTCAGTGATGGAGCAAGGAGGAGAGGGGCAGTGAGAGGAGCCCACCTGGATAGCTGTGGCACCAACCATGCTCCGTGGCTCACATTCCTCCCAGCAGCATTGTCCCGTGCTCCCAGCCCTCCAGAATCTCCTACTCTGCAAAGAGAAACAAGGAACTGGATTTAGAAACATCATTCTGAAGTTTTACACCTTATTCTAACACACGAAACCACCGCATCCAGTGGAGGCCAGTGACCACAGGGGAAGCACAAGGAGAACTGGCTGAGAATGCTAATGGGGTGTGTTTAGGTGAGGATAAGCACTTCCTGTGCTCCAAAGCCCTTGGACTATACAGCACTGGAGGACAGAAAACCAGGCAAAGAGGTTAAATGCCAAGTTCTTTGGTTTTTATAAAGACTCTTAAGCTTGCCAGGACACAGGAAGTTCCCTCTCAGACCCTGCTTTTTAGATAATCTATAAAAAGGACAAAACTCAGAAAAATTCCCTGTCCCTGGAAGTGTCCAAGGCCAGGCTGGACAGGGCTTGGAGCACCCTGGGACAGAAGAAGGTGTCCCTGGCCATGGCAGGGAGTGGCACTGGATGGGCTTTAAGGTCCCTTCCAACCCAAACCATGCCATGATTCTGTCACAAGCTGACAAGGCTGTGTCCATTACTTGACTCTCTGAGTTCTGCCTGATGACACAGAAGGTTCCAGGGAAAGCCCTGGAAATCAGGAAATCAAACACTGCTGAATTCCAGCAGGGAGAGGATGAGCAATGAAAAGATGGAAAAGGAGCAGCAGCCAGTGAGCCACACCAGCTGCAATCAGGTCACGGTGAGGGACGTCCCCGCTGCAGCCACCCGCTCCCATGGGTGTGAGGACACCCCCAAAGAGCCACTGCTGTCCCCTCAGGGGACTGGGACACAGGGAGAGCTGGGAATGGCCTGAGCTCATGGAAAATGTTATCCTGTAGCTACATGCACAGCAGAAATGCTTCCAAGTTAAGCATAGTGCAATAGTTACATTGCCAAAATCTGAATTAATAGGCACCTGATTTAATGACACACTAACTCATGCTCTCCTTTATTAGGGAAAAAATAAATGAGCAGAAATCTTTCTGTTAATAGCTAACATTACCAAAAATGTTATTTTTGTTACTTTATCTCACCACAGGCCAATAGTATCAAGCTGTTAAAAGGCTATTTGAAGAGCACCAAAAAAAGGTTCTGCACTGTTTTGCTTTAAAAAAAAATCTCAAATATAAACAAAAGCCAGATGAATGAAATGCTTATTCATTTTCAGCTGATTGGCCTCACCCAAAGGTGCTATATTTACTACAGCCCTGCAGACAGGGCAAAGAATGCAGTATTTCAGGTCTGGCATTCTTCAGCCAACAGAAAAAATCCATCTGGCTTTAAAAAAAATAAAAACAAACTGATGGAGAAAACAGTTTATCCATCTTCAGTCAAATGAACCTCTCTGCCATTAAGAAAGGCTGTGCAGCTCCAGTATTCAAGCTATTTAAAATGGGAGGCTAAAGGTCAACACTTAGAGTTAAGCCCTAAGTAATAATGTCATTTTCCAATTAGGGCAGACACGAGTAGTGAGGCAAGTAAATCTTCCTGGTAAATCTGCTCAGCAGGGCTATTATTGCCCAGTAATGAAAATCAAAAAACTTAGGATGGAAAGTGAATCAAGAGCAACCTGAGTTGTGCTGATTGAACACGATCACAGAGTGATCCACAGCATCCCACAAAGCCTGAGAGCCCTCTGCAGACACCACCACGGCACCAGAGCCACAGTTTGGGTCCTGGCCAGTGTAAAACACCACAGATACACATCACAGCTCTTCATTTGGCTGGCAAGGTCACAAATCTTAACAACACAACTCTCCTCTAGATATGGAGGCTGAAATAGAAATGGTTTAAATCAAGGCAGAGCAGTCTAAGAGTTGAGAAAAAAAAACACTCAAGGTCAAGGTATGGCAAATTTGAACAGGTCCTTTTCATTACCAGGTCATTTTCATTTACAAGTGCTGAATTAATACACCAAGAAACAATTTCTATTAGAAGCCTGATTTCTGATTTTCATCCTTGTAAAGCAGCATTTGAGACTCTGCATGTCCTGAAGACCTCAAAAGGAAAGATCATTAATCACACTGGCTGTGACTTAGGGGAGTGACAAGTGACTCTAGATTTTGGGGGTTTGGGAGATCAGGATTCTGTTCAGACAGCAAAGTTCCCTCAATGCTAAGCAACCCTCCCATTTAAAAACCATTAATTAACTACTTTTGCTACACAAAGGTTCTCTCCTACCACTTAAAACTTCCAGGTGCTGTATTAACACCAACAAAAAACACTTTAACCTGAATATAAGAACAAAACACAACTGGAAGCATCTTCAAGAGGAGCTAAACTGACATTTCCAAATAATCCATGGATCTAAAATTATGTCAGTCAATGAGATAAACTTGAGAACTCAGAGTGTGTGGCTTGTGAAAAATCAGTTTGAATTGCATCTCACAGCACCATAGGGCTGTTTCAAATGTGCCCAGAAACTCACAAAATTAATTTTAGTTCCTAACTACACCAGGGTACTTCCCAAAACAAGGACAAAGTTTTCCACTCCATGCAGAAAAACAAACTACAGGAAATAGGGTGGACCAGCAGCAGATTCCACTCAGAGGAGGAGCAACATGACATGGCTCATGCACCCATTTTTAGATGCCTATTTTGAGGGGAATAAATTCACACCAGAATTATTTTCCCAAGAATAGCAAGCACAGAGCCCCATTTCATCACTTCAGTCTCTCCAAAACCTGGAACACAACGTAAAGAAGGAAATTCTGAGATAAATTCAGCTGATAATTGAGTAAGAAACCTTTTGAGCTTGAAGTAAGGAAGGTGTTCAAGTTCCCCTGCAGACCCCACCCACAAACTGACATGTTTTTTTTGTTGGTTTGATTTGGGCAGGTTTTGTGTTGTTTTTCAGAAGCTGGAGCTCTTCCCCTTCCCTTTAATTGGTACATATGGCTGGCTGGCCAGGCCAAACACAAACCCTTCATCCTGGCTGATTCCCTCACATGAAGACCACAAGCTTGGATGAACAGCCCATTATTTCAGAGAAGCTTTTTGGAGAACACTCTGGAACCTCCACGTTTTAAGCTGTTCAGTGTCATTTCTTTGATTGTTAAGAATTACTTGTCCAGCTAACTTGATGTAAGTGAACACAACATTTGTGTTTTTTCCAGGCATTTGACTCATTTTAATGCTTAAACCAGGCAGATTCACACACCTAGCACAGAAACTTCAAGACATACAAAAAGCACCTCCACTACAGCCTTTACTTGCTTCAATTAATCACCAATTCCAAGACACTGAGGAAAGATTTCACTCTGGTCTAGAAGCAGCAAGTCCTCTCACGTCCTTCCCTCAGATTTCTGTGAAGCAAAATGATTCACTTGGGATGGAAGTGGAACAGAAGGTACCCAGTGACCTTCAGCAGGAAGGACAAATACTGCTGAGCATTTGGGGCTCTGCAGGTACCAGGGAAGATCCCTGAGGGCACAGAGCAGGAGGAGCAGGCTCAGGACATGGGGACACAGTCTGCCAGGAAGGCTGGACAGACTGACCACAACCACAGCAGCAGCTCCTCCAACACCACCTCTACTGATGGCTTTTCCAAGGAAAAACTCCCCAGAACAGCCAGGTCAACGGCAGCCCCATTCCTACAAACATCTGGGGGCAGCCACAGCTGTTCAGCACCTCCACGAGTGCAGCAATTTCCCTTTGGAGAGCTGGCTCTGCAGTGCACCTGGAATTCCATCCCAGGGCTGTGCTTGGGGGTCAGGGCAGCGCAGAGCTCGTGTGTGCATCAGGTCATGAGGAGTTCACACATTACTCATGCTAATAAAACCCTGAATCACAACTGTTCTGACCCAGGCCACTGCTGCACGCTGCCCCTGGGGGATGAAATCCAGCTAATAACTTGCAGGGCTTGTTGTAGATAAATGCCTTCACAAAAACAGCTTTATTTCCTGATGAGGAGCAGTAGTTTCAAAGGAAATATTCAGTTTATACTTCCCCTATGACCACCATTTCTACAGCAAAAGACAATAAACTCATTAAAAATTAAAATAAGACAACCTTATTTTAAAATAATTTTAAAAAAATAAAATCAGTGGGCTTAAATTCAAGAAACAACCAGTTTTAGTCATCAGGAATGTTTCAACAAGTATGAAATCAAGCCACAGGCCAGCCCTCCCCAAAGGAATAGTCCCAGTTGTGCTCTGAAATTCCATTGCTTTGCTAAATATGTATAATCACAGCTACCCCAGATCATGGGGTACAGCCTGGGCTTCAGTTTAAAAGTCAAACAGCATCATTCTCACAACAGACATGTAATGAAAAAGCAAGAGGGACTGGGTGTAGCTTCCCAATAGTTTAATTTAAAACAATTTAATGAAATATGTATGCCCTTGTTAAGTTTAAGGGTAATTAACATGTCTTGGATTAGAACCTGTATTTTACCATAAAATCTAGAGAGCATTGTTAGAGTTTCTCAGGTTTATTTAACAAGATTAAACACTTTCAGTCATGAAATAAACCTTGCCTAATTAAAAATAAAGGGAAGAAAAAAGGCTTCCTGCTCCCAGCAACAACATTTCATAATATTTCATCATGGCACACTTGAAATAATTCAGCAGTACATCTGGAAGGGAGGAAAGATCTGGGAATCATTTTAAACCCTAACATACATAAGCTCAAGTAGCATCATACACAGAAATACAAATTTCATCAGATCTTCTCACCAAAACATCTCTAAAAAGCATCACAGATGGGTCATGAAATTGAGAAAATTGCCTCCCTATTTTCATCATCTTTTATTTTCTCTTGAATGTTTTTATCAGGCTCTTCATCATGTTGCTTAAAACTCCAGACCATTATAAATTGATGAGTATTATGCTGTGTGTGCTACTCAGAGGCACAAATAAGTCATTGGATTTGTTTGTGGAAGCCTCAAGAGACACCAGCACACTCAGAGTTTCCTACCTATTAATGTAATGGCTTCCAAAGAGCTGCATCCATTTTGTGGTTTAAAGCTATTTTTAGGTACTTTTAAAAAAGAGTTTATATTTTGACCATCACATAATCAAGAAAAATAAAACAAAAAACCCAACCAGCCACTGACAAATCTATTCCCAGAGCTTTCCAGAGTGTCCAGGGTGATGGTGCAGTGAGATCTGAGCTGCTCCTTCTCACCTGCATCACAGCTCAGAGCTGCAGCATCCCCAGGGACACTGAAGCCACCACAGTGGCCACCAGGTCATTTAAATAGCAAACAAGGCTGAAACCTCATCTCCACCTCCAGTTCAGGTTTTCTTGAAGTGTAAGAAGTGACTGCCACAATAACTCTGAACACAACAGAATTCTCTGTATTTTAAAAGTAGTTTTCTTATCATGACTTAAATGGCCTGGCTTCTGATTTGCCCCTTAAAGGCAGAAACTGCAGGGACTGTTAGATTTAACTGCCTGAGGTGAACATATAATTATGTTACTGGACAGTTACTGTGTGCTAGGCAAGCAAAAGGTGTGCTTTAGGATAGGCACAGGAACATATTTATGTAAAAAAATCCTGTGATGCCATTTGGGGCAAAATGTGATTTCATTATGTAAGTGCAGGGTAGTGAGTGAGTCCTGGTGTAGCTACACAGATTTTGTCATAACATTAGCTGACTTTGAAAAAGGAGTTTTCTATTTTAAAACCCTGTTTATTCTCTTTGTGCAAGAAAACATAAACTCAGGTACTGATTTTCTGGCAGCTGCACCACAGTAAAAGTGGCCAGAAGGAATCATGCAGGAGGTCCTTACACAAAATAAGGAAACAGACACAGGCTGTGTGCATGAAGGAGGAAAAGAAAGGACATTCCCTGGTCATGCAGGGTGAGAACACCTCTCACAACAAACCAAATTGTAGGTTTTAAACTTTTTTCTTCTCTTTCAAGGGACAAGGGAAAGTACATGTGAAGCATATTCTTCATGATTCTAAGAAAATCCGTGAATCTTCACCATGACTGACTACTAATAAAAGTATTAATAAACAACAAGTGTTAATAAAACCCTCACATAACAACCCCAAACCTCAACCACTTTTACAGAAGGTGAGTTGCACAGTGCTGTGGATGCTGTTCCTGCTCTCCATGGATAAAATGGAAATGTTTCCTCCTCCTGCCCTTCTGCAGCTGCTTTATTAAGCAGAGAAAGCCACAGCATTCCAACACATTTCCACAACATTCCCAAGCTGGCTTTCCACAATTCCATGATATATATCCCCCAAGACATCTCCTTTTCACTGTGTTACAGTTCCCCCTTTCTTTGCCCCCTGAATCTCTCCCTGCTACAGCTTCTCCTTTCTGAGCCCTCCTTCCTTCCTGCCTGCTCTGTGCCAGGCAGAGATAACAATTGAGGAAACAGCCTTTGGGACTGCTTCACTTGATCATTTCTGCTGCTCCTGCCCTCAGTGACTCTCCAGCACATCCAGCAGCTCTGACCCATTTACAGGCACAGCCATTAACATAAATAACAGGAATTTGTTCCATGCTGGTGTCTGCAGAAATGGCTACACCTGTTCCATTCAGGTGCCAAAGTCTGCTTCTAGTTTAAATTGTTCTAATCAAACAAGAAAAAGCTTATTTGGGAAAACCCAACAAACTCCATTTCACATGGGAATATTATTATTAAAGGATGATAGACTTAGTCTAGCAGGTACCAGCCAAGGAAATGTCAGTCATTAATATTACATGAGTTACCCATGGCTTTCTGAGTTTATTCTTTTATAACCTGCAATTTTTATGGCCATTAATAAAAGACATGGATAGAAGTGAAATATGAGTGGCTAACATCCAAAATCTCCTTATTATCATCTCATAACTGTGTCCAAGAAGAGAGTGTCTATCCTCTATGAAAAGAGCACTGGATGGCTGAAAGTCTGGAAGGAAAAAGGATCATGTGCTGATTTTTATTCACAGAGAACTCAAAGTTTGCTGTATCAGTCATCACATGTATTTATACAACAGCCCCCTCATGGATCCCCCCTTCTTCAGGATCACTTGAACACCCTTGTGACAATCACAGCCCTTCACTGCATGCACAAGTTATCCCAATTATCATGAAAATACCAAAGTGTCATGGTTAGGAAAGTGATAAATAGATTTTTTTCCTGCCACAATACAGCAAACCACCCCCAAACAGCATGAGAGAGACTGCTGAGATGGAAAGAAAACCCACAGTGAATGATGCCAGTTTTCATGCAGGGTTATAACTGGGAATAATGAATGGTTCCTTCCAGGTAGGAGGCTATAATGGGACATCACACATGACAGGGGGGAAAAAGAAAATTTAAAAATAAAATTAAGAAATAATAAGGAAGAAAAACTTTAATATGTTGTCAAATAGATCCATTACAAGTTCCAGAGTAAAGCTATGAAAGAAAACAAAACAAAAACCAAAAAAAACCAAAAACAAAAACAAAAAAACTCAAAACATAAAAACCAACCCCAAACCAAAATCCTGCAGAATTCTAAACCGAAATAACTGATTTGCTTTAGCAGATTTAAAAAAAAAAAAGTGAGTTAAGAGTGAAATTACAGCTATCACATTATTGCCATTATATGAGAATATACAACACCCAGAGACTCTTTAAATAACTGAGATAACTGAGAGGTCCAGGTCTGTGATTTCAGTCTTAAGTTTTGTCATCTTGGGTCTTATCAGGTCAGAAAAGGCCCTTTATGTTGCTTTAATGCAGAAAAAACTACAATTTTAAATTAGAACTGGAAGGCAAACAAAAATTTGCTTCACTGAGCACTGGAATCAGATGTGTAAAATGAATTGAACATTGCAGCTCAAGCCAGAGCCTTCCTCAGGCAGAAACAGTTTTGGTTCCACCAAAGGGAGGCTGGCAGAGGCAGGGACAAGAAAGTCACCTGAATTAGGATGCACATCTGGTACCTGTCCCCTCAGCATTCTCTGTTTTTTAAATTAGCATTGCAGCATTGAAGAGTTTTACAGAGTTTGAACTGATTTTAATTCTCATTTTAAATAATCGACGCTTAAATTTCACTTTTTCCACTCGAAATTCCTCATGCAAGTTTCAGTGCTGCATCCTTGTGCACAGGGACATCCTCAGAGGAGCTTTCATGTGCTGAGATTTCATATTTCAGTGTTAAAGGCAGAGAGGAAAAAAAAAAAAAGATCAGTAAACTCCAAGTACTTGGTGTAAAGAAAACAAGGCAGAACTAAGGGGAAAATCTGGGATGTGACTAATCTTCTCACAGGCAAAGAAAGTAGAGTCTGTCTCCCAGGACCTAGTGGGTCCTTTTAGGAAAAGTGGAAGGTAGATCACCATGGAAACAGAGTATTTTATGAGGTACTTCAGCAGGGCAATTTGCTAGGATAGGAACATAATCAGGCGAGCAGCAGTTCCCTTCCAACCAACTAGAAAAGCTTTTAGCACAAACACTGAGTGCATTTCTGTCTGCTGGAATTCCCAAAAAATGAAAAACGGATGCAGCAAAAGACACCACGGATATCAGCTGGAGAAAAAACATCATCCAAGCTCCAGTTCAATGTTCTGGTCTCTGATGGAGACTTCTGAGGGCTCCCAGAGCCCAGGAAAGGGAAGCCAGCAGGAGGGGAGGGACGAACTTCCTCCCTGCTGGCCCAGCTCCTGTGACAAGTCCCCAGATCACATCAGGTCACTGCACAAAAATCCCAAGTGACAGCATTGGGAGGGGGCTGTGGGGACAAGGAGAGCTTCTGGGGTGGCACTGATGGACACTTATGGCATTTGAGGGCAGGGTGGACAGAGAAATTCAGGTCAG
This sequence comes from Molothrus ater, assembly GCF_012460135.2. Classification (NCBI taxonomy): domain Eukaryota; kingdom Metazoa; phylum Chordata; class Aves; order Passeriformes; family Icteridae; genus Molothrus; species Molothrus ater. The sequence continues at coordinate 10,136,025 of NC_050495.2, forward strand.
AGACATCATTGAAACAAGAAAATATCACAAATAGGATAGCAAAGCAAAATGAAAGGCCACCATAATTTAGAAATATCTCTATTTCTGCATGAGAAGCCAAGGGACTGGCAGCTGATGTTGGAATGTGTGCTCAATGGCTAACAAAAATTCAGGTTTATTGGCAAACACTGCACAGGAAGAACCATGTGGAGATTGCTCTAAGACATGACTGAGCTTTATTTTTGCTCTAATGATAATTTACTATTTTGAATTGCCGCCAGAAAAAGCCATTGAGCAGTTTTCTATTTTTGAGATGGAGTAATGGCACAGATTTGTGTATATTGAATTAGCAGCACCAAAAGGGTTTTGGTCACTTATCTCATAGATAACTTTGTGATAAAAACACACACAGCCAGGTCCACCTTGAGTGACTCAGACCTGAGAGATCTCAGCAGCACAACAGGGGCTGCTGAAATGCATGTGGTACAAAAATAGGGTAACAGACAGCAGTAGTAATATTTTCAGCTACTCTACACATTGCTGAATTTTAAATTAATTGTAACCACACAGGAAAAAGACCTGGGGGTTGCTGCAGACAGCTCTCTGAAAACATCTGCTCAGCAGGCAGAGGCAGTCAAAAATAGGCAAACGGAGCGTTGGGATAAAGGCAATGACAAGAAGCCATGGCCAAAAGTATGGATGGACATAAAAATATTACATGTTTCTATTCTGATTACAGCAACATAACCTTCTCAATGATGAATTCACCCATTTGCAGCTCTGAGTGCAAGGCTCAGAGTGAAGAGCTCAGGTAACTGATGGCTGCAGTGGGGAACAGAGAGGATTCCCTTAGTGAGGAGCCCAGGAACAAGGCAGAGTCCAGCAGCACCTCCTGGGTTTGTCCCCATCCCTCAGGAGATGCAATTCAGGACCCCCCTCAGTCACACAAGTGCACCACACATTTCCCTATGGATTTACCTCAGGAGCTCTCTCTCCATCCAGAATTTCACAGTAAATCCCTGGCAGGCTCCCACAGCAATCCTGCACGTTCCCTCCTCACGTCACTGCTCCCTTTCCTTCACACACACCTGCCCAAACCATCTGACTCCAAACCTGCTCTTACCCTGACAAGGAACAAAAAACCTGGTTTAAGCCACGTTTATTGCTCCTGGTAAGAAATTATCCTTGCCAACAATTACTATATGGCACTTCAGTGCATTCCAACATCTAGAGTGACAGCTAAAGACAATGAATAAAAACTCTTGATTGATTTCATATTTCTCTGGTAAATTTCTGTAGCAAGGAGAGGAAAAACCTCTTTTTCCTCTCTGTAGATTTGTTTTCATCTAGCAGACAAATTCAAGTTATACTTTCTAAGGCTCTTTGGAACTGTCAAAGTTATTCCAAGGATGTTCTGGGAATCAGAGCCACGTGAAGTATGGTTACTGTAGATAAAACACTGATCAAAACCTCAGGCAGCATTCTGTGGATCCTGTCACCACCAAGGCTGGCTCAGGGCTGGTCCCCACTGACAAACAACGACATTTGACCATGGCCAGAGCTAAAACATTACAAATATTGCCATGAAGCATCCCAGTGTTCCACAATTTCCTAATTTGATCTAAACAACTTTCTCAGAGCCACTTGAGCAGCTAAAGCCCAGTGCTTTCCAGAGAGAGATGTTCAGGCATCACTTGACCACTTAAAGCTTTGTTTATTTGGACAGATATTGAGATAAAATAGCTCCAAGCCACCATGACTGTGTGAGCAAGGCCCCAGTTACACAAATGCTTATTTACATCCTCTGCTGTGGCAAGGCTGCTTTGCAGGGGGAAAAAACCCTGAGCTCAAGACCACCAGATAAGGCTGGGCATCCTTGATTTTCAGTCTTGAATTTTGACAGAAACTCTCCATTTTCTATTTTTAAAAAATGCTCCACCATATTTTTTTCCTGCAAGCCTTGCCTTGAAATCAATGCTAAACAAAGCAGGCTTTGAAGGCTGTAGTAGAATTTCAGTATTGTAATCTTAAATCTCATGCAATTAAGCAATTATAAACTTTTCTAAGAGAAACCAAAATGGTCTTTTTGCTGAATAAAACATCTATAGTTCATTCACTGATATGATCTTGATGCCCTACTTGCTACCTTTTTAACCAGGGAGGAAAAAAAAAGCCTGAATGGAGATTAAACAAAACATGAGGTTTTTGTCTAAAGAGAACTAATCTTAACTGCTACAGTAAAGCTTTCATCACCAGGAATGTCTCTGCCAACTGTGTTTTCCCCTGCAGGCAATGTTGTTGGACTTAAATCAGAAAAAAATCAGCCATTTACGTCAGTCTATTCCAGTTCTGCTTTCTATTAAGACAGACTGGAGTCCTTCCCCAGCAGCAGGGCTGGATAAAACTCCTGTTTTCCCACCTTTCATTCTCCTCTCACTTCATGGTGTGAACCTCACCTGCTTAGGGGGCGGATACTCAGCTTAAATTCCTCTGAGAAACGCATTTATGTGAGATACAGGGTTCTAAACCACAAAAATACATCCTTCACAGCATTAAAGGCAAATTCTTTTGAAATAATCCAACTTTTACCCCCAGTTAAAAATACACAAACATCTATTCAATCACTCCTATCTTGTGATTACAATTTATTTTCCATTTACCTTTCATAACTTGGATTTTGGGGAAGTGTGTGTTGAGGAAAAAGAGCAGGGAAATGAGGTTTGAGGGGTTTGATACCTTTGTTAAGCAAGATATCAACAGATGAAGCCAATTTTCACCTGATAAGGAATATCACCCAACCCCACTGAAGGCCCAGAAGCACCAGACATGCCCACAGGATTAAGGTTTTCTGCTGTTTGATGATATTCTGCATAGCCCTGAAGGTATTTGTGCAGGGATATGTCAGTGCTCATGAGAAAATACTCATTTCTGGATCCATAACAAGTTTATGTACAAGAAAAAGATGTTCAGTTTCCCAGAGAGATGGTCCCCTCACTTGACCCTTCAGAGAATATAAATATTATTCTGTTTTGCAGATGGGAGAAATTAGAGTGTTTTGCCTGACAGTGAACATTTTCAGAACCATTTTATCAGGCTTAGCCATCCTCACACCACAGAGAAGAGCCTTTTTTTTTGTGACAGATATATACTTTAAATAATGCCATTCTGTGTTTTTTATAACATAGAATTGCTTTTAAATATCTAAAAGAAAAGTCCACGTGAAGGATTCTGCATCCACACCTGTCAATTCAACACCCCAAATAACAGTAATTCTCAAAAAACAGAGCAAGGGTATTTTTAAGTGAGAGAATAGACACAAACTTACTCAACTCAAATGCTGCTACATCCTTTGCCTTCCCATTCCCTGAAGCCAAATTCCCTCCTGCCTCCCCATGCTCCCTCAGCAGAGCTTCCCTTTTCATGACATCTTCTGTACAAGAGTCTTAAACACTAATTAAGCCTAACAGTCCTCAGAGATGTTAGCACAGCTATAAAAAGGCTTCTGGATCGAGTGGCTACTGAAGGAACTGGCATCTGATCAAAATTTCAAGACTTATTCTCCCTGCTTTATGAATAAATCAAGGAATTCCCAGTTTTTGAAAGTCTCCAGCACTACTTGGTGCCTGGTGTACATATTAACAGCCTTGTTTTATGGATTCAGCATCCAAGGCATAATGAACCTAAGGGAATATTTGTAGTAAAACTATGAAAGAATCCAATCCCATCATCTAAGTGAGGAATATTTTTAGTTGGGGACAGCTTCTCAATTGCAGGGCTCATTATTTTGTTCTGGTTAATTTTAAGCACAGCTGAGACACTCTATGAATGAAATATTGCTATTAATCAAAGGAATGAAAAATTCTGGTATTAACAAATAAATTTGTGATAGTTCAGTCTTCTCCTTCATGGTCAGGTCAGCCCAAAATGCTGAAGGAGGGCAGGGGACTTCAGAAAGTCACCTGGATCAGGGTCACTATTGTACAGGACCTTATATGCTCCTAGAAAAGGATATTCTAGACAGGAATAATGAGGAAAAAACTCCTTTATGAGTCTTCCTAACTAATCAATACCTAATACAAATGTATAACTAAATCTGACAACAAGAATGGTCCTAGAAGAGCTACCCTGAATTTTACACATGTAATGTTAAAGCCTTCAGGGGAAGCTGCACTGAACTCTTCTGCTAAAGCTTTTTGCATTAAATAATTATACATTTTGGTGATTTTTCCTTATAATGCTGAAAAGAATCAACACTTTCCAAAGTGTACCTACAGGGGAAAAACACTGAATATTTGTATAGAAACGACACACACCAGAACTGAATACTGCTAACCCAGCCAAATTTAACTATGATGTGACTTTGGGAAAAAAAAAATCAGCAACAACCACAGAATTTATCTCGCAAACTCAAACACAGAAGCTTCCAGCCATTTGAGATGATGCTGTTGGAAAAACTCAGCTCCACACTTCTTTGGTGAGAAGGGAACTTTCCCAGAGAATATGAGGAGCACAGCAAGGTTCCAGAGCAAGCCTATACTGTGCTTAAACTCTGCATTAATGATAGATGAAGCCCAGCAGAGGAACTGCCTCTGCTCCTCCTGCTCTCTAGGGAAGTGCAGATTGTGAGGCTCAGCTCCAGGCTTCCTCTTTTCCTCCCTGTCCCACCTACCCCAGGCTGGGCTGGGAACCACCAGCTAAGCCTGGCTTTGCAGAGCTGGCTCCTTGGCCTAAGGCAAGGCTGCAGGTTCCCAGTGAGAGCTGCTGCTCCCTCCAGTCAGCAAAAGCCATTTTTGCAACCCAGATCTGAGGCAGAAAAGCACTTAAGGACTCGCCCTTCTCCCAGGAAAACCTCCAGTAACAATGTAATTCCAGCCTTGCTCAGATATTTCACTGTGTGCCTCAGAAGATAAGGCACACGTTGCTGTGTTGTGTTTCTGAACAAAGGAACTGCCACCCAAAATCCAGGGCTGGGAAACCCAGCCAGTGTTTTGCTGTTCACTTCAGATTAGCCCCCAACACCAGGATGGGTGACATCCCAACCTGGCAAGCCCCCTGTTAAAATACAGCCATAAAACACATCAGCAGGATAAATACCACACAGTAAATGCAGGGAATATTCGCCAAGCAGGAGATGGTCCTGTGTCTCCAGGTCTAACAGCTACTACACAAAGGAGGTGGGTCAGGGCATCCCACAGAGCCCTGTACACCAACAGCCTGGCAATTCCACTGCTCCCCAAAGCTTTACATTTTACTCTCAGCAAGCCAACCCTCACTTAGCTATGGAAAAGGGCAGGCCACAAGATCTCTTGGATTTGAAGTGGGTCTGGACATGACAGCACTCCACTGACTCTCTGGGGCTCCTCTGGAGCACCATATGCCTCCAGGCAAGATCCATCCCTGCGTGGGAATCCAGACTTCCACACAGAAAGAAGCATCAGCTGCTGAAGCAGCAGGTTGGGTTTATTTGGATAATGCTGCAATGAGAACCGATCCTGAGGCTCCACAAGGCAGAGCTGGGTATCTCATCTGGCACACTCAGCTTGCAGGACAGACACTCCCTTCCATTTCCCTTCACACCACCTCACCCCCACCATGGCAGGAGGGAGCTGTGCTCCGTGCCAGGCACCCCAGCACCTCCATCCAGCTCCTTGTCTCTTCAATCCCAGCTCGCTGGACATGGCAGCAGGGCACAGCTCCAGGAGGAGGCTGATCCCATCCTCCTCGTGCTGCTGCACAGCCAGGGGGATCCCACTGAGCCCAAACCTGCACTGTGACACCCTGCAGAGGCCCTGTGAGCCTGCTGGCCCTGCCACAGCACTCTGTTATTGGACTGGCTGGGAATATATGAAGGCAGGAATGATGAATCTGACTCCATGTTCTCAGAAGGCTAATTTAGTATTTTATGATACTGTATTATAATAAAGAATACTATATTGTACTAAAGAATACAGAAAGGATACTTACAGAAGGCTAAAAAGATAATAATGAAAACTCCTGACTCTCTCCAGAGTCCTGACACAGCCTGGCCCTGATTGGCCAAAGAGCCAAGACAACTCACAGCAGAATGCAATAGAACAATCACCCGTGGGTGAGCAATCTCCAAACACATTCCACATGTGAGCACAACACAGGAGAAGCAAATGAGATTCAAATTGTTTTCCTTTTCTCTGAGGCTTCGCAGCTTCCCAGGAGAAAAATCCTGGGCAAAGGGATTTTTTCAGAGAATGTGAATGCCACATTCTGTCTCAGGCTGGAAATGGGGCTGTGTATTCTCTTTGCCATCTGTCAGAGCTGGGGCAGTTCTCTGCTGTTCATGGGGCAGTTTTTCCTTTATCTCTCCCCCAGCCAATCCTCCCTGCAGGAGATCTCTGCTGTCCATGGCCACTGAGTGTCCCTGCAGGGCTGATCCAATTCCATCATCCCATGGGGAGATGCTGCGCCCAGGGGAGGAGCCTAGCATTCCTACCTGGATCCAATCTGAGGTGCTGGGACAGCACAGCAGCCTTTGCCCAGTGCATTGCCAGAGGAGCAGCTTCTGCTGCCCTGCATTGCCAGAGGGAGCCCAGGCCCATCTCCAGCAGCCCTGGAGCTGCAGAGGAAAACTCCCCCCTTGTGCAGGATCCCTGCTCCAGCAGAACCACAGCTGGCACTGCAGGAGGGCTGAGCCCCCATGGGATGGGGCTGTGCCACCCCCTGACACACAGGGGGCAGGGACTGCTCTCACTCTGCCAGTGGTTTTCTTTTGTTTGTTTGTACTGTTGCATTTGTATTTTTAGTTTTCGTAGTAAAGAACTGTTATTCCTATTCCCACGTCTTTGCCTGAGAGCCCCTTAATTTCAGAATTATAATAATTTGGAGGGAGGGGGTTTACATTTTCCATTTCAGGGGAGGCTCCTGCCTTCCTTAAGCAGACACCTGTCTGTTCAAACCAAGACACACTCCCAAACCCATTTCTGTATCTGGGATCAGCAGGTACCCAGGAACTCCCCAGGAGCACAGACCCACTGCCAGTGACACAATCTGCTGCTGCTCAGTGACATGTGGCTCAGGGTCACTTTCAAGAGCATAAAAACCAAAAAAAGGGGAAAGGAAAAAGCATAGGGACAGTTTCTGAGAATTATAAAGTACTAAAAATAGAGTCACCCCCCAGTGACAGCAAGGTAAAACTGAAATTTCAAAACAGAAACATATTTTCACAGGAGTGCCACAGCACAGAAAGAAAATAAAGCACCATCACCTTTATAAAGATTCTGCTTAAGCATCCTCATTAAAAAGGGATAAATAGTAGCAGTGTGTAATCATTAGAGTAATCCAATATATTTTTGTGTCCCCAACACTCAATTAATTTTATTGAGACTCCAGAGCTACCATACACAGCTTGAGAGCGTGTAGCATCTGCTACTTCCAAGATGAGTCATGGTAGGAAATTCCCCTGTATTTTCTAGGAACCAGTCAGACAGCCAGTGATTGAAACAGTGATGTGACAGTATATAACACCCACACAAATGAGAAGAAATAACTTCTATCAATAAATGTACATTATATTTAATGTACTCGCTGCGGATTTCAAGTAAGAGGTTACAGTTAGAAAAATTGTTTTGGGAAAACATTCCCCAGTTTAATTTGAATGCAATGTAAATTTTGCCAAGAAACGTTAAAGGTCAGAAGAGAGTGGAAGAAGAGAAACTAATTTAAATAAATTGCAGGAATTTGAGGACATTTTGAAGAAGGGAAGTAAATATGCAACACCCCACAGCATTTGCCTCCATTTTCAAGTGCTGCATCACTGACTTGATAATCTCTTACCACATCTGTCCCTCCCTAAATTTCAAATCATTGGTTTTCAGGGGTTTTTTTCTATACTAATATAAAAGTACAGTATAATCATTAATATAAAAAACTGATTTTTTTTTCAACTCTCCCCCTACACCTTCTGTTTTAGACAAAACTACAGAGGACCAAACTCTTTCTCACCTTCTTACTTCACTCAAAACACCAGCCTAGAAATGCTTCATTTTCCACAGCCACGCTGCCCCCTGGATCCCCAGATGTTCCAAACCACAGAGACACTTTGTGCTCACTCTGCCAACAGCTGGATCTGTCACTGTCCCCTCACTCAGACCTGTGACAGCCCCACAAAAGCCTCTCTGAGGACACATCCACAGCAGCTGCTGCCTCTAGACAGGCCTCAGGAGTAAACCCTGAACTTAAAAGCATCCTGGGCATGTCCACTTCACACTTCCAAACAAGTTACCACAGGCACTGTGATGTGCAAAATTTAAATTTACCTGAGGTTTGAGGTAGGCCAGAATAACTGGGATTTGAAGAGCCAGATGGCCTCTAAGGAAGGAAGGCAGCCTCACTGACAGCACAGAGCTAGTTCTTGTTTAGCACATATGGAATCTTTTGCAAGGCAAAAAAAAAATTCAAGGTGCAAACCAAACTTAGGAAGTTATTTTATCCCGTGTTGATCAAGTTCAATGGTTTTAGTCCATGACCAAAACAGCTGCAAAGAAAGCACATGGATGGAGAGCTGCAATGAAGATTGACGCAGTTTTGGAGCACTGCTTGTGTATTTCAGGTTAAAGCCACATTTTTGGGTTTGACTTCTAATCTGACAAGAGCTCAGACATTTGTGTGCAAGCAGGCAACTAATAACCCTTCCAGATAAGGCTTGGGGCTCCTAGAATTACCAAACAGCAGCAGGCTCACCTTCAGAGTACACCATGGCCTTCTTGAATTACCAGGACTCTTGATAAAAATCCAGTAGGACAAAAGAGAAATTCCACCTCACTTTTGAATACCTGAAAGTCACAACCTCATTCATCAATGGAGAGAAGCTAAAACAAACCCACCACAAAGCAGCAACTGGAAGGATATCTGCTCACACAAGACCATGGACACAGAACAAGATTCACTCATTTTCACCAAGGGACTGCAAAGAGGGTCACAAGCCCTTGGTTTGAGGATAAAAAACTATTTGCTATCCCAATAAAGAGATAAATCCAGAAGTGAGAGTTTGGTTTTACTGAGAATGAGTCCCCAAACTCATGCAGGCACCCTCTGCAACCCCAAACCAGTCTTCAGCTCTCTTAAGGCAAACCTTTTGGTGAATTGTGACACCACCCACTAAACTGCAATATTTATACTGACAATGAAGTTCTCCAAGCATGAACTTAAATATATATATATATTTCCACCAAGTTTAGCTAAATGTGGCACCCCATTTGAATAGTCTGCCATGTTACTATAATAAATTAGCAGCAGTATGTCAACAAGAACAAAGAACTATTAATACACAGAGTTTTCCCCAGCACCCACAGAACCCCTTGCCAGCATCAGATGTCAACTAAAATTATTTTTTCCCCCGCAAGATATGGAATTTTCTTTAGAAGACTCCTGGTCAGGGGCTTTTCAGAAAACACCAGATGTAAAGCAAAGCTTGAATACTTTGCAAATATTTACACTAAATTAAGGGTTTGTTCCAAAGTATCAGATCCCTACAGTTGGCAGCAATAGAGTAAGGCAGAGGCCAGGCTGCAGGAATCCATAGCTGGTTTTAGTTCTGAAGAAGAGTATCCATTTTATCAGAAATTTCTTCCTTTTCAGACATCATATGGCCTTCAGTTGCCCAGCAGCACTCATTCAATACCAAAGCAGAATCCACAGATGTCAACCCAAGCATATTAATAGAGTGTCTTGTTTATAGCTGCAATCAGTGCTACAGAGAGGAGATGAAGACACAAAATCTGAGTATTATAACCAAAACTTCTATGTTCACAAGTCTACCCAATTCCCAGGTCCCTCCTGCTTTCCCAAAAACACAAATCCAAATTCCCTGAAGCATCAGGAAAGAGCACAGACAGGCCTGTGCATACAATGGCCTCCATTTGCCCTTATGCATTTTAAGTTATGCTACAGGAAGCAGCACTGAAACACAAACCAAACCAGATTTGTCAGAGGTCTCTGGGAGTCTGAAGAGCAGCTCATGGGCAGCTGTTACAGGAAACCTGCTCAGCAAAATGGCCAGAACACATTTGTCATGTGTCACCTCTCTGGGGAAGTGCCAGCTGCCTGCCCAGGACTTGGTATCAGTAGGAGAAGTGTGGGTAACGTCAGTAATTATGTGCATTATATAAGGTGTGCTTGCAACACTCCCATTTCCTTCTCCATAAAGATTAAAACCGTGGCTTCTAAGTAGCTTAACTGTTTGATGGAGGCAAGCACAGCACTGCTGCTCCAAGAACTGATTTTGCAAAACAAGGTTTAAGATCCAGCAGTGTCTCCCAGCAATAAGGGCTGCGGGCACACGGGGTCAGCCTGGCCAGAAGCTCCACCTCAGGAACATCTGCAGAATCCATGCACTGACCTGGCTGCCCCAGTTTGAGTTTCAGCTGCCAGTGCCCACGGATCACAGCATCCCTGAGGGGCCCTGATGAGATGCAGAAGGAGCTCAGTTCTCAGCACAGCCTGAATTAACTCACAGCAACCCTACATTGCACCTCAGCACTCAGCTCACCTGGATAAAAGGAGGACCCAAAGATTTCACCTGTGCTGGCACTGGATGAATAAGTAGATTTAAAATGCTCTTTTCCACAGAGGATGATTCAGCTACCCCACTACACACACAGAACATGTATAGCTTCCAAATGCTTTTGAAAAAAATATCAACCCGCCCAGAAATCCATCTGCACAAATCCTTCAGTGTGCAGACCACCAGCTCCCAGCACTGCATCATTCATAGCTTTGGTGAAGAGCTAAATGAGAGCACTGCCATTTTTACATTGTGTTTTAAAACCCATTTCATGTCCATGACTGCTGTGTGAGTGTTACTCAGGAAGACACAACAATTCCCACAGTGTGTGCAGAACAATAACACACAGGCAAACATGGGGATATGAACCAACCACTACACTGTAAATATGACACTGACTTCTGTCTGCAGCGTAAAACAGCTTCCAAACCTGGAAGTGAAATGTCAATATTAAGCTTAAAGATTAATAAATGAGCTGAGGAAGCCCCTTTGCTGTGCAAGGGCAGGACAAGGAGTGTTTTGTCACCAAAGATTAGCCAATACACAGGAACAACAAGGGAAGTACAAGCAGAAAGGACATTTCACATCTGAATGACTGAGACATTTAACCATTTAATTCATTTCCATCATCACAGTATCTTTTACAGCTCTTTCAATCACAGAATCAACACAAAGCTAAGGAAAAGAATCCAAGTGTGCACCTGAAGTGCAGCATTCCAAACACAGGCTCCCAGAACTTCCTCATCCTCCCCTCCTATCGCTCATGGCCAGAAGAGACTGGACTTTCTGAGAAAGTGAGATAAAGTAACAGTCAAAACAAACACAAACCGCCCTGCAAATCTCAAAGGGTAACCCAAGGCAAACACTCAACAAACCAGAGAGATTTTAAAGGCTGCATAGAAAATGTGTCCTTCAAAAGGCTGCACTATCTTCCCAAACAGGGACACACAGAGCCCAAGCACTTTAAAGACAAGGAACAAGATGACCAGCACATGAAGAGAAGTGCATTGTATTCATTTGAAGCATTTTTTGACAGCCAATTAAAATATATCATCATTAAAATTAAATACAAGCACGCAAAAGCTTTTCAAACAAATTCCACAGAAAAATCTGATTTATGTTTATGGTTTGGGATCTGGGTTTAAGTCAGTCCCAACACAAGCAGCAGCGCTCTTTAACTACCAGCTCTGAGTTCCACAGAGATAAATTCTGAGCTCCTCAGCAGATAAATTTGGCAGCCTTACACATTGGCTCAAGATTGCCATTTCAACCACCAGAGGTTTCTTGATTCAATTCAGTAAATGCATCATTTGGCATGTAATTTAGGAGGGAGGATAACATTTTAAAGCTGCTTCTGAGAACAGTGGAACATGCCCAGATCACTGTAGAAAGATCCTGGAAAAGCTACAAGGAGTTCAGATGGTTGAAGGTACTCCTGCCATCGTCAGCCTGGAAATGCCTTTTTGCCCTGTCATTCCTTCCAGCGTGGATTTATGAACCCATAATTGAAAGCATTCACCATCAGGTCTGTCTGATTTCAGATAACACACTCAGACTTCAGTGCAGCTTCTCAAACAGAAAATGTGAAAGGGCCACCCTAGCACTGGTAAAGAGAGACTGATCCCAAAGCTCAGGGAGTGAAATGGTATTTGGGGAAAGCAGGTCCTTCAAGATCAACATAAAAAATGTTTTGGTCATAGAGCAAAGCTGAACTCCACCAGACACCTGTTCTCCCATCAGAAAAAAAACCAAACTTGCTCTAGATCACAAGACTTCAGCCTTTTACAGCCAAACTGAGTCAGCATGAGACAGTTTAAAGCAGTATGAAAATAATCTCAAAACTCTATGCCCTGGTACATAAACTGCTTGTGTGGTACTTACTGTGGCAAGCAGAAGACTTCCATTTATGAAAACACCCTTAATTTTCTTTGAGAAAGCTGGAATGGCCACTGTTAATGCTGCAGCAAACGCACATGGCTATGCACTTGACCTAAGGACTGCTGAGTTTTGGTGGCATTTAATCACATCAATATGGGGGAGAAGAGGCAGGGAGCCAGGAAAACATCACTGTGTGCCTTCAGAAAACTTGTTATTTTTAACAGTGCAGCTTAAGATCAGCAGCCCTGAAGCAAAATGGTCAGAACATTTTCTTCCACCGGTGCTGACAGCACACCAAGAGCTTTCAGAGGGTGAGTATTTGAGGCCAGGGCAGCAAAACAGAGATGCCAGGAAGGAAAACTCACCCACTGTGGCAAAAACCATGAGAAGGGTGAGTTTATTCATCCATTATGCTGAAGAGCTTAAAATAGAAACATTCTATATGTCTCACCTCAGGCCAGGATGAACAACTGAACAGAAGTGAATCACTTCTGTTACAGCAAATGACTGGAAAACACTGATGGAAACTGAGGCTATCTTGCCTCTCCCTCCAACCCAGGAAAAAGTCTTTATTGCTGCATGTTTTTACAAGGAGGGAACAAAATCAGATCCACTATTTTTCCTTTTTTTTTTTTCTTTAATTAAGCTGGAGAAACAGAGGCTGATCTATGAAGCCTCACCTCTCCCTGCAATCCCTGCTATGTCACCAGTGGATGTAAAACTGCAAAAACCAACAGAAGACAAGAAACACTTGGGAAATGCATCACACCCAGTCCTGCAGCTCTGGAGGTTTAAAAAAAAAAGAACTTAAAATCTTTAATGAAAAAAATTTGGTTTAGTGCATTTTGGTATGAAAAAACCTCTTTAAAACAGTAACTGAGAGCCTAATTTACCAAACACAGATTAACAAGAAAAAAAGCAAAATTCACATTCAAAATGAGGTATTCTGAAGCTAAAAATACCCAGCCAGCTGCAATTCCCACCTAATGCAGGCAGAAGTGCTTTGCAGTCCCCCTCCCCAAGCAGACACACGCTCACTTCCTTCTTCATTGCAACATCAGAGGCTCAACCCGATGTTAACAAGCCACAAAGTCCTGCCCAGAACTTAAAGTCACGCCCCAGTAATTACAAAAAATAAGCTCTAAGTATAAGTGGTCAAAAAAAAAAAAAAATCAAGTTACTCAGCTTCAGTTTTGCTTTTAATTCCAAAATATTTTGACTTGTCGTAAAACAGAAATCCAACTTTCATTTGAGGCTTGCTCCCTCCACCCAGATGTCTCATTAACTGTTTTTCTTTTTTTTCCCCCCAATCTCACTGTAGAACATCAGCACATTCATTTATCTCAATGCTATGGCAATTCAGGGATCAAACCCCTGAACATGCAGCCTCTTAAGGAGGACATTTTAAAATGTGTTTGAGGCTTACTTTTTGTACATAGAACACAAAGGATGATAAGCAATAGTGGGGGGAGGAGAGGAAAAAAAAGGAGATGAAGGATAATGCAAAACTAAAACTCAGTTGTGCAGATGTCCCACTCAAAGGTGGTCCAAGACATCAGAGCAACCTACAAAAGCAGCAAAGATCCTCCAAAATCTTTGCAAGCTCCCAATAAAAAGGCAAAGTGTTCTCCCCTGACCTGACCTAAAAAAAAAAAGGCAGCACACAAATTCCTGAACAAGAAAACCCCTGTACACTGCATACAGATTTTCCCCTGAGAAGACAGAATACATCACGTGACAGTTTATGGAATCTAAATTTTAACAATAATAATTTTTGTTCTCCTGGTGCCCTGACACCAAAAAGACCAACAGAGCCAGGAGAAGGCTCCAGGTGGTGGAGCTGACCTCATCCTGCTCCAGAGGGAACAATACCTGCTGGGCACAGCAGCCTGGGCAGGGTGGGGACATCCCCAAACAGGAACCAAAACCTTCCCCACTGCACACACACACAGCTCCCTGGCCACCTCCTACCACCAGCTTTTGCTCTTTGCTGTTAAATCCCCTGCTTTTTACAAAGCAGCCTGCCCCAGCAGCACAGAGCCCAGCACAGCCATCCCTTCACTCATGAAAACATGAGCTTTGCCTGGTTTCTTCACTCCCTTCTCAGATCCTGCCACAAACAGCAGAGCAAAGCCTCGTGGCTCTGTGACAGCAGTTCCTCCTGCCAGGGTGAGTGGGAACTCCTCAGCCCCACAATCCCCTCTCTGACACAATTTCCAAGCTGCTGGAACACAGAGGGGGTTTCATCCTGCCCCTCAGCCTTTCAGCTCTGCTGTGCAAGAGTTCCTAATTTATGAATGATGACACTGATGAAACATCCCCTTTGTTCAGAGACAGAGATCAGAAATATGAAAGTTTTCTGACTTCCTCTCTCCACACCCTTGGGGCGCTCACCCACAGCCTCACTGACAGCAGCTGCAAACGCTCTCTGGATGGGGACGCCCTGACACCAGCAGCCAAATGCTCTTTAAACTGAGATGTTTTATTCTTCAAACACCCATCACAAATTTCCTGGATGGCTTTGGAAGCCAGGTGGGCTTAGCAGTGCTCAGAAAGTCTTCTCTTGTGCTGCACTGTTTACCCAAAATAATGATTTTCCTGAAGAAAAAACAAACAAACTCTCCTCATTTGTATTAATGAAACAGTCTATTTGTAAACAATTACTATAAATTGGTGCTTCCTTTTCTACCTTGAGGATCTTGGTTAAATACTGCAAGTAATTCTCACGCCTAAACAATAAATTTGATTTGATATTATGAAGTAACTTTTCACCTTCACTTTTCACCTTCCTGTCATATGGGGCCATGGCCTAACATTTTAAAAAGCCACTGTATACCTGAAATATGAAATACAACTTCATATTTGGAATACCTGTATCATCATCTAGTCAATATTGTCAGTGCCTTGATACAAAGATTCTGCTTGGGATTTTCCCCCACTTTTTAAGGCAGGGATATTTGTCCATGTAAATTATGAAACACTGAGCAATGAACATACAGCAAATTGTGTCAGCCTTTCAGAAAAGCCTTTCCTCAGTTAAAGCTGAATACAAAGCCTTAAAAAAAAGCAAGTGCAAGTAATACAAAGCATCAAAATTCGGATTCCTAAAAAAAGCACTTCAAATAAATAAAACCCAGTGAAAGGAGGGATAACAATGATTTGAGTCTTCCCCAGGATAACCCAAAAGCTGCTGTAGCCAACCCACACCCAAGAAACAGAAAGTGAAACTCATTAATTTACTCATTAACTGAAATCCATCAGTGGCAGGGGTTTTGTTTAGTTTATTTTTTTTTCTTTAAAAAATACTCACAGTGTAATTCAATAGGAGAAGTTAGTACCATCCATCCTCATCCTCTGTCTGTTGCTATCTCCAGATCTCTGGCTTTGCTAGCCCTGGTTATTTCACAGCTGGACCAGTTTGCTGATCTGAACCACCCCTGGTAGCACAAAGGTTTGTGCCAGCCCAGCTCAGTGGGAAAGAGGTGGAATAACAGCTGGTTTTGATTTAGCTCTAAAATCAGCTCAAAATTAATATTAATTTGCAGACTCATGATATTAAATTCAAAACTTAAATTCACCACCAATCCATTTCCTGCTCCCAACCCTTGCTCCCTACCCCCTCCAGCCCTGTGTTTCAACAGCAATCCAAGTTTCTATTTTTCTTTCAGTCAATACATTTCCAATCTGCCAAGACAAAGAAAACAACTTTTGTATATAATAATGAAGAGATGAAACTGCAAAGATAAATAAAACTGTCTGGATTAGGACCTCCAGCTGTCAAGGCTGCATCTTGACTTTCAAGTGAGTGTGAATTTTAAGAAAGTCATTAAAGTTTAATAAGGTTCTATTGCTAATGACTACTTGGTTTGGGAAATAAACACTGGTATCTAGCTTTACCAAAAATGGGGATTTTGCCTTTCCTTGCATAGTTATGTTATTATAATGGTGGCCAGAAGGGAAGAAATTCTGATAGATATTTTCTAAATATACTATCAAATTAATTTAAAAAAAAAGCCACAATGTCAGCATTCACACCAGATCCAAGAGATTTTTAATAGTTGGTTTACACCTTTTAATACTAAAATTTCTGTTGCTAATACATTTTTAAAGTTTGGTTTTTTTTAATTTTGTTCTATTTACAAAGCGAAAGCAGGGCAAATTCCGAGCTAGGCGGACACACAGGAAAAACTCATCTGATTTTACAGCATTTCTTTTGGCATGAAAAGGTGCTGAGGGCTCACTAGTGGCACAATAAGTCATCATCACCACGCTGAAGTGCCCAAACCCACTGAGGCTACGGCATGACCTGCATGCAAAGCCAGCCGTGAAATGGCAGCGAGGCGCTCCAGGCAGGCTCCAACACCCTGCAGATGCTCCAGCTCTGCTCCAGCTCTGCTCCAGCCTCTGGAGCTGCAGCAGCCTGGATCTGCCCAGGGTAATTGCAGGTGAAGGCAGGAACAGCCTCTATCACAGCTTCAGCTATTAAAGCTCCTTAATGAATGGTCTAACAATAAGCCAGGCTTAACCAGTTCTCTCATTGCAGGACCTTAACCATAATAAACCCCTAGAACATTCCTACAGCATTTCCCAAAGATCCTACAGCATGAGCCTACTAACTGTGCTCTCACAGCCTGTGAGGCAGGTATTAGTCAGCCTTTTTTTTTTTTTTCATTTAAGTACAGATAAAAAAGTGAGGCAGAAAGCTGGCAAACAACTTCCCTGTGGATACACAGCTGACTAGTGGCATACAGAATCCAGATCTTCAGGATTCCAGCCCTGTCATCAGCCAAAAGGCCATCATTAGGAGGAAAGAAATTAGTCTGGTCTTATAAATAGCATTTGAATATAAGCCTTGCTAAAATATTTGCAAGGAGTTGACCTTAAACACCAGCAGAGCTGCACTGGTAGCCTGGGGCTCCAAGCAGCAGCTTGCACAGCACTGGGACTGGGATCCCATCCCTCTGCCTCCCTGGATACCTCCAGAGCCTGGATCCAGCACAGACTGTCCAACATTTGACCACCTCTGACTTGGGCTCAGCATATCAAAAAATGTAACACTGCTCTAAAAATATAAACAGCGTTGCTCTAAAATACTCAGGTAGGCAGGAAAAAGCAAATTTACAACAAGCCTGAGTCAGCAGCTTTCTCCTTCTTTAAGGCACCAAGTCGGACTGGCAGAAATCTCCCTGTAATACAAGAACTGGAAACCTGCAATGTAGAAAAGGTGCCCAACACACCTAAAATCTGGAGCACTTGTACAAGTTAATCATTCAAACTGCTCAGACTGTATTATCACACATTTACGTGACATTTCTGCAGGTCTCAAATGCCTAAGTGAGATATATTTTGATTTATGGCATTTCCATATGGCCCTACAAAGAAGCAGATCTTTTTCTGCACTACAGCTTCAACACCTGCAGCAGGTCTAACTCCTGGGCTACCATTCCTGCAGCAAAATATTAAGCCAAATACTGATTTTTGCAACAAAAACCTTCTTATGTCTCATTCTGTAAGAGTCTAACTTCATTTGGAGTAATGTACTTTCTAGTAAGGCAACCCTACGATACCAAGTGGAAAACTACAAAAGCAGTGTTGGAGTAAACAGAAGAAAAATAAGGCTTTGTGTAGCAAAGTTGTAATTCCTGTAGTTACTCATTTATTCTGGTTTTAGGTACCTGTGCTGCTCCCTCCCACCCATGTGGGCCATGCCCAAGTGCTGAACACACAACCTCTAAACCACAGCAGGAGCTCAGTCCAAGGGAAGAGCTGGAAATGGAAAACTTGTTATCCTCTGTGGGGATCCCCCACAGAGGAAAGACAGCACATTTAAAAACACACAAGGAATTTTGAGAAAAGGCTGCCTGAGTGGAACAACAAGTTGGAAGGTTTTTAATTTCTATTCCTCACTTTAGCAGCTAACTGTTGTTACAGGCAGGAGAGCCATAAAATCCTATTTTTGGCTGGCTGCCTCCCAAATGACAGAAAACTCCTGACTCTGAGAACATGAATGTCTCACACTAGAACTAAAGGCTCGTGTCTCTTAATGAAAAAGCAGCACAGAGAAAATTCCCTGTGTCCTGCCCAGGAAGACCAAACTCCCTGGATTTTTATTATGCATTAAAGCACCACTGGACTGTGGCACAGCAGATGAGACCTGACTCTCAACAGAGCCTGTTTCCATCCCAGCTCACATTTAGGGCTCAATTATCTTATCTGCTCTGCCACTCGCATACTTTCCAGATAAGAAATGTTTTTCCCCTCTTTTCAAGAGCTAAAACTGACACCACTGCCAGTGTTGAGATTAGAAATGCCAGAAATTAAAATTCATCTGGGCTAATGCTTGTTTAAAAACATTTAATGTGCAGGCTAAGGCCGGGAATTGGAGTTAATGGAGATGCTGTGAGTTTTAACAGCAGTAGGATGTTCCACAAGGGGAATGGGAGTGTGGTCCCTACTTCAGTTTCCTCACAGGGTTTAGGTCAACCATCAGTTCACCTCCAGTTGAGAAACTGCTCAAGAGTTGGGAGGGAAGGAGGGAGGGAAAAAAGCCTGTTTTCCTCTTCCAATGTATGACTAAGGATGAGGCAAGCAAAGGGAGGATCTAAGATCCTGAAGGCGATGGTTAACAAGAGGTCATTAGTTAATTCCCTCCAGGGTAGATACAACTTCCTTTTATTAAATAACAGCAGTTTTTAATGATGTCAAATATCTGTTGCCATTCTAAAGGACACAGCATGCTCAAACTTTACCTGAACCAGGCAGAATAAGCAGAGACACACAAGAAAACCTGAACTCAGAGGCAGATTGTCACTAACCAAGTAAGGAGGAAAAAAGGCTCATCTGACTTATATCCCAAAAATTTACAATATATATTCTTCTTAATTATGTATTTTAAATTTAGCATAAAGTCTGTTTTAATCAGCACCTTAAGATGTACAAATAAATCGAGTTGTTAGACAAAAAAGACAAACACAAGCACCATTTTAAGGTTTAAATGAAGTTTCTTGCTTAAATCATTTCTGAAAAAGCTTAATCAATGAAGATTTGTGACCAGCCATTAATTACCAATGTATGACCAGAGCACCTGGGAGCTTCAGTTACCCTGCAGCAAGACCCCACAGAGCCAGAGCAGAAGCAATGCCTGCTCTGGAGAGATTACAATCATCCAAAGATGAAGAGTTAAGAAAAACAGCAGAGCACAAGGAAATAGGTGACTGGAATTTATGTTCTCTGTAGCTGCACTTTAGTCCACTTTCCCTTGTGCACTGCAAGGACCAAGGTGTGTGTTTGTTTCCTCTCCCTGCATCAGTAAAAAAAAACACAAACCAACACTCCAGAAGTCACATAAAGACAAAAAACCCAAACAAAACACAGAAGGAAGGTGTTTTGGATAGTAAGCCTGGAACAAAAATATTTACGCATTTTAATACCTCTGCTTCCCATCTGAGAAAGGATTTTTTTCAGGTTTTTTAAGCTGTCATCCCACAGAGCAAGGCTGTACCATAGTGAAAAGGCAGACACACAACTTTTGGAAGCATTCTGTTGCCATTTAAAGGAATCCTTTGAAATTACCACACAACACAGTAGTGCACCCAAACACAAACCAACAGCCAGAGCTGTTTACAAGCTTTCTGCTCAGTGTTAGACTGAAAACCCCAACCCTTTTTGCTGTGTAATAAATCAGTGCTCCACATTTAACAATTTTCAGTGGTACCATATGCTACACAGTCCCATATGTTCCATTACAAGGGAGAAAAACATCATCTCAACATGAATCATCACTGACTGTGTTCCTGTAAATCTGGCTTAAACACTCAAAACGTTCAAGGGCAACACTAAATAAATCTGCTCAATATTATGCCAGATTCTGTGCAACAGAATCACAGCTCACACATAAAAATTAGAGGAAAATTAGGTTTAATTTAGGAAGTGAGCACAGTCTGCATCTCTCTAAAAACAGACTTACCACAATGTTTGACATTTATCAGTTCCAATCTAATAATGACATCCTGCTCACAAAATGTTGATGGTATCTGGTAGTCCCAACATCTTTCATCCTAAACTGTTTGATATGTGTGGAAATACATACACTGCATACAAGATCCATTCCTCCCAGTGCCAGGTTCTGCACCACAGGGATCCTGGGGTTCTCCCCAGAAGGATTTTCTGTAGAAAAGTAGCAAACCCAAACCAAACCCATGTGTGTGTTTTCAACTCCAGGGCAATGCAGCTGGAGGCTTAATCCAGGATTTTGGGTTAACCTCTCCACTCTCACAGTGACTATTTCCTAAAAACAGCTTTTTCTCTCTCTTCCCAAAAGACAGCATCACCTGCAGCACAGAACCTGCTCATCCCAAATCAAACTCATGGAACACCAAGGTCATAATTTGCCCGTCTTTTGAGGAATTTCTTGGGCTCTCAGGTAACCCAGAATCATAATTAACAGTGACAGCAGGAGGAGGCACAAATGGAGACCAAACTGGGAGAATGTCCCTATGTGAAAGCCTTTAGTAGCCAAGGAGGACCATGAGTGACCACAGGCTCCCAGAGAATGACTGGTGTCATTAAATTCTACATCAACCAGAGTCCAGTTTGACCTAATATTCAGGGTGGGGGAAAAAAGTAATTACATCAACATCAAGCTATTACCTGTCCAAGGGCATAAGTGCCTAGTTCATTAGCAACTCAGACAAACTTGTTTTGTAAGCTCCCTATATTAAATTTGAAATTTCCCTGCCCTTACAAATTAAACTAACAATTTGTGACACAAACATGAGTATATGGACAAGAAATCTTCCAACCTGCTCAAATCCAATGTGTACGTTGCCATCCTGAAAAAGAACAAACTTATTAGCCAACCTGACTTTAGTATCTAATTCATTTAAATAAATTTGAAAATATTTTTTAAATGAATACTAGCAGTACTCCAGATTTATTGAATCTTAGAGCAAAACCTACTGATCTTTAAAAATATATATTTTTCATATTTCATGGCTTAGTTCTACAGAATAAGGGCAACATGTCATTTTAGGAACATTGCTCTTTAATGCTGGAAGTGGGGCTTTATAACAATTGAGAAGCTGCCACAGTACCATTAATAATTTGGATTTCCAACATCCTTAGGTACCTTAAGAGATGGACGACCACACCAAATTAATTTACTTTAATTTCTATTTCAGCTTTCCTCCTCGTTAATGAGGAGCTGAGACTCTCACAGATGAGAGTTCCTCTACACAATCACAATGAAAAGTCACCACCTGTGCTGCCCATATTAAAATCAGAGGGGAGATTTTCTTCTTTTTACCCAGAGGGAACCCTAAATTTACCAGATCAATACTTTCTGAAACGCACTTCACTCAGAAAACGAGAACAAAGCCGCCAGAGTGATTTCAGGGAGTGATAAAAAGACTGTCAGGGAAACTCACTGAGCTGCCCCTGGAAGAACTGATGACCAAGCAGGCACCAGGCAATTGCATCATGTTTATTACACAGCCAAGGGCAAGCAGATCCTTCTGGTTTAATCAATGGCCTCCAAAGGAGGAAGTAGTTTGAAAATAGTAAGCATAAAACAAAATACTCTTTTGGGTTCACTTTTTGAATTTTCTCTGATGTGTGAAATCATGTCCATTAATAAAGCTGAGCACATGCTGAAAGAGAACTTCATAAAAATCTACTTCTTGAACACCTTTGATGCCAAAACTGCACTTTTATTCAAACTCAGTTTGGTGTAAATGCTGTGAGTGAACTGTAGAGAGGTCCTGTTAAAAGACTCTGAGCTCTGTCTTAAAACAAAAGATGTATTTCCTATTTAAAACCATTAACCTTAGACACCTTTTTTTTTTTTGTGCAAAAGCAACAAATAAATAAAATGTAAAATGCTCCACAAACACCTCCTTCCCTGGCATTTCTCATAACCTGGATGTTGCAGCATCCCACGAGGCTGCAGAACAACCTGGAACAAAAACTTGTAAGAGGAGAAAACAACGAGTCTGTGTTCCTGGTCCAAACTCTCCGACCACTGCCCTGCCCCTGCTCCTCCTCTGCTCCCCAGCAGTCCAGCAAGCTCCAGCCCTGCTCCATTCAAACAGGGTTCTTCCTTTAAAAGAACACAGCAGGTTACTCAGAAGGAACAGAGCTCGTTCCTGCTGAAAGTTTCCCCCATCCAGCAACACAGAATGGAAAACAAATCGAACAGTAAAACCCTGTTGATGCAAGAGCCACATTTAGAATGCATACAAGTAGAAATACCTCACCTTTAAAAGCTTTCACTTGTTAAGATCCTTTTTAACTCATAATGATGCAACAATGCAAAAGGGAAGTACTTAGAGAGAATCACTGTAAGTAACACACACACACAAACATGAATTAGTTTGCAATCTGAAAGCCCTTGTACAGAGAAGGGTGGATGGAAACAACCCAGCACAAGGTTTCCTCAAATCAGATGCCAGAGGAAGTTATATGATGAGTTGGACAGCAAATAAGAAATCTGGATTTGATAAATGAGACATTTTTGTAGATAGGAACAGTTTGCAGCCTCACTGTGGGTGCATGAAAGAATTGTCAGATATCTGTACAAAGCTCAGTGTTAAAAGAGAGATTACAGACAGTGAGAGATTTACGTGTAAAACATGCCCTATATTGTTATATTAGCCCCAGAGAACACAAAAATAGCTACCTACCAGAAACAGCCCCATTTTAAGCTCATAGAGAGGACAAGCATGGTGTATTATCTCTCTCCACAAACAATCCATCAACACAGAAACACCAACACGTGTCCTCTCACAGATCTGGTATGGGATATGTCAGAGTAATGACCACTAGTGAAACAAGCTGCATCACTGCCAGCACTGCAGCATTCTAAACATTTGCTAAAATATGTCAGCAGACCTTAGGGAAAAGACTGGAGCCCACTTATTCTCAAACAACATAAGCACCACAAACTTCAGCCAGCACTGCTGTACCCAGCAACTTGAAATCACCCTGAGTGCTGTGCAACTGCATCCACGTGGATGCAGAACCTGACTGCTTCCACCTTCTTACGTGGATCACTATCCACAAAGACAGGCAGGGAGATTCCAAATCCTCCTGGCACAAGCAGGGCTGGAATCAGCACTGCCTGCTTCGCTGTTTTTAAACAAACACGGAGCTGCTGCTGGGCTGTGTGTGAGCCCAGCATTCCACAGAGCTCCCAGAGCAGTGTCCCACGGGCTTCTCCCCCAGCTGGGGACAGCAAACCCAGCTCCGAGCTGCTGCTCGCTTCTGCCTAGGTTCAGGAAGGGAGCAGGGAAAACCAGGAATCTACCAGGGCTATGAAGTTTAGAACTGCCATAGTTGTAGGATTAGGGAATTCATTCCACTCACGTTCCCGGGGAAGGGGGGGGGGGTGAGGAGACACGAGGAGATGTATTTATACAACAAAATTCTGAAGGCTTACTACTTGCCTCGTGTCCTCCTTCCTTCTCCTTCCCACGCAAGTACGAGTGCTGCTCGATGGCATCCAGCACCTACAGCAAACCATTTCTGTGTGTCATTAAAAGGACAGAGATATCTGCTCGCACCACACCGACGTCATTGCTTCCAACTCCGCTCAAAGCTGACAGGAACGCAGCTCCCTCTTCCCCGGGATTCACCGGCACGCACGGATCCCGGGCTGATCCCGGAGCAGCGCCGCTCTCCCGAGCCCTGCCCGGCCCCAGGTGAAGGCAGCCGCCCGCTCTCCCTCCGCTCCTCACGCTCCTACCGGGGCGTTCCCGTCCGCTCGGGGCTGCTCTGCTGGAGCTCCCACTTCCAGAGAGCGCCCGGGGACAGCTCCCGGCACACAGGAGCGAGGGAAGGCACGGAGAGAGAAGGGAAGCGAAGGGAGAAGGGAAGGGAGGAGCGGCTGTTCCCGGTGCCCCGGCACGGGGTGCGGGGCTGCTGCCCCGTCCTGCCCGGCCGGGCTGTCTCAGACCCCCACACCCCACAGTCCGCACTCACAGCCCCGCGGGAGCTGCCCCGGCCCCGAGCAGCCCCTGCCGTGGGGCACCCGGGCAGCCGAGCCCCACAAAGTGCTTTTACCAGCCCCAAGCGCCGATAAGTGCCGGTATCAGCCCCGAACGCGCTGCCAGCCCCAGCGCTGCCCCCTGCCCTCCGCGCCCCGCCGCGACCCGCCTGTCAGCGGCGCCGCTCCCTCTGCCGGTGCCTCACCTGGTGCCGGCCGGCGGCAGCGGGCCACGTCCGCGGGGCCCGGGCGGGGAAGAACGAGGAGGAGGAGAAGGAGGAGAGGGGGACGAAGCGTGTCCGCCGGGCCGTGCCCGTCACCGCCGCTTCCTGCCCGGCCCCGCTCGGCGCGCGGCTGCGCCGCCTGGCAGCTCGGGCCGGGCCGCTGAGCGGCGCCGCCTCACCGAGCCATCGGCGCTCGACTGAGGCGCCTGCGCGGTGCCGCGGAGGGAGCGGGCTCTGAGGGAGAGCGATGGCAGGAGCGCCGTGAGGGGCACGGCGGGAGCTGGGCGGAGCTGGGGCTGTTCGTGCCGGGGTTCAGCTGTGCGTGAGGGGTGCTAGGGCCCACAGTGGTCTCAGGTGTGTGCGGGGCTCGTTGGCCCACAGCAGGTTCAGGTGTGTGTCTGAGGGGCTTACGGACCCATAGTGGTTTCAGGGACTATGGAAACGTCAGGTGTGTGCCGGGATGTTGCGGTCTGCAGTGGTCTCAAGTATGGGGAACGGATGTTGGGGCCATATCAGACTCAGGGGTGTGCGTGGAGGGATGTCAGGGCCCATAATTAATTCAGAGGTGTGTGTGTGTTTGTTTGCGTGCACTGTCAGGGTCTGTAGTGCTCTCAGGTGTGGGGGGTGTTGGGACCCACAACCAGTGTGAGGGGACAGTGCTTGGGCCCAGTAAAAAGGCAGCTCAGAGTCCTCAGTCCCGTGCTGCAGGTGTTGGGGGAGCCCTGACAGGGACTGTGTGTCCTGTGGCAGGAAGAGGCCCCTCTACCCAAAAGGAGCAGCTGGGATTTGCCAGCAAAGCCCCAAAGGAAAAGGAGCTGTAGCAGGGGTTGAGAGCTGTGCGTTAGGAATTGCTCAGAGCAGAGGCAGGGTAAGGTGTGTTCATGCTGGTTGTGCCACACTTGGTGGCCTCTGAACCTTAACACTATTTAGTTGTAGAGACTTATTTGACAGGGGAGGTTAATGACTTCATTTTTCTAAATAAAACTGAAGGAGCAGAGCTTTATCTGCCAGTACCTCACGCAGCCTCATTCTGCCAACTTGCTCCTGACAGCTGTTACCCTTCTTGGGCTTCTAGAACCATCCTCAGAGAGCTGTGTGAAACCACAGGTACAGAAACCTGAGAGCCCTGAGTCCCATATGAGGGGTGTTGGTGTGTCCTGTGCTCAGAGGCCAAGGTACAACACAGCTCTTCTCAATGTAGTTGAGTAATTTCGCACAATGAGTTTCCTGTTTATAAGCTGAGCTCCAGAACCCATTTTTTCCCCCTCTTTCTTACGAGTGGAAAGAAGAGCAGAGTGAGCACGACTCATCTGTCAGCAGCCCTGTGCAAAGCTGGTGCTGAGCAAGCAGGAGGCAGAGATCTCTCCCCAAACGGAGCGAGTACAAAGCACTGAGTGAGTTGTGAGGAGAACAGCTCTGATGGAAGCAGGAGCCAAGAACAACAGCTCGACAGGGAACTTTACACTTTCCCTGACAGCTCCTTGGGGCGGAGACAGTTAAGTTTCTGCGTTTGTAAGGGAAACATGGCATTCCTTAAAGCTGAGCCTCCTCCCTCGGGTTCCCACTGAATGCCTGAGAGATGACAGCAGAGGGTGTCTCCAGCAGGCTCCTATTAAACAGGAGGAACTAGCACGGAGGGAGCAGCAGCTTTGAGATCCCGGTTTTGACCGCAGAATGAGCTAAAGTTCTGCAGTTTGCAGGTTTTTTTTTACCCACTGGCTCCTGTTCAGGGGGTTCCTGTGCCCTCGTGTCGGTGCCTGCACCTGCCCGATGTGCGAAGGGCTGTGCTGGGAAGGGCACTCAGCTCCAAGCAGGACGTGCTGAGGCAGCAGTGAGGCAGGGCAGACGATCCTGGGGAGGGCTGCTGTGGTTCAGGCACACTTTGAACTGGTTTGGTGTTCCCAGCAGCACAAACCCGGCTGGCAGGGGAGCCTGTGAGCCGAGTGTGTGGACAGATGGAACAGATACAGACAGGAAATGGGGGAGAAAGGGGAAACACTGGTGTTTGTAAAGCTCCGAGGGGGCTCTGGTTAGCTCTTCTAGAGTCCTGCAGTCCCGTTTCTATTTTTAGCAGAGTGTCTGGATGGCTTTGGGGGGTGCTTTAGGAGATCAAGGCAGGTGTGAGCGTGGGGAGAGCACAGAGCCGTGGGCACCAGGAGCTCATGCGATGTGGCAGCCGCCACCACGCCCTTTCCTGTTCACCCCGGGGCCGCGGGCAGCCGTGCCAGCCACGCTGCCTGAGCGGGGAGAAGGGAAAGGAGGGGTTTCCAACGTGCTGATAACCCACAGCATTCCTTGGGAAAGGAGGGCTGGTGAGCAGCTCTGGTGGGGTCTCTGTCCCGAGACAAAAACGCTCCCAGAAGTTCTGGGAGCTGCTCGGGGGGGCGGTGCCGACTTTTGGCCGTGCCTCAGCCCCGTCCCCTGTTAGAGGCAATATTGACTTAAGGAAAGCGGCACGGAGCATACTTGGCATGGGTGTTCCGAGTTAAAAATTGTCAGTCTGGGCAAACAGACCTTTGGGATGATCGGCAGGGAAGCCGAGTGGCTGCGCTGCATTATTGCTGCCCCTCAGAAAACACGGTGTGACCGACCTGCTGCTGCTCTGGGCACTCGGCTCGGCGGGTTGGGAGAGGCGCTGCGGGTTTTGGAGCTCAGAGCTTCAGATCAAACCCATTTCCTTCCCCTCGGTGAGGTGTTTGTAGTGCCTCAGTGAGTCAATAAGCTGTGCACGTGAGGAATGCACCTCGCAGCTGAAGGTGAGCGATTAGTGTGGCTGTGCTGGAGGTGATGAGATTAATTAGTCGTTCCCAGGCAAATTAGAGCTGCAGAAATAAGATACATGAGATATTTAGTTTGAAATACCACTGTGAGGCATTTTCAGAGGGGAGTGGGATCCTGCATACGACTCTGACCACAGGACATGTGTCTTGATCTTTAATTTTGTAGCAGTGCCCAGTCAGGAGAATAACCAGTACCTGGCAGATGTGAGGCACGTGTCCTACAAAAGCTGCTGTTCGCTGGCAGGAGGCACCTGATTCACCCGCGTGAGATCACAGGGCTCTCTGTGGCGGGGCTCTGCCAGGAGGAACACGGAAGTAATTTCTCTATTAAAATATAATAAAATTCGAAAGAGTACGAGTGTCCTAATGAGTCCGTCTCCACTGAGGCAAGGTCCTGCTGTGTGTCTGTATCACAGAATGGGCCGGGTTGGAAGGGATCACAGTGGGATCATCTGCTCCAGCAGGGTCATCTCCCAGCACAAGGCACAGGATTGTGTCCAGGCGGTTCTGGAATATCCCCAGAGAGGGACACTCCACACCCTCTTTGGTCTGTGTTCTGCTGCTCGATCAGTGCACAGTGAAGAAGCTCTTCCTCATCTCTAGGTGGAACTTCCTGTGCATGTTTCTGCCCGTTGCTCTTGTTCTATCTCTTGTCACCTCTGAGCGGAGGCCGGTCCACGAACACGAACGCAGGTGGCCAGAAACCGCTGAGGAGTTAACCCCCACGCCAGCACAGCCCAACCCCGTGCCACGCACCGGGCGGGGCCGGGACTCGAACGCGTAACCCTCGGACCCGCAGGGCCCGCGCTGGCCGGGCGGGGGCGCGGCGGCCCCGGCGCCGCCCGGAAGCGGAAGCGCGGCCGCGGTTCCCGCCGCGGTTGCCGAGCGGCGGCCGCTCCGTCCCGTCCCGCCCGCGGCCATGAGCGCGGCCGGGCTCGTGTCCGCGCCGCCCGCAGCCCCGCCGGGGCCGCCCGCCCCCGCCATGGCCCCCGCGCCCGACTACTACGAGGAGGAGGAGCTG
The DNA here is from genome assembly GCF_012460135.2 of Molothrus ater. Classification (NCBI taxonomy): domain Eukaryota; kingdom Metazoa; phylum Chordata; class Aves; order Passeriformes; family Icteridae; genus Molothrus; species Molothrus ater. Next base: position 10,164,421 of record NC_050495.2, read on the forward strand.
GAGAGCGCCGAGGAGGAGGACGGCGAGCGGAGCGCCCGGGCCCGCGACTCCGACGAGGGTGTGTGGGGAGGGGGCGGGTCGGTGCCCGGGGCCGGGGGGATGGAGCGGGGGCTCTCCTGGGGGTGTGAGGGGAGCGCTCCGCTCCGCACGGTGTTTGGGGAAGGGCTGCGGGCTTCAGGGGTTCGGGCGGCGAGAGCAGCCAAGGGAAACACGGAGCTGTCAGGGGGCAGCGGCTCCCCGCGGAACAGTAAACCAGAGAAGCCGCTGGACAGGCGGAGTTGTGGCTTCCCAGGGGAGCAGGGGACAGTGGGACATGGGGAGCGCTGAGCAGGGACTGAGTGCGACAGCAGAGGGAAAACAGCGGAGAAATCTGGTGTATGGGTTCTGACTCCGTGGTGTGAACGGGGAAGGACAGAAGTGTAGCAGTGCAGGAGGATGTGACAGCGCAAGAACCAGAGAGCGAGGGAGAAGAGCAAATTAAAAAGCCAGGGTAGCCAGGAGTGCAGAGGGCATGAAACGACAGACAAGGGAGGTGTAGAGGAGTCTTGGGCAGTGCCTGTTACTGGCAGCAGAGCCCCCTATCCCTTCTGGCCTGGTTAAAGATGGGATAACATTAAACATGCAGAGGAAGACAGGGTCAGTGGGGCCTCTCCCAACAGAGTATGGAAATCCTTTGTGGTGGCTCAGACATTGAAGTACATTTCTTGTAGTTAAAATCTTCTTGGTTTATTTTTGGTGCTTTAAATTTTATCTTACGTTTAAACTGTTTGTATTTTAAGAAAAATCTGAGAAAGGTTTGATTTAAGGGGCTGGGCTCCCCTGCCATGTGTAGGGAATTAGCTGTGGTTCAGGTGTCTCAGCTCTACCCTGTAAAGTCTGGGGGCACTTGCCCCTTTTTGGCAAGGTAATGGATTCTTGGCTCCCCACATGTTACAAATAAAAGCCTGAAAAGTCTTAGCATCAAGCTGGCAATCCCACAGTGATTTACTTTATTTACAGTTTATACTATTTATAAAGTGCAGCTATGTTTATGGCAGTGCTGGTATCTGAATATTGCAGTACCAAGTGAAGGATAGGTGAGAAGTTCAGGTCCCAGGCAGTAACTGCTCCCTTTGGTGAGAGCTTTGTGGTCAACCTGAGCAGCACTGAGTGGGTGGAACTCCAGTTACAGGTCTGTGAAACGTCTTTCAGGTCTTTAGGCTGTTTGTGTCTCACCTGTGTGTGAGTATTAATGTAGAGCCCCTCATCTTAAATGAGAAGAAATTCCCAGGCTGAGGTTGAAGCTGTTCATGCAAAACTCACAGTTGTAGGAACATGAGATGTTTCATTTCCCTCCTGAATTCATCTCTCAGGTTGTCTTTGATGCTAAATTGCCTGAGGTTTGGGGATTTCTTTTTTGCTTGCCTGTTTCCTTGTTTTTAAATAATTTACTACTGAGCTTGGTTTTTCTTTTTTAAATACTTTTTCAATTTAAACAAGTTGTTTTTTGCCTTGTTTAGACACTGAGGATGCCAGTGAAACAGACCTGGCAAAGCATGAGGAGGAGGACTTTGTAGAAATGAAAGAACAGTAAGTAACCCATTCAAAATACAAATAAGGTGATGTTCTATTGATTTGTGGGTTTAGGGGTATTTATTGCCTAAAACTTGGCAAAATTTTGGGCCAAGACTGGGAGTTTTAAGTGCTTACCCCAGTGAAACAGCTCATGAGTCCATACACTTGTATTTCTGCTCTCCCCAGTTACTTTCTCTGTTCTGTAGAAATTCAAGGAATTAAGGGCTACTGCTGTTTTAGGCAAAGAAATAATTCTGAGTTCTGAGATCAGCTGCAAATGGATCCTGCTGCAGATAAATCCTTCAAATAAAATAAAGGTTCTGCTTTAGATAAGTTAAGGAAAAGTAAAATGCCTTTCCAAATGCCTTAAACAATAGAATTCTAGTCCTGAACCAGAAATGGACCTTTGGGAGACTTGAAACAGTCTGCCCATGCTGTGTAGGAGATTTGCAGTATTTTGAGTTCTTGCTTACTGGCAGAGACCTGTTTTTATACAGGTCAGGAAGATTTGGCCAGTGTTAAACCATAGATGTGTGGTAAAAGAAATGCAAGTTTGCAGCAGCACCAGGAATAGACTTCAGTGGGTTTTTAAAATAATGTGGGGAGCTAGTACACAGCTAATAAAACTTGATACAGTACAAGAATGATTCTGCTGTAAAACTTCTGATGTTTGTAGATCTAAATGTCATTTTAGGTTACAACAGCAACAAAAAACCCCTATTTTATCCAAATTTTAAACCCATTCTTAAGACAGAATGAGAACCTTTCATGGGAATAAAATTCTTTAAGTCTGCAGTTCATTTGTTTCCTGAAGTTCTGAGAAGTTTTTGATTCCGTGTAAACATGAAACCTCAAGAGAATGTGGAATAAGCAATGTGTGCTTGGTGTTTAAAGTTTCCTGCTGTGCTTGCAGGATGTATCAGGACAAACTGGCATCTCTGAAGAGGCAGTTACAGCAGCTGCAGGAAGGTAAGCTTAGAAGAGTGGCTTTGGGTTTTATTTTCAGCACTTTTCAAATGTCATAGAAGGATGGGAGCAGCATCTTTCACTGTGTGTTGGTTCTCAGCTGTGCTGCAGAGTTGAAAATGTCAGCTGCTTCCCATCCACTTGGGAGTTAAGCCTCTCTGCTAAAACACTTCTTAAAAGGAGTAATCCACTTTTTACAAAAGCAGGGAATGTGCTTTGAATGGTGTCTGACTCCTTAAGGATATTTAATGCTTGTGAAAAAAATACAATGGGAATCTACAATTTATTTCCACTAGGTACTCTTCAGGAATATCAGAAAAGGATGAAGAAGTTGGACCAGCAGTACAAAGAAAGGATAAGAAATGCAGGTAAGTGGAATTTCTCTCTAAGACACTGCAAATAACTTAAATGTGTGTTTTGTGTAACACTGAAGTAAAAAAGAGGTAATTCTCTCCTAAAAAGAAAAGGACCTTGCTGGAGCAGAGGGATCTTTGGGTACATTGCAGGGTTTTCTGAAGTCCACCAAACATGACAGAATTTGCCTTGATGATTTTCTTCCGTGATCACCATTGTTTGCTGCCTGATAAACAGTTTTAGCCTTCATTTGTGTGAAGCAGCACAAGTAGAAAGATGATTCCATTTTTGTCTCACCCACACTGTCCCACTTTGGTTTGTTTGGTGGCCCCAGCTGAAGCCTTTGGCTGCCCTGTCTCCTTCACTTTGCAGGAGTGGGAATGAGGAGCACAGGCTTTCCCCAGGATCTGTCTCTGAACAATGAGCCCAGGGGATTTGCTGCTGGAACTGTTGTTCTGCATGGCTGTGGCATGGAATGGGCTGCCTGGACTTTGGGTACTGCTCTGTTTGAAAGAGCAAAGTTAATTTTTAAAGTGCCCAGTGCTTGTCCTTCTGGGTGTTTTGTTATGTTGCTGCAGAGGAATGGCTGCAGAGGAATCAGATCCAGCTGCTTGCCCTCTCTCTTTCATCTTCCCTTTTCAGTAGTTCTTACCTTGGATATTGAATCAGGGCCTTTAAAAAAGGCATTGTGTGGATATAGGAAATGCAGCTGCTCCTCCTTTAGCAAAAACAAGCAGTTCTGTATTTCTGAAAGTGCCTGGGAAAGGTAAAGGATTTGCTAGAGGAACTGAAGTGGTTTGAGCAACTTCTTGTTAACAGGAACCTGTCTCCTGAGATGAATTTTACTAATGATTTAGGTTGGAAAATATCTCCAAAAAGACCTTTCGTATGCACTAGAGCTGCATCCTGACAAGCCTGGGCTGTTCTGATAAAATTAAGCCCCAGTGCAAACTGCTATTTCTGGCTGGCCACGAGCAGTGCTGCAGAGGCAGAGTTCTTCCACAGGAGGGCAGGTGGTGATCACTTGGAATTTTATGAGTAAAAAATCCAGCTGCCTTGTACTACAGGAATAAAGCTCTTTTATGTTTGTCCTTGCCAAGCTGTGGTTTATTAAACCAACAGTTTCCATTTACCTGCATTTGATTATCTACATAATGCTGCTTTCATGCTTTGCAAATAGAAAGTTTGATTTTATTACAGAAAGTTTGATTTTTATTGCAGCATTCTTATATTTGGTGTATATCTATTACTGGTTTTTAATTTTTTTTTAAATAATAGAGTAGTACAGTGTTGCTACTACAGCCTGAACTGAACTCAATAGTGTGGAACAGTGGAAGCTTTTTGAGATGACAGTCTGTAAAAAAACCTCTAGTAACAGTGTATTTTTGTGAAACTTTTTCATAGTCACTTTATTTTCAGCATAAAGCTGTGAAGTCAGAGTAGAGATTGGATAGGTACATGAATTATTTGCTTCACTGCCTGTCTTGGCTGCAATATTCAATGGCTTAAAATGTTAAGGAAGTAATTTTGTGCAGCTTTGAAGGTAATAAATTAAGTCTTTCTTGTGTTTCAGAACTGTTCCTGCAGCTGGAAGTAAGTACTCTTAATTTATCAAAAATATGCATTAATTAGATGGAAGAGGCATAAACCTTGTTTCATCAGCCAGTATTTGGGCTTGTTTTCCCAGAAGGCTTAAAGAAATTTTCTACCTCTGGCTGCCTTGTTGCACTTGAGATGTAGTCGAGCTTACTGCTGGTATTACCTCAAGTAACTTCTGCACTTTGTTTTTAAAGTATAATTACATATTTGCTGTTGGGCTCTTGTATCTGGCTGTGCATTGGGCTGGTCAAAAAGGGGTGTTTAAGGTGATGAGTGCTGTTTATAAATCAGCAGAGCTCTCTGCTAGGGACTTGATTTGTTGTGCAACATCAAAATGTCTTTTTACAAATCATTCTTTTGCCAGTATAATAGCACTAAGTGGTATTGGGATGTTTTTCTGTAGATTGTGAATATTGATAATCTTTAGAACTTGGGCCAGTTGTGAACTGAAAAGCTGGTCAATAAAGCATTTGAAAAGCTGTTGTGATATCATTAACTGAGTCCTTAATTAACCTCCTTGCTCCTTGGGTTTTGCATTAGACAGATCAGGTGGAGAAAAATTATGTGAAGGAAAAGAAAGCAGCAGCAAAGGAGTTTGAAGATAAGAAAATTGAGCTTAAGGAAAATCTGATAGCAGAGTTGGAAGAGAAGAAGAAGATGATTGAGAATGAAAAGCTAACCATGGAATTAACAGGAGGTAAACAACATAAGCACCTGTCATTTGTGTTATCCACTCTGCTCCTGCTTAGGAAAAGAGCTGTGAAGATGTCAGTGCTGGTATACACAGCTGGTGCGAAATGCCAAGGGGTGCAGAGCATGAATTGATGGCCTTTGAATGGAGAAAGCAGCTCAAAATTCAGTGAATTGTTAACAGGGGAATCAAGCAGTGCCAGTGGAGCAGCAGAGGGGATGATGGCCTTGCTGATATGGGAGAGAGGCTGCTTTGGTTCCCTGATGTAGCAATAAAGCTGTTGAGATATGTCACAATACTGACTGAACCAGTGATGCCAGTTTGTAAAGCTGTGTCCTTTCCTTGCTGCAGGAGTGGGTGGTCAAGCAGTTGAAGAAAGCCAAATAATAAAGTTGAAACCTGCTGCTTAAGGCCAGAAAACAAAGATTTGTGGGTTACATTTGTGTCCAGGCTCTAGAAATTTTATACTAAATGGACAGACTTTTTTTGAGACAGTTGGTACCCCTGTTGTCATCTTGTTGCAGGGGTTCCATGCTGTTGTCTCCTTATCACAAAAGTTTCACACCTTTTGGTGTTTCTCATGGGCAGCTCCTCACAGCACTGACTCTTTCTTCTTCACAAAGCAGCCACTGACCCCAGTTCCCCTCTCAAGCACCCACCCCACTCTTTTATAGCATCTTCTGCTCATTGCTTACAGCTGTGGCCTGGTAAAGCTTGTTCCTAATCTTTGATAATTGGCCCAGCTGCAACTCCTTAGCGGTGAGATTACTTCTTTGTCATCTATATATTCTATCCCCCTACACCCCTGGTGCCTTGCAGTGCTCTGTGGTAATGAACACAGGGGGGCTAAGTTGGGGTTGATTATTCCTGCAGAATTCTGTTGCTGTGGTACTGAACCAAAAATCTGGTTTGATGTTCTTTGGGAGCAGTTCCCTCACTTCATGGAATGATAATGTGGTTTGTTTGCTGAGTCCTGTCCATGAGTTATACCCTTCCTATATTTCTTGCATAGTATCTACAGGTTTTATATTAACTAATAATGTAGTTAATATTCAGAAGTGAGAATTAAACCTTGTTTTGGTGTATTAAATGGTGCTTTTGGCTTAATATAAACTCTTGGGGCTGATGTGGACTGGAAAGCATCTTGAGTTGTGCTGTTTCCCTGGTAACTTTTTATTTATTTATGAAATCTGATCTCATGGTCATCCTTGTTCACCCTTGAGATGAGGAGAGAAGGAATTTGGTGTATTTGGCACATGCAGAGCTGCTCAAGGTTTTTGTGTCTAGTGGAATCCAAAGGAGCTTCCCAGATGGAAGTGCTTCCCAGGGGGTGATGCAAGGGTGCTTAGAGATGAGCCAGTAAATCTCAGCACAGAGAAAGGGAGGTGAGATGATGTGTTTGGCATTTATGGTGTGGTCTCTTGGCTGCCAGTTCAACATATCTTGATGAATTAAGGAATGAGTTGTGAGAGTTTAGTGCAGTTGTTCAGTAAAGGTTATCCTGTAGGCACTTGGACAAACCTAAGTTCAGATAATTACTTAGTGATGAGACTGGTGTTGAAGTTTTTAACAGAGTTTCTTCTTTTTCCCCAGTGCATATGCTGCAATTTACTTCCTGTCAACTGCTGCTCTGTGTGTTATTAATTAGGCTCATTTCATTAATCATTCTTAGGTAATCTGAATTTAAATACTGTTTGTTTGAAATCATTCCAGCAGACTTGTATCAGTCTTCAATGCAGAAATTTTTTCTAATCTTTTGACAAAGCTGTTTTTCTGCTTTGAAGATGAGAGAGCAATTGATTTGTAGCTGATGTTTTACATGCTATTAATGATCTGAGTTGGGCTGGGAAAGAACTCCATGAGCTTGGCCTTTTAAATCTGTTCCCAAGCAGATAGGCTGAGCATGAAAGGAACTTGAATTCTTGTAGCATCATTGTGCTGCTTATCAGTACCTGGAGCAGCTGTAACCATGGCATTGCAGCACTGGCACTGAACAGTGACCTGATGGGAGAGAACTTGGGTTCACTGTCAGCACTTCCATGCTGGGAGCTAGCACACAAACACACCAAAAAAAAAAAATCCAATTTGCTGAATGAAAGAGGGAAGATTATTTTCTCTGTGCTTTGTGTAGAAAGCTGCTGCTTCTTACTCCTTTCTCTCTGGTCTTATCAGCTCTCCAACTTCATTTCTCTGCAGATTCAATGGAAGTGAAGCCCATTATGACAAGGAAACTGAGACGGAGACCAAATGATCCAGTTCCCATCCCAGACAAGAGGAGGAAACCTGCCCCTGATATCCTTTCCTGGAGTCACTGCTGGCTTTGCAGCCCCTGTGCTACCCACACCTTGGTTGTTTTGTACAGCAAAGAAAAGGAAATGAAATGCCAGGATCAGATTTTAACCTGGGAAAGAAATACAATTGTCATGTGTAATGTGTGCTAAAGCAATACCAGCAGTTATACAATTCTATGTATATATATATATATATATATATATGTTAGAGATCCTTTGGTATCCTAATTTAATCCTTACAGTATCATGAGATAAATTATTCTCACTGACAAAAAAAAAAGTTGAATTCTACAGGCAATTTATTTCACAAAAGAAAAACTTTAGGAGAACGTTAGATATAGATATATATGCTGAGATAATTGATTCCATAGATAGTAAATGGCTTTTTACATGAGCCAGAGCTTTTCTCATTTCAAGACGTGACAAAGCATTTACCAGAAAGATCATATTTGTCATATCCAAATAGTTTTTCCATTTCTGATAAAAGCTTCAGATCTCTAATCCAGAGATGCATAGCAAAAGCAAAGATGCTAGATTTGTTCTTTGAATAAGAAAAGATGAAGATTCATCTTGTTTTCATGTATCACAAGAGACAGAAAAACATGTCTGTGTAATCCTTAGGATCTGCCTTGCTGCATGTCTCAAAATTAAAATGTTCCTTGGCTTCTGGAAATATGTTTTTAGCTCCTCTGTGATGATAGGCACTTTTTCTATTTGTGTATTAAATTCACCTGGAGAGGAAGGCAAGGATATTTGCTTTGCAGGGGTTTCTCATTAGATTCTAAACCTGTATTTCTTAGATTAAAAAAACTTATCTGAGTGACTCTCATTTTCTGAAGGCAATATCAAACCTTGAACTTTTGGAGTTCATGCAGGATGGTCATGAGCATCTCCAGTTTCAATTAACCTCCTTCTGGTTGGAGATTCTGTTCACTCTTTCAGGAAAAAAAAAAAGTCATTTATTAGTGCCCCTATCTCATCCAAAATAAATGAGTTTCATAGTGAACATGACCTGCTAATTGAGCATGATACAGCAACCACACAGTAAAAATCTCTGCCTTTGCTCACTGGGAGAGGATTAAAGTCCATCAAAACCAAAATCCTTGAAATGCAGCCCAGCAATTGTTAACTTTAGTGTAATACTTTGAATACTTTTGGCTAAACACTTGTTATGAAGAAACAGAAGTACAGCAGAGCTCTTAATAAGACTGTAATACACTAATTTCTATTTTCAGAGGTTTTGGGTTTGTTTTCAGGTGCATTGTAGGCTCTTACTTATCCCCAATCACACAAAGTTTTATTTAACTAGGTTTAGGTGGGATTTAGCTTCACTGTAGAAAACCTGAAGTGAGTCTTGTTTCAGCTCACAGATTCTTTTCCACAGAAATAAAAGATGAAAACCACTGAAAATGTTGGTGCTTGATGCTTCCATGAAGTAAATGTCAGTGCACTAAAGGCTTTTCATTGATGGTTGTGTCCGAATAAATTAAAATGATTTTGCACTCTGCTGCTAAGATGGTGGGGATGGACTTGTATTAATTCCTCTGACATAAAAACAGCTCAAGTAAGACATTTATTAAAATCCTGGAAACCTTTTGCCTTACATTTACTCGAGTGAAATATCATTGACCTTTAATTTTTAGCCTTGCTTGTCAAGAGCTTATGGAAACCTTAATTCTGGATACCTCAGCTAAATTATTTGTTGACTGATGAGCAAATAATGGAGGACCTAAGAACGCTGAATAAGGTAGGGATTGTTGCTTGACTGTATTTCTTCATTTTCAAGAGAAGGCAAATGCTTTTTCCTGAAGAGAACAGAGCTCTCTTTAATGTTCATTTTTGAGATGTGGCACTATTTCATCCCTGTAGGCTTTCTGAAGTAGCACAAGAAAAGATTTAGCAAGATGGTATCTCCTCTTTTTTTATTGAGGTTTAATTAACCTAATTTAAATGACTGTCACCTAAAAATGTTACCTTTTGTGGGAACCAAGGGATGAGCTATGTTAAGGAGTTTCTTCCTCATGGCTGAGCAGATGTCAGTGCATTTTTTGGGAGATCACAGGCTGCCTTTGGTTTAAGCCTTAGTGTGGGGTAGGATTTTGTCATTAATTTTGTTTCTCCCTGCTGTCACAAGATTTCAGCAAGCTGGATAGAGGGCAGTGTGCATGTTTAGAGCTTTTCTGGGTTTGATTAACATATTGTTTTCTTGCTGAACACTTGAAGGCTTATCTAATTTCTTAGAATATAAGCTGCTCATTAAGGCATTTTGAGGATGCTAGTGGAACATTGGTTTTGTGCCAGCTGTTGAGGTTTCTCTAATGATTTAGCTCCTGTATTTTGTGTACCCTGAGAAATGTTGTATCACATTCAAAAATAGTGTGTTAGATGGGTTTGACTCACTGAAGTGGGTTGGCTGAATGCTCTCAAGTTGTTTTTTTGGCCTTTAGGATCATTATACTGATTATCTGCACCTTTGGCTGTTTAGAGCACACTGGTTATGTGTTATGCCACTTAACAGAGCATTTAAAATAGAAATATTCAGAGTGTGGAAAGTAAGATACCTGAAGTTATCAGTGCAGCTTCTGTGGCTCCTGTCAGATCTCTAACACTGCTTTTTTCTCTTCCCATGTAGCTTAAATCACCCAAGAGACCAGGTGAGTTACAGATGCAGTGGAACTGGTTCATGGGGGGCTGCTCTGAGCAGAGGATGGTACTGCGGATGTTTGGCTGTGCAATTGCTGTTCTTTGTGTGGTGCTGATGTTTGTCAGGGATGGGGGGGGGGCATGAGCATCTTTGGTGGCTGAAACATTTGGGCATGGGACAATCCAACTGGGAAAAGAGGTTTTCCATGATATTCAGGTGCATCTGGGCACCTTGTCTGATTGTCAGCTCCACCGAGGGATTGACCACTTGTGGTTTTATGTCTCCAGCTCTCTAGATTGCCCAACACTTTGTTTCAAGACAGAGTGGGACTAACTTCCCTCAGTAATTTTAACCATATTTAACTAATTAACTGTGGATTCTAACTAAACAAATCAAGGACATACTGTCCATCCCTTACCCATGAATGTTTTTTCACAATGCTGTATTTCAGTGAATATTTTAATTCGAGGCAGAGGTCAAGTTACTCATCACAATATATAATATTTCCCTGATGGATATTTGAGTTTGCAGTTTCTGCTTGCTATTTCTGCACACACAACCTTATTAACTGCAGTTTTGCAGTCAGATGTGCTGCTGTGAGATGGGCACGTGCTGATCTTTAACCAGAATGTCTCTGCTGTCCCCAGCCTCCCCCTCCTCTCCTGAGCACCTCCCAGCTACACCAGCAGAGTCTCCAGCACAGAGATTTGAAGCTCGGATAGAAGATGGCAAACTCTACTATGACAAGAGATGGTGAGACCTGGGGAGTTTTTGTTTCCATCAGTCTGTTCTGTGTTGTGTAGTGAGGTGGCAGAGGCTGCAGAGAGAAATGGCTTTGAGCAAAGAATTGGTGGACAAAATGCTTTAGGGCAGAGGTTTGCTGTTCCCTCCAAGCTCATCATGGGCCCAGTAAAGCAGAGGGGATGGATGATGGAATGTTCACACCCTGCAGGCTTTCAGAGATAACTGGTGCCTCCAATAAAAGGAGACTTGAATCTTTTCCATGGCCCACTGTGGCACTTAGGAAGTCAAACCTAATAAGAGATAGGAGAGGCAGCAGCAGCCACAGTGGGATGTGACTGAAGCTGCCCAGTTTGGACACAGCCACTCCATGATTTGCTGTCAGCAACACTCCCATTTCTGAGCTTCACATTTCTGCCCAGCATTCCACAAGGTGGCAGAAGAAATGTCATCCACCAGCTGCTCAGGATGAAAGATGCTTCTAATAAATCCAAATAACCTTTAAAGATCAAACCCACCTGGGAGAGGCAACTTCAGAATTGCTGATTGGATTTATCTCTGTTGAGTTTTATGGCCATACAGCTGTACAAGCTTCACACAACACAAGGAAAATATTAAATTCTGCAGAGGAAACTTACATCTTACACTTAATCCATGAGACTTGCAAACCTGGATAATCTAGGGGGCAATATTAAACTTGGGCAGAAAACAATTTGCTTTCAAAAAGTCATCTGCTCATTTGTAGCCTACTTCAGTGTTCTGGTGGCTCAAAACAAGTGATGAGGCTGTAATTTTATCATAGAAGTATGTGTGAAGCTGGGTTTTTTTACACAGCAATCCTCTTGGCTATTTGGTCAGTTTTTCTTTCTGCCTGAAGTTTAATTGAGGGTTCAGTGTACACAGCTCTCATAAAAGCTGCTCCCTCAGTTTAAACATTCATGAAGTGTAAAGCAGATAGGAGCTGAACAGGCTACTTGTTCCACAGATTCATCAAGGTTTTTAGAGGGTTTTTTTGCTTTTATAATTTTTTGGTGTGTGTAAAGTGACTGTCCCCAGGATATATTTGGATGAATAAACTCTTCTTAGAATGTTGAAGCATATGGAGTACTTGAAAAGTGTTCATGAGTAAAAAAAGAAAGGAAAAAAAAAAGGCATCTGAAGTAATCTGTTAGTAAAGCTCAAAATTTCTCATTAAATTTAAACCTGGAAGAGCTTCAGTGAGCCCAGAACCTCAGCAAAGCACCAGCTCTCTCTGAAGGGTATCTGGCTGTGGCATAAAGCACTTAACAGATATTTTCACCTTGCTGAATTCACTTGTCATGGGGGTCTTGCTGTCAGGGATTCCAGCTGTTGTCTTTCCTGGCTGCCTTTTTTTTAATGCTGTTTTAAGATCAGTATCTTATATTTTTTTTTGTTGTAATAATCCTGCTTAGATTTTTTTTGATTGATAATAAGTAACAGTACTTGTGCAAAGTAGCTGGTGCTTTAATAGAATGAAGTAACTGAGTTGGTAGTGGGAGGGTAATTCTTCCTAAGGTGCATAAAGAATGCTGGCATGCACAGAAATCCTAAACCTGACAGCCCAGGAATGACTTCCTCTGTTTCCTGATGCAGCCCTGCATGACAATGACCTGAAAACAGGGAATGTTTAATGCCAGTAATGAACCCCCTGAAGTCTTGCAGAGACATTTCAGACATCTCCAGAGTGGAGTGTTTCAGGTGAATGTGGAATTAGACTCAGTTTTTTAATGCTCAGAGCTCTGTGCTCCCCATCAAATCCTAAACCACAGTTCACTGTACAGCAGCCATCTTTTTGCTCTTAGCTTTGCTGCATACAATAATGCTGAGGGATTTCTTTCAATCTTCTGATGGAGTTGCAGTTGGAAATCTTGGCCTTTCAGTAAAATATTTTATAGCAGGAAATAGAATTATTTCTGCTTGCCTCCTTGGTGTGTTTTACCTGCTGCAACAGTGAGAGTTGTTTGGCTCTGCTTTCTTGAAAGCCAACTTAAACCCCATTGCATTTTTCATCTGAGGTAATTTCCTCAATCCTGTCCCTCTGTGGATCTATAAATTTGGCAGAAGGGTGAGACATGACCAGGGAACTGATGCCCCAGGGTGCTGTGCCTCCAGCTGCCCTGTCTCTGTGAGTGTGAGACAGGTGAGACAGCTCTTCAGGGAAACACCGCTGACTTGGCTCTTTGCCTTTTCTGGGCACAATTAGCATTAATTTACTGATGGAGAATCATTCATGGGGTGAAATCCAAGGGCTGAATGAAGTCTCTGACACGTGTGTCAACAGCTTTGGAATTCACTGGTAATCAGAAATTCAAAGTGGGGGAAATATTTCCTTGTCTGTGTGGGCACAGCTAACACTTGAGAGCTGTTGTTTGCCCTGGCTTCTCCTGCACTCCTGCTGATTGTATCAAGATCAAACTCTTACTTAAGTACTCACAGCATGGCATGGTAGGGCACTGCTGGACTGAGATTCTTGTCTCATCTTAGTGAGGCCTGGGGTTTGCAGCAGCTTATTGAGTTCCTCTGTATCATTTAATGACATCTGAGCTTCCTAAACTGAGATTTTTTTTTGTTGCTTTGCATTGCCCTGGAACCCACTGACATTGTTTCTGTCAAAATGAGGGAGAAAGACACCTGTGTCCAAGCATTGTTTTAAAGGTTGCAGGATTTGGGGATTTTTTTATTCCCTAATCACCCCCATGGGTAATGAGTATGTTTGGAAGGCTCAAAGCTGACACTCATTCCAGCTACTGGCAAGCACTAAAAGATCTTAAAACAGCATAAAAAAAAAGGCAGCCAGGAAAAACAACAGCTGGAATTCGTGACAGCAAGACGCCCATGACAAGTGAATTCAGCAAGGTGAAAATATCTGTTAAGTGCTTTATGCCACAGCCAGATACCCTTCAGAGAGAGCTGGTGCTTTGCTGAGGTTCTGGGCTCACTGAAGCTCTTCCAGGTTTAAATTTAATGGGAAGTTCTGAGTGCAGAATTTTCCAGTAGGAAGAGATTGTGGAATAAACCATTGGAAGACTTCCACATGTACAATATGGTTATTGTAGAAATAACTGTAAAGTTTCAATAAATCCATGTATTTTGCAAATGGCAGTCAGGCTGCAAGGGGTTGCACTGGGTGGCTACTGAGGGAATATCTGTGCAGGGATTCTGCAGCTTGGACTGCCCAGATAAAAATCATGATTAGGAGAAAGGTGGAAATACAGTCATGCTTTTATAGCTGTAAAGTATTTTGGTGTTTGCTTGATTAAGATGATTTCCTTGCAAATCACCTGTTCCAGTGTAATTAGTTCTGCCTATGGAAGAGAATGAGGCAGAATGAACAGAAAGTGGGGGTTTGAGGCTGGCACACTGCAGCACTTGGAGAAATGTGAGCTGTAAAGAGGGGAATCCACAGAATCAAATTCAGAGTTAGGAATTTCAAAGTCTCTGTTTTATACACAACGCATTAAGAACAATATAGAGCTTAAAAATATGATCTAAAATGGGATGAAATGGATATGTTTAGTTATGGACTCCTTATGGCAGATATTTACAGCTCATTACAGAGTCAGGTACCCATTAGTTACCATTTTGGGTATCTTCACACAATAGGACAGCATTAGAAATTTGAGGTCTCATTAAACAATGCACAGGCTGCACTGATTGAGGGTAATTCACTTTTGGTGGTGCTCTGGTAATTCTGTATTAGGGAACAACTTGAGTGAGTATCTGTGATTTGCTCTGTTATATTTTGTCAGGCAAAATAAGGAGTTGCCTTCTGAAATCCATCCTGAGTCTGAAATGGGAAAGGCTGCTTGGATTAACCCTTGAAGGCTGGGTGTGTTGTCAGTCACTGTTCCCCTGGCCTGTGGCTGGGGCTCTGCCTCTCCCCCTTGCAGTTGGGAAATCTGTTTTCAGTACCCTTCAGTGCAGAGTTGAATGTGAGTTAAGACTCTGCTGCATTTCAAAATACCATTAATGCAGGATATGTGTGTGTGATCAGATCACCACTGTCCTGCAAAGCTGGAGAAAGTGCTGTGGAAAGAAAGGCAGACTTCAAATTTACTCTGTCCAGCTTTATCAATAGTGGATTCATGCATTTCCTTTTTTATTTTTCTTTTTTTTTTTTCATTTTGCAGGTACCACAAGAGCCAAGCTATTTACCTGGAATCTAAGGAGAACACGAAGATCAGCTGTGTGATCAGTTCTGTGGGAGCCAACGAGGTTGTGGCTGCTTTTATTTATTTAGCAGAGGGGGGAGAGACATGGGTTTAGTAAGGGCTGAAGATAAGATACCTGTCTGGGGTGTAAAGAAAGCTGAAGTCAAGATAAAACTGATTTGAGAAATCTCTTTTGAGATAGGAAGAGACTTGCTTTGTTTCTGAAGGATAATCCTGTGTTTTGCAAGCTCCTGCAGCAGTTGGGCAAAGGGAGCACTTTGGTTTTTGCTTGCAGATTCCAGACACTTCAGGGAAAGAAATAATAGATTTGAGTGCACTTCTCCTTAATCAGCCAATAAAGGAACTTTAATTTGTTGTGGCAGCTAAGGGAAAACACTTTATTTTCCTCAGAATGAGTTGCATGTGGGATCTGTTTGTGCCACAGCTGTTCCCTTGCAGTGGCAGTTGTGGCACTCAGTTCTTAGATAAAAGCAGTGGTAGTGTGCTTATGGGTGCATTAAAATTTGTTAAAACTTATTATTGTAATTTAGCAAAAGTAATGTATCATTCCATCCTACTGTGGTAGAATATAAAATTGTACATGTTTGTTTCCTACAGTTGCTCAAAGTTTATGGATTTTTGAATTATTTTGGCAAGCAAAACATGCCAAATCCTTGGAAATGTTGCAGTTGGGAGATGATTATCAATGAACATTGATTTTAATTTCTCTGGAGAAATAATTGAAGTAGAAATCCAGGCAAATACTAAATTCATTTTGTATTAAGGGGTCCTGTTAATAGAGTCAATTTATATCTAAAATAATAGAGTTAAATCAATTTACTTGTCAGGCCTGTAACTAATATATGAAGAAAAAAAAGTTTTGGGTAAATCACAGGCCAACAGAGCTTTATAATCCTTTGCATTAGGAAATATTGGACTTCCCTCCTAAAATACTGCAGTACTAAGGAGTGGATAATTCTTACTCAGTGTATTTATTTAAGTATGTTGAAATGCATTAGAAGGATATAATGCAGAGGAAATTGCTCAGACTTGATTTTTAAAGTACAGGTTTTTAGATCGAAACACCTTGAAGGTGATTTCAAAAACTCTCTGGAGTGGCTGCCTTGGTGGCAGCAATTTGTCTTGTGGCACGTGGTGTGAATCCTTCCGTGCAGGTGTTAAAAGAGGCCCTTTTATCTCCAGACACAATTTCTGTGGTACATTGTGGGGAATGCTTCATGGAACAGAATCAGAATAAGCTTTTCATTTGACTAATAGTTACTTGTCTGGGCAAATCCCAGGATAGATAATTTTATCATCTGTGGATCTAGAGAGACTTAGTCTTGATTAGGCAAAGCTCAGTGCCACGGCTCTGTTGTGAGCTGTGGCAGGAGGAACCTGCTTTCCTGATGGTGCTTGAAAGAGTCATTTTTCTCGAGGACTGTTTTGAGCAGGAAGTTAAGGAGGTGAAGTTCGACACCTTATTTCATTTTCTACTCAGGTTGCCTCCCATGGGGAGGGAGAGGGGATTAACCTCATTGATCTGTGCCCCCTGGGGGGCTCAGCTCCGACACTAAGACACGGAGTTAATTTGTCTGTTTGCTGCTTGCTGTGAGTTTTCCCTTTTTCTCCCCTAATTCATCTCCCTGTCCCATTCTTTTTGCCCTTGCTCTCCTGCAGATCTGGGTGAGGAAAACCAGCGACAGCACCAAGATGAGGATCTACCTGGGGCAGCTGCAGCGGGGCGTGTTCGTGATCCGCCGGCGCTCGGCCACCTGACTCTGCTCTGCCCTGGCCTGGTTTCTGTCACATCACCAAACCTCTGCCAGGGGCTCACAGGCTGCTCACTCCTCCCAGCAGCAGGGAACAGTCCTGACCTCTGATGAAACACTTTGTGGCTGGCCACATAATCCCCAGTAGTCCTTAAACCTTTAGTGATGCCCAAGCACTGCCCTGGACTGTTTCTGGATTTTGCATCAAGCTTCTGTACGCTCTCTTTGTATTTTGGGTGACTGTTTGAGAAGACTTGGCATCATCCTCCTTTTTGTTGTTGTTTTGTGGTGCACAGATGGGACCCATGTGTCAAAAACATCATCATCATGTTTCTGTTGGGAGTCAGACCAGTGGAAGAAGCTTTGCTTGTCGAGACCTGAGGTTATTTGTGCTTTTTGGCCTTGTTTTCCTGCAAGGCTCAGGATTTTGGGCAAAAGATGAATCCTGCCAGATTTCAGCTGCAGCTGAGAGATGCCTCCAGAATACCTGGTGCACAACATCAGCTTTATTGGATGGACTATTGAAAGACTTGAGACTTTTTTAGGATGGTGTGAACAGCTCAGAAACTGCAGAAATACAGTGATTTTAATGTAGCTCAGAGTCACGCGTGGTTAGTCAGAAGCTTCCGTTTCTCTTCACATTAAAAAACATTCAATGAACAAGCAGAGTATGTCTGTTTGCTGATATAATTAGCTGGGATAGGTGGATGACTAAATTAAAGGACTAATTACCTGGATTTTGCAGATAGCAAGGCTGTATGAACTCTGTGTGTGTCTATAACCACTCAGAGATGTAAAGATGCAAACGATCAATTTCACTTTTTCCACTGATGCTCAGAATCACAGGTTATGGTGGGATCCTGCTGACAGGAGATCTGTAGTATCCTCCCAAGGATCCTGGTACAGAGTAGGAAGTGGCCTTGTCATGCTGCTGGAACCTTCATTCCCTGAGATGTTCTGCAAGGAGCTCCTTTTGAAGGCTGTTTTAATTGCTGGAGGTAACACTGGGTTTCTACACTTGGCCTCCTGCAGCACAAGTGAAAATGCCCAAATAATGACATTAAGGTGCTCCCTAGGTGTTTAAAGATCTGCCTCTGGCATCCCTTTATTGTTCCCAGTCCTTTGCTGATGGCTGGAAGCACCAATGCCATGTATCTGCCTTGGCAGGAGCCACATGGTGCCCTGGCAGTGCTGTCACACCTCCACCTTCTGTGCAGAACAAATCAGTGCTCCTTTTGATTACTAGTCAAAAAGTTGTAAATTCTGTCTTTCTCAATTTCTCTCACTTTGAGGCATCTTCTGGTTTTGCTTTTGAGCTGCCTTCCTGTTAACACCCATCCAGCCCAGCCTTTCTTTGGTGTGTGGATCAATGGAGTCCCGGGAAGGGAGTTGCAAGGGCTGTGCCCATTCCTTTCCTGCAGTTGGGTGGCAGTCACATCCCAAAAACTGCTGCCTGTACGTGGGTCTGGAGTGGAGTGTGATGGCTCCTGATGTGACTGAGCCACCTGACTTGATTTTTGCTGAGTTTTGAGGATCTGGAGCTCTGGCAGGGCAGGAGAGGGTGTTTCCCACCCTTGACAATGTGCCATCCCTGCTGCAGCTTAGGCAGCCAAATGCAGCAGGCTGGATTTTGTCAAGTTAACAGCTTACTTAATATAACTTAACATTCTCTGCACGTGTCACAGGTTTTTGATAAGGTGATGATGTACCAGACAGGATTTGTCACTGAGTCTTTAAATGAACATCATTCTAATAATAAAAAGTGCTGAGGAAGTAGCAGGATTTATTTCCTGCCTCTATCACTTTATCAATACAGATATTTGTGGGAATTGCTGGTAACTTGTGCTCAGTGTTGGGGAGGTGCTTTGCCAGCAGCACCATCTGCTGCTGTGGTGTTCCCTGTTCTGGGGGAATTTTGGGAGTTGACAGAAGTGTGAGATGTTGGTGTGTGTGGGACAGGAGAGGGGCTCCATGAACCCATGGTCAATCAGGGCACAGCCTCCAGGAGGGATGTGAGAGGTTTGTACAACTTCCTTCTGTCAGAATTCCTTGCCAGTTTCCCCAATGCCTCTGACTCAGCCTTTGAACTGGTAATTTCTGCTTCTGGCAGCCCTGAGTAGGGGTTGTACTGCTGTAAATGGCTCAAAATTAACTGCTACACGGAAGGAATTTTGTTTATAGGCTGCTTCATCCTCAGTTTCTTAATGAAATGAAAGTCTGCCTTGGCTCTGTCGATCACCATAAAGAGTAGCTGTGTCTGCAGAGTACATGAATATTGTATCCTGGATTTTTTATCCTGGCAGGCTGTTCTGTAATGGCCTGAGCCATTTGTGAGGCTGGAAGTGATAAAGTGCACTGCCTTGCTGTGCACTCAGGGAAGCAAGTGCATTTTTTTTTATTTTTTTAATCCTAAAAGGATGCACAAGTAGTTCTGTGGTGAGGATGAGGCATGTGGAGATCAAGAGTGGAGACATCAGCTGTAGAACTGAAGATTTCCTGCCACCGGTTGGAAAAATAGAGACAAGTTACTCAAGGAGATGGACAAGGTCTTGCTTGAATTCTAGGAGAAAATTGGCTTTTCTGTCTGCTCTTTGCCTGCTTATCATCAGTCTTGAAGGATCCCAACCCTCTGAACAGAAACAGCTTTGCTGCAGGTATGAAACAATTTAATCCTTGTTATGAACAGCATTCAAAGCAAATTCAGGAAATGACTTTAACTCATCGTTACAGTAATTTTAAAGAAAGGTGAACCTTCTGCCAAAAATAGACTTTTATTGAGGGTTAAATTGCAGTTGGCTGAGTCATATTAAGCTTTTCTGGTTTTTATTGCCTTGAGAAATGGACTGTGATGTTGATATGTGCAAAATAAAAAAGACATTCCCCCCCAGCCATTAGATGTTCCAATGGAAGGAGGCCAGATCAGGGAGCCAACTTCCAGGGCTTTTTTGACATCATTCTCAACAGAAAGGTTTCCAAAGAGGCTTTTTCCAAGGACAAATGCTAATACACACAATTGGCTTTTTAGTTTGTGTGCTCTGCCTGGAATTTTGTAAAGAGACAAAAGGATTTAATGACAGAAACACTAATTGTTTGCCTTGTTTTTTTGTAAATTTCTGGGGAACTTAAAGAAAATAAAGGCTAAAAGAGCAAGGAATAGCTTTGTGGATAACTGAGGTTCTTCCTCCTTTAGAAAAAAGGAAAAGCAGCATTTGTGTTCTTGTTCCACAGAAGCAAACACTGAAATATTCAGAAATTCTGAATGGGTGTCTAAGGTTTGCTGTTACTATTTTAGTTTGTCCAATCCTAAAGCTAAGAATTTAATACACAGTGAAGTATTTAGAAAACACAAAAATGCATGTTTCTATTTTTCTATGATTTATTGAAAACCTGTTGTCACTGAAACCTCAAATTTCAAATAGTTAAAGAATTCCACTATTGTAATGTTTTGCTGAATGTGAGAAACTCCATTAATATTTGACATCAGCTCAAACTTTGGGGATGCCAAAACATCTTGTAATACTTAAGTGCCTATCACTTTACAGTGGAGTAATTCTGTTTATTTAGATTCCTCCTTTTTAAGCAAGACTGCTTTCTGTAAAATATTGATTTCAATTTTTAAATAGGCATGAAGAACAGCTTGGGTTTATGAAAACCAAAACCCTCTCCCCAAAATATTTGGGAGGGTTTTTTTTTTCCTCCAATGTGATGCTAATAAATAAGCAGAATGGGGAGAGTGCCTCAAAGAAGCCTTGGGACCAACATTAAAATAACATTTAGGTGACAACAGAAATGCTAAATATTCTCCGTGGTGTATATCTAAACAGGATGGGTGTCTCACCTCCCCTCACATAATTAAAATGCTGAACAGCAGCACAGGAAGAGTTACTTAAGCCTTTGGTTCTAAAATAGCAATGCTCTGAGCAAAGCCAGGCATTTGTAGGGCTTTGGAACCGAGAGCTGTAACCCACAGGAAGCAGCTGCTGATTTATTCCATCAATCTCACATTTGAAAGCTATCAGTTCTCTGGATGCCTCAGGTAGCTTTGTCATTTTTCATTTAGTTCTAATTTGCATCCCCATGTTCTGCCCTGAATCCTGAGAGGGGAGGAAAAAAAGGCAGAATAATGATGAAATGTACATTTTTCATTTCACTTTATTAAGGCTCCTTATTTTTATTGAATTTAGGATTCTTTGGAGGGTGGTCACTGCCTGCAGATCTCTGCAGGTTTAATGGCCAGCCCAGGTCATGAGAGCTAACAAGCTTTAACAAAAAATAACTACAAATGCAAATCCAGGGGGAAAATTGGTATCTTCAGTCAAGGTTTCTGCTTGGTGGTTTCAATCCTGTTTGGAATTGGTGACTGAAGGGTTTTTAAGTGAACAGTCTGGTGCCACTGGCTCACATAGGTTTGGAGGACAGGCTCAGGACACATGGATGTCTGCTTCCATCATTAAATGAGGAGGTAAGTCAAGTTGTTTGTTTGTTTTGGGCTTTTACCTTTTTTTTTCCAGAGTGTTTGATAAATGATTGATTTCTGTCACACAGTTGAAGGCAGCTGCTGATCATGTCAAGTTCCTGTTAACACTGAAAAATTACTCATTCTGGAGAAGAAATAGCCTTTTGCCCCTGATGTAAAATTTACAAACACTGCCTAATGGCCACAGGAATATCTTTCTTTCTGATGTGATTAGAGAAGAAACATTCCAAACCTCACACATCATGAGGCATCACATAATGGGGAAGGCTCTGAATACTGATGGTGCTAAATCATGTAAAGCAGTTGGAGAAAATGAGTGGAAAAGCAGAAGACAGAGATTCTGTTGGAAAGGATTTCTGGGGTAGTAAAAATCTCATCCATTGAGATTGGAAATTGCTAAAACAATTGGTTCAAGGCTGTGTGGAAAACTGAGACACGAAGGAGAGTTTGACCTGGAAGCTGGGGTGCTCAGTCTGTAATGGGATCTCAGCATTAGAATATTGATTAGGTCTCATTTTGGACCAAGCCTGGAGTTTTGCAGTCCAGGAAAGGGAAATAAAACATTGCAGGGTTGTTACCAGCCCTGCCTCAGCCTCTTGGTCTCGTTCTTCCCTGAGAGAATTCAGAACTATGGATTTGTTTCCTCTTTCAGTGAAATAACAGTTTTGGGAAGAGCTTTGAAAGTCTGTGTGAAATACAGAAATACAGTGTCTCTCCCCTGAAGATGATAAACCTTTCTCTGTTCCAAGGAAGGGACAATTGGTGGCAATCCAGTGAGAGGCTCTGCCACAGCAGGGCTTTGCTCCTGGAGGATTTAATCTGAGTAGACAGAGGTGCTTCTCTGCCATGTCCAGGTGCTATGAAGGGGGTATTTAGCAGATATTTTGGGCTGCAAAGCTACAGTGTTGGTGCTCTCATACCTGGGCTGCCTGGGTGGTGTCTGGGCAAGGCAGGTGGGGCGTGGAAGGCAGATCCTGGACTGTCCTTGGAGGGAATCATGGAATCACAGAATGGTCTGGGTTGGAAGAGACCTTAAAGATCATCTTCCAACTCCTGCCATGGGCAGGGACACCTTCCACTGTCTCAGGGTGCTTCAAGCCCCAATGTCCCACCTGGCTTTGGACACTGCCAGGGCTTCCCTGGGAATCTGTGCCAGGGCCTGCCCAGTGCAGCGAGGAATCTCTGGAGCAGTGAGCAGGGCTGAGCACCTCTCAGTGCTGATCTGGCTTTCTCAGAGAAATCTGAAGGTTTTGTGTGCTCTGAAATCCCATGAGGGATGCAGCAGGATGTGCTGGGCTGGCTCCTGCCAGCCTCTGCTCCCCCAGTGCTGATTCCCTGGGGGAATCTCATCCACGTGCCTTGAAATGGATGTGAACAGCCTCAAACACTGGCTGTGGCCTTCCTGAGGCCTGCAGTGCCTCTTTATCTTGTCACCCAAGCAAAGGTATCAATAACCCACCCAGAGAGCATCCATCCTGCCTGGCAGGTGCTCCATCTCGATTATGCCTCAGCTCTGCTCGATCTGTCATGTTCCTGGCCTGAATGACAGAGCAGGAAGGTGCTGCTGGTGGGAGCATTTCCTGCCTGCCTAATGGGGCTGTAATTAATGGCTGCAGCCAGCCAGCCAGCCGAGCAGAGGCAGCAGGCCTCTCCTTCAGCACCCAACCGTGCCGTGTTACACACCCTGCTCCATGGTGGTGCTGCAGATTCAGGTAAATTCTGAGGCATTGCTACGTTTAATTAATGTGTCATAGTGAACCTTTTCACTGTTTCTGCAGCCTTTTATTGCCAAGTACCTGGCTGGGTGGATGTGGTGTCTCAGATGAGGGGGAATGTGCTGCAGGGCCAGGCAGGCTCTGGGTACATGGCATGTCACTGACCCGGAGGTGTCCCAGCCTTCCTCCCTGCCTGTCACTTGTTCCCTCAGCGAGCTGAGTGTGCTGCAAAGGAGCTGCAGGGACAATCTCAAAACTGGGACTGTTCAAGGGGCTGCTTTGGCTTTCACCCTGCTTCCCCCACCGTCTCCTTTGGGAGCAGACATGTCCCGAGGTGGAAGGCAGGCCGTGAGGGCGAGCTTTGCTGCCTGGGAGTTTAACCCAGCCATCATCATCATCATCAGAGCACATGGAGAGCCTCGCTGCCCATCGAAAATTGGGATTTTTACCATCTGTGTTTTTGGGATCTCCCCCCTGGCATGGCCTGGCTGACGTGTCCCTCAGTGCCCCAGCCAGAGCTCGGGTCCCCCGGGTCGCTGTTACAGATGAAATTCGGCAGCCATTAACTGGCTTAATGAGCCTCGCAAATGGCTTTGGGGCGGAGCACAGGCTCCTGCTCGGCCTTCCTGCCCCTGTTCCCGTCTGCTCACACGGCTCGGCTGACGGTGGGGTGGGACTCCAGCACCGGGATCTCATTTTGGGACAGCAGATCACCATAGCTCAGCCCTGTGGTGGCGTTTGGGGACAGAGGGGGTGAGCAGCCACAGCTCTGTGTGCATTAGTGACAAGGTTCCCTGAGCGCTGAGACTCTGCAGGGCTCCGATCCACACCTGGCTCGGGTGTCCCATCCCCTCCATCCCCTCAGGTGTTCCCATCCTCCACCCCCGAGCCAAACTCCTCCCGCGTTTCCAGCTTCACACCGACCCGCTCTTGACGTTTATAAACAAACTCTCCCATGTTCATCCACTTAAAAGCAACTGAATCCCTTCTATAGGAGCACTTTTCTCCTCTTTCCTGTTGCTGTGGCAATCGCCGCTGCTGCTGAGCAGGGCGGGCGGGAGGAGCCAGCCGAGCATCCATCCTCCGTTCCTGCTGGGGCTCTGCTGCCTGTCTCGCCGCTGATTTTACCCCCGCAGTGGTTTTGAAATACGAATCTCAAAGGTTTCTACAGAGAGAAGTAAATGAGAACAAACACGATGACTCATTTGGGGAGGCTGAGGCACTGGAGAGCAGTGATCAGCCAAAGGCTGAGAGCTGGCTCTGGATCTCAGCTGGAAATTACATTCTCCTTCCTCAACTTAGCTTTTGCTCTGGGCTTGAGGGCAACTTAACCTTCCTTAAGGCTTTGAGTAGGGTTTTGGCTATGTCAGAGCTTCACCCACACCTCTGAGCGCGTCATCTCTTGGGTGTCACACTCTTGGCCCTTCTCCCTGCAGCTGGCCAGGCTAAGCTCCCTCTGGAGCAGGTCACTGGCTGATTTCTGGATCACCAGCTACATTTGGTAGTTGAGTGTGAGAAGCTGGTTGCACAAACCAGTGGAAGAGAGCACGTTTTCCTTGGCAGTTGGTGCAGATCAGGGGATGTTCTGTTAATCACATCCACCCGAGAGCAAGTGCTGGCAGATGGCAGCTCCCTGGGGATAATTAATCATTTGTTTGTCCAGGATGTGGAGTGTGGAATGGCAATGTCCATACAGATTCTAGGTGAAGCTCAGAGAGGACCCGTGGCCCTTGGAAAGGAGGATCTCCCTCTCCAAGGTGGAACTCATTAGCTAAAGGCAATAAATCCACCCTGAAGGGATCAAGGGCTTTCTCCCTGCCACCTTTGGCTCCCTCAGGGCATCGAGCAGCTAAAGGATTGCAAAAGGAGAGGAAGAGAAACTGCATGACATCTGTGGGCTTGATCTGTTGTGGAAGATTACTCCCCTCAGCTCAGGGGGAGAGAGGAATATATTCAAAAACCAAAAAGCAAATGCTTGTAGGTCGGGTCTGTAAGGAGCAACACCCTCAGTTGAATTTCCTCCTGGGGAATGAGCAGCAGCAGAGTGACAAAGCTCTGCTGGCCACTGTCACTGGGCAGCTGAGCATCCTCTGCCATGGGCTCTGCCAGGGGGACACGTGGCACAGGTGCCATTTGCAGACAGCATCACTCCCAGCAGACAGGAAGGAGGGGAGAGGTCAGGCAACCTCCCTGTCGTGTTTGTTTTGCTTTGTTTTGTTTTTTGTAAGGCTTTCCTCTGGATAGCTTCTCCAAATGCTCCTGTCCAAAGGCAGCTGGCTCAGCAGGGAGGTGGGAGCACAGGCAGGATGGGGATGATCAATGAGGGGAACCTTCTCCCTCCCTCTGAACTCTGAGGCCTCTGTGTGCAATTTAAAGTGGGGAAAGAAAGACATCTGTACCGAGGATTTGTCAGGCTTGTTCCTGGCAGATAAGCTGGTTTTACCGAGTGGCTTGACATGTAATTCCACACAGTGTGTAGATGTTTGTCTTATGTTTACCTAGAGGAAGAGATTTTCTATCAATCCTGAAAAAATTAACCTTGTGTAACGGTGCATATCCTCGGTGAAAAAGAGCGTGAGGATCTGTCAAAATGTCAGGCTTGTCTGGAATGAGGGTCCTGTAGAAGACAAGTGGCATTAATGTCTTTGAAGATGTTTCATTTAGGAGTAATGGAGTCCCCAGGCTTTTGGGGGCCCCTATAATTGAACTGAAGAGGTTATAAAGCCTAGAAGGGAAATGCTGGACAGGCAGAGACACTCTCAGAGGGAGAGGGTCAGATAGGTTATTTCTACTGTAAAACAGCAGCAGAAGGAGGTGAAGAATTGTTCCTAAATTATACTCCTCTGCCTGGATCATTTTAGGGAAGTCAGTAAGACTTGGAGGCTTGCTCCTAAGGGGGAAAAGGGCTTGGGGTGAGTTTTAGTTTAATGGTGCTCATGGAAGGAAACACAACCCCCCTCTAGTCTCTGAACCATCAGGAAGGTTTGCAGGACCACAATTAGTAATTAGAAATTATAAAAAAAAAGAAAGAAAAAAAAAGTCAGGAAACTTCTTGAAGCTTCCACATCTGTAGTGCTGCAAGTCAGCACACAGTGTCTCCTCTCTGAGGAAAAACCTGTGTTTAGAAAGTGCCTCCTTTCAGGGCCTGAAAATGGATCCTTTACAATGTGTATTTTTCCTACCAGGGACAGAGTGTTTGGATGGAGCTGTGTTTTCTGCCTCAGACACTGAGCAGAGTGTTCCTCTTGACAACTTCATGTTGGCTTTAAAATGCTTTTTGAAATAATGCCCTTTCTCTTCTGAAGGCTCTCCAGCTCTTACAAGAGTGGAGAAATTACCCTGTTTGTGAGGAAACAGGCACAGAGCTGTGCTGCAAACTGCATTTTGCTGTTTGCCCTAACTTGCAAATAAACCAAATAAAACAACACCTGTTAATTGCCTGTCTTTACAAAATCCACTTATTTCATAAGCACTGAGGGGGGGGACTAGGAGGGTGAGTCTGCATTGCTCACGTTGAGGTTTGACCTTGTAAATCCAGGTTTCTTGCTGGAGACCTGCTGCTGGTGTCGGGTACCAGCAGCGTTTAGAGTTTGCTGTTTCATGGGAGGGACTTTCTGTTGTGGGAGATGTTGTTTTGGCCTTGGACACCTCCTCTTAACAAGCTCCTTCTCCAGAAAAGCTTTGAAACCCGCCTGAGGTTCTGCATTGGCTCTGAATAAAAGGTGTTGTGGTCTGAAGTGCCCGGCCCAAGGGCTCTCCAGCAATCCAAACAGCCAGCACACAAAGCCATTCAAGCTCAAGTGCCTGGCCATGATTACCTGGAGACAGTTTGCAGCTGAGGCCCGCAGGAACCGGCTTTGTCTGAAAAACCACCCGCGGCAGGTGGGAAAAGTCCAGGTAGGTCTTGTTGATTCATCAGGGTGGGTGGTTTAGTCCTTCAGCCAAGGTGAGTGGGAACAAGCACAAATGAGATCAGGCAGGCGGCGGGGAGATGGTTTAAAGAGGATTCTGTGCTTTCCCCCTCTGCTGAGGCACTGGAATTTCCAGCTCGCATGACTAAATGGCCCTGGTGTCTTGTATCCTGAAAGCAGATACACGGCCTGGAGGAGCCAGACCTGACCTGGGGTCCATTTGCAGAGTGAAACCCCAGAAGTGCAACTCGTGTGCTGCCTCGGAGCTCCTCCATCTCCTGGCACCTCTTCCATGAGGAACACGGAGCTTTTATTTTTTTATTCTTCTTATTATTATTTTTATTTTTTAATTTTACCTCTTGGTACCACACCAGCTGGAGCAGCTCCTTCCAGGGTGGGGAGTCTCCTGTGCACGCTCTGCTGAGCCAGAAACTGCTTGGAGTTGAACATGCACTTCTTCCCTCCTGTGGTTTAGAAAGCTGTATCTACATTTTTAGGGATTTTTTTCCCCTCCAACTTATTGAGGTATGAAGGGAAGATTATGGCACTTGATGATTTAATCAACATAATCTCTAGATAAAACATGCTTATGTTATACTACTGGGAGATATTAATTTATGCTGGTTTGCTTCTCAAAAGGTAAATTAAATCATTAGTTTTTAGACTGGATTAGTTGCACATGTGCCCTGCCTCTTAAAAAGGCAGTTTAGGAGTTCTTAAAAGCTTCTTGGCTCGGCATTTCTCAGGAGTCATGGAATCCCTTCAGTGCAGGTGCCATGAAAAGTGGAACTGTGGTGCAGCACCTAAAGGTGGGATACGGGACCTGCTCCTGCCCCATGCCCCCTTCTTGCCCAGGAGTGGCGTTTGACCAGCTGGTTCATTCAGAGAGAAGGCTTTCCCCCGCTCTGGAAACCAGAGTTGCTCCTTTGAGCCAGCCTGTGCCTTGAGCTGGTTCAGTGTGTGCTGGACCAGACCTGCCTGGAGCAGTGTCCACATCCATCTCTCCCTTGAGGGAGCACCGGGACGCCCAGGGGGTGTCACCCATCCACCAGGCTGGGTGGGCTTGGAGCAACCTGCTCTGCTGGAAGGTGTCCCTGCAGGGAGAGGAGCTTTAAGGTCCCTCCCTACCCAAACCGTTCTGGGATTCTGTGTTGGTGTCCTTTGGGTGACCTTGGGAATTCAGGCAGCACCTCTGAACTGCCTGAAAATTCCCCCCAAATGTATCTCTGAAGCTCCATGAGGGCAGAGCAAGAATTAAGAGCAGGAGATACTCACCGAGGTGGCTGGAAGGTGTCACAGCTCTTCCACACAGGCAGGGAAACTGAGGCACAGTGTGCCTCTCCTCACAGAGGGCAGCAGCAGCGTGCAGCGGTGAAATCTGGGTGCCTGATGCCAGAGCCATTGGATTTGGAGCAGATGTGCTGAGCTGAGCCAGTCTGTTCCCCTTGGGAGTGGCCGGGGTGGAGGTGCCCCGACACTGGCTCCCCCGACCCAGGGGGAGGAGAGCTGCCAGAGGCCCTCACAGCAATTTCAGGGCTATTAAGGATGTGCTAATGAGCTTCCTGCATCGTTTCCAGCACTCCACTCTGCCAGCTCTGCCCATGCATTAACACCTCCATCCCGGGAGGGCAGCAAACACTCCGCTGGAGCTGTAACTCCATTTATCATGGATCTGGGCATCAGCAGGGCTGCTGCAGCTGCAGGGCCGAGGAGAGCACTTTTCTCAGCCCTCCATCAACACAGAGAGCAGGCGCTCAAGGCACCTCAAAGGAGCAATTGCTGTTTCCCCAGATCTGGGCAAAACCTGACAGAATTAATGAGCTGGTACAATGCTGCTGTGAGTGAAGGGAGAGGCAGAGAGGGCTGCTGCAGGATGCTCGCAGCCATCCCTGGGCTCTCTGCTGCAGGGTGCTTGTCACTGTCATATTTCCTGAAAAATCCCTTCACCAGGATTTCTTCTCCTGGGAAGATGAGAAGTCTCAGCTTCTCCATGTTTTGCTGCTCTGAAATGTGGAGATTGTTTATCCAAACATGCGAATTGTTTTTAATTAATGACCAATTACCATCAGCTGTGTTGGACTCTGAGGGGTCGGTCAGTCACGAGTTTTTCATTATCATTCTTGTTAAGCCTTCTGATGGATCCTTCTCTTTCTTTAGTATAGTTTTAGTATAGTATTAATATCATATCATAATAAATCTGCCTTCTGAGAATATGGAGTCAGATTCTCATCTCTCACCTCACCCTGGGGACCTCACAAACACCACAGGTGTCTCAGCCATCCCTGGGTGTGGTCTTTGTTGGGGTCCCCAGGATGAGGGAAGAGATTAACCTGACTTCATGTTCTCAGAAGACATATTATCATATCATATCATATCATATCATTGAAAGGATAGAGACAGAAGGCTTAACAAGAATGATAACACAAACTCATGACTCCCTCTTCCAGAGTCCCGACACAGCTGGATGTGTTTGGTCATTAAGTTAAAACAATTCACATGAAACCAGGAGAAGCAATCAGATAATGATTGTTTTCATTTCTCTCTGAGGCTTCTCAGCTTCTCAGGGGAAGAATCCTGGGCAAAGAAGATTTTGCAGAAAACATGACAGTGACACCTGGGCTCTGTGCTGTGTAGGATGGTCTCCATGCTCCCAGGAAAGGCCACATCCATCTGCTGTGCCTTTGCTGTGCCTTCCTGGTGCTGTTTCCCTGGTACAGTCAGTCCTTGGGGCTGGCTCTGCACGGCATCTCTGGGATGGTTGGTGGGATCTTCCCCCGCTCTGCTCTGCCTCTCTGCATCCTGGGGCCATCTGCTCTGCCTGGGGTGGGTGTGCTGGGGGCTGCCAGGATTGCTGTTCCCTGTGGGACAGAGGCAGAGCTGGGGGAAGGAAACTTCTGTGTCTCCACAGAGGTCTGACAGGGATGAATTCACGAGGTTGTACCTCACATGAAGAGGGGGAAGCAGGTGTGGAGCTGCCCAGAAGCTTTTCCTGCTGTAGCTCTTCCAATTGCACTGCTGGATGTGGGTGCCTGAGCAAAGAGCACAGAGAGCCCTTTTTGCTTCACGACTGCATTTCTTCCATTTGAATATCGAGAGGCATTTTTTCTGCTTGGCTATTTAGAGGTGAGTGTCTCCTCCTGTGCATGGTGCTTTTGCACCTGATTTACTGTGTGGAATTAAATGTTAACCGGGGGGCTGATCCAGTCTGCTCTGAGCAGGACACCTCCTGGAGCTCCAGAGGCATTTCAGGAATGAAATCAGCTAATGGAACCTTTTCTCACCCTATAGGTGTGTGTGATGTTGTGTTCAGTGTCACCGTCACATTTTCTGAAAAATCTCTTTGCCCAGGATTTTCTCCTTGGAAGCTGAGCAGCCTCACAGAAAAAGGAAAACAATATTATCTCATTTGCTTCTCCTGTGTTTTGCTGCTTTGGAATGTAGTTGGAGATTGTTTATCCAACATGTGAATTGTTTGACTTCATGACCAATCACAGTCAGGCTGGGTCAGGACTCTGGAAGGAGTCACGAGTTTTCCTTTAGCATCTTTTAGCCTTCTGTAAGTATCCTTTCTCTATTCTTTATATAGTTTTAGTATAGCATAATGTAATATCATATATCATATCATATCATGAAATAATAAATTAGCCTTCTAAAAACATGGAGTCAAATTCATCATTCCTTCCTTCCAACGACAGGGGTCTCAGGAAATACCCCAGTTCAGCTCTTCTCCAGCCCCCCTGGCCACAGGCACCCTTGAGAAGCATCCCTGGGGCTGAGCTCTTGCCCCTCAGTTCCTGTGTGACTCTGTGTGTGTGCAGCTCCTCAGGGGCTGAGCTCTGGGGCTGTGCCTCTCCCCTGGGTGATGCCTGGCCAGGGAAAGCCCCACACAAGGTGGAGATCACCTCCCTGCTGCCATGTGGGAGGCTGTCTTACCAGGAGAGGAGATGGAAAGGTGCCCAGCTGATACTTGTCACTTCTGACTGCAGGCAGCACGGATGTGTCACCGGCAGAGCAAAAGGGGAACAATGTTATTTTTGGCTGGATCAGGCTGTGTTCTCTCTCCAAGTTCCACAGGCTGACACGAGGTGCTGCTGAACACTCAGTCTGGTTTATCTTTGCCACGGTGAACAAGGGGGAAAAGCACTTTTTTTAATTTTAAAGAAAGTATTTGTAGCCTTTCATGCTGGCAGAGCCTTGGCAATGAATCTGGTGTGCAAGGTATATTTTGACTTGGTTTAATGTCTCTCCTGCATCTCCCATGCAGCCATCCAGGACTTGTCCTGCAGCCACAGAGGATCCAGGTCAGTGCTGGGGAGCAGGGACTGTGTTGCCACAGGGATCTCCACACTGCAGTCCTTGCTCTGCAGCCAAAGCAGGTGGGTTTGGAAGGACGGGAGAGGTAGGAATCCCTGGCTCCCAGGAAGGAGCAGCAGTGGGAGAGGGAGGATCCCACTGCTGCTGAGCCATCCTGCACTGCCTAACACAGAGAGATCAAACCCAAGACAGCGGGATTATTTATTGAGGTGTTTGTTTGAAGTTGAATGGACAGGAATCACATCTCCAAACTGTAAAGAATGAGCTTTTTAGCCTCTTTCCTTTCCACAAAACAGCAGCAACATCTCGGCAGGGATGTCAGGGCGAATCTGTTTCACTGACAACAAGATTGTTCTGTCTAGACGGGGAAGCGCCGCCAAACCGAGGGAGGCTGCGGAATAATTTAAAGCCAAAATACTTTACAGACATTAAATTTAAAAATAAAAGCTGGCTTGACACACACGATGCTTGATGGATAGCTGGTGTGAGGGTGGGATGGCAGTTGGCTCTGACACAGAGTGTGGTGGCAGGGATTGGCAGGTGTCCCTCAGGGTGACCCAGTGCCTCTTGACCTGCCACCTTTTCTGGATCATTTCCACCAGAATTAGTCCATGGAGGCCTCTGAGTGGCCTTTGGAGCTCAGTGCAGGGATTCTCTGCCACGTCTTGAATTCTGTAGCTCTGAGGCAGCTGCCCAGCCCCCCCTGCCCCCTCAGTGCCACCTCCTGAGTGGCACCAGGGAATGATGGAGCAGAAAGGTCTGGGTGGGTGGGAGATGAGCCTGGCACTCTCTGTCTGCCTGGAGGAGCTGGCAGCCAGGGCTGTCTGAGGCTCAGGGCTGTGGTGGTGAGGCTGCAGCCCAGCCAGCATAAGGAATTCCCTTTCTTCTGGCAGAAAAATAAAGATGAAATATTAAAAGCATGGCTTAAAGGCTGCTGTATATACATATATATATATAAAAATATTTTTTTCCTTTCTGCTCAGCAGTGCTTTGGTGCTGCTCAGAGACAGCAGCCAGTCAGAGCAGGAGGGATGCCAGACTTCAGAAGAGAGCAGGGAGTGGGGCTGAAGCAAGGGAGAAAGAGGAGGATTGTCTCAGGTGGGTTGATTTCAGAGCTCAGGGTGAATGCTGACCACTCCAACTCCACCACAGCCTTCAGGACTTCAGTTTCCTGTTCAGCATCAGGAAACAAAACCTGCTTTTTTGTCTGTCTTTACAGGTGAGGGCAGTGCTCTCTGAAGCAGGAGGACACCTCCATGTGGGCCACTGTCCTTGGATGAGGGAGGATGGGAGGAGAAGAGGGCCAAGGCATTCCTGGAGAAGTCCTGCAGGCTCCCAGCTTGCCATTTGTGCCATCCTGGTGAGTTCAAGGGTCCCTGACAGGTGTCTGACGTGGTGTGAGGTTTATGTGAGGTTTCTCCAGGGCCAGGCTATTCCATTTGCTTCTGCTGGTGCCCTTGGGATCCAGGCAGCCAGGCACCCTGGCAGCACGTGCTGTGTCCTGCTCTCAGGAGATTGGGAGGCTTTCCAGCAATCCCAGCTGCTGGGTGGGCAGCAGGAGCCAGCAGCATCCCACAGTCTGGGACTGCAGGAGGAGGCTGCAGGGAGGGAAAGGGTTGGGTTGGACTTGATGCTCTTCCAACCCAGTCATTCTGTGAATTCTGTCCAGGTGGGGTTGGGCTCTTTCTCCAGGCAGCACTGACAGAACTAGAGGGCACAGCTGCACCAAGGGAAATATAGGTCCTGTATATCCTAAATATAGGATATTAGGAAAAAGTTTTTAAAGAAAGGGTGATAAAGTTCTGGAATGGTCTGCCCAGGGAGGTGGTGGTGTTTAAAACAAGGTTGGATGTGGCACTGGGTGCCAGGGTTTTGTTGAGGTGTTGGGGCAGGGTTGGACTCCATGATCTTGAAGGTCTCTTCCAACCTGGTCATTCTGTGAATTCTGTGAGGGCTGAGGGCTGTTGTGTGCTGAGGGAGGAGCTGGAGGGATCCAGCTCAGGGTGTTTAAAGCTGTTCCTTCTTGTTTCTCCTGCTCTGTTGTCCGCGGGTCTTGATGCTCAGGGATGTGGGAAAGGGAAGATGCAGGGAGTGGGCTTGGAGCAGGGTTAACTTTCCACCTCTGCAGGCACTGCCAGCCAGGGCTGTTTAACTGCTGATCAAGGATGTGCCCAAAGGAAGCAGGCTGGGGACACAGTCACTTGCTGGAGCCCACAAACTGGGAGGAGCTGTGAAACACAGCTTGACCTCCACTCCAGCTCCAGCTGCTGCCTGGCCTCAGCCCTTGGCTCCTGTGTGCCTCTGGCAGGGCAGGGTGGGGACAGGCAGCAGAAGGGGGCCCTGATGTCCCTTTTCTCCCACAGCCTCGAGCGTTCCCCTGCCTCCTGCTGCCTGTAAAACACCCTGTGATTAATTACACCACTCTGTAGCTGCCGAAAATTTATTTAGAGTGTTGTGTTTGCTGCTGCTGCCACTTACACAATGGCAAATGTGCCTGTGGCTGCTAATGGGTCACTGAAGGGGATCAGACCATTGGAGCTGCTCTGGGAGCAGGGCAGGCAGAGGGAACACTGCCAGGAAGGTGAGACAGATCTGTTCCAGTAGAATGGTGCTTGCAGGAAATTGCTTGCTTCTCTGATAGCATCCAACTACTTTAATAAATCATTTTTTCCACTAGTTTGTTTAGCTTAAGCTTTCTCCTCCCTGCATCCTAAAAATTAGACTAATAGGACGTTTTTTATCTCTGAGAGGTTTGGAAATTATTTTCCTTCAAGGATTTCACTCTCCTTGGAGTGCTCAGAAAAAGAGGGGCTGAGGGAGTTGTCAGCTGGAGAAAAGAGCCTCAGAAAGAGCCTCCCTAAAAATGCTACCAAAGGCATGCAGAAATCAGCCCAAGCTGAACCAGCTGATGGCCCTGCTGTTGAATTTTAATGTTTCTGTGGGGCTGGTTTGTGTGAACTGAAGCAGGCTGTGTTTATTCTATAGAACTCTGTGGGTATCTTGCACTGCATGTCACTCCCTCGGTGCACTGAGAGCAATTCAGCTCGAGGAACCATCACCGCCACCACTGTTATCTTTATTGCCAGTCCTGCCTGATAAGTCTGCTCCCTCCAGGATGGCTGAGCCCAGTGAGTAGCCCAGACCCGTGTCTGTGTGTTCAGGAGAAAGCAAAGCTCGTGCTCAGGAGCTGCTTGCTGAGATCCCAACAGCAGGAGCTTCAAACAACCCCAAGGGCTGCTTTAAAAACATGGAATTTGCAGAGCTCTGCACAAGCAGTCCCTGGGTTTTTCCAGCACATTGGGATTCAGGTGGTTCTCAGCTTGGAGGGGCAGAAATGTGCTGTAATTTTGTGGGTCCTGCTGTCCTTTCTGACATTACACTGCAAATTCGTGGCAAAACTCAGCATGGAGTCAGTGACTTGTGCTGGGCTTGGGCTTTCTGACCCAGGGTTGCTTTCTGAGCTGTGTCCCACGTGGGAGGTGTCTGGGGTTTGGTGTCCTGCAGGGCAGGGCAGAGCTGCACAGGGTGAAGCTGGGCTGGCAGCCTTGGTGCACAGATCCTTGTCCATGGTGGCAATGTCCCTGCATCTCAGATGGCTGTGGGAGCCAGGAGCCTTTGTCTCACCCATGCCAGCTTCTGGTTGCCTGCTGGCATGGCAAACAGCCATTCCCCTCCCTCCTGCTGAGCTGCTGGTGCCACTTGTCCCCTCCATTTCAGCTTGCTCAGGGACTGGGACTTTCTCCCAGCTCTGGGAACTGCTGGAGGGGGGATCACAGCTGGCTCCTCGTGGAGTACCAACAGGTTTCTATCTGCTGTGTTTGGTGGCACTCCTGAGCTGTCCAGAACCACCCAGGTGCTGTGGATGCAGCCTTGGCTGGGAAAGGGAGAGCTCCTGGCTCCGAGCATCTGAGGAGAAACAGTTCCGGTGTTCACAACAAGTCAGTGATGGCTTCACCTGCTGTGTTGGCTCTTGCTGAGGGGTGGAAACACTTGGAGGAGGTCCCCCTTTGTCCCTCTCTCTGGGCAGAAGGGGCTTGGGGAGCCTGGCAGGGCTCTCTGGTGGTGTCCCCAAGCTCCTGGCCCTGGGATCTGTTGCCATCCTGGTGCTGCAGGGAGGGGCTGTCCCTGCCCAGCAGGGCCCTGGCAGCAGTGGGTGCTGGAGGGGCACAGGGCAGGCACTGCCAGGCTCTGAGCAGGCACTGGGGAAGGCAGAGAGCTCCTCCCAGCTCCCTTCTGAGGCCATGGGATGTGGGAGAGAAAGTGACTTTTAGAGAAATAAAGGAGACTTCCTTTTGGGTCAAGTGCTCTGGAAGGGAATGATTTTGAGATGAAAGGCTTTTTGCTCTGGTAATACAGACTCACATTGCCTAGAGGGAAGTCTGCCTTATGCCAGGCTGCTTTTCCCTCTGGGGGCATTGAGATTGCAATTGAAGATGAATTTTCAACATACAAAAGAGAAGAAGAAAGCTGAGAGAAGACTTTAAAACATATCAGGGGTTCTCGTGGTCTGTTTTAATTTGTCAGCTTGTCTCTCTCGCTTGTAACATCCCTGTTGGGGGCAGGGATTGTTCCTCCTCTTCCCTTTGTGACTTGCTCCTTCCCTCTGGCATCTTCATCAATCCCAGGCTCTGTTTTAATATTTTTCATTTTTTTCTTTTTTTTTTTTTTTCCTTTTTTGCACCCATGGCTGGTTGACAGAGCAGCAGGAGCTCCTGTGTGCTGCCCTGGGTGATCCCCGGGCTGGAAGAGATCAGAGAATCACAGAATGGTTGGGGTTGGAAGGATCCTTAAAGGCCATTTAGCTCCAACCCCCTGCTATAGGCAGGAATGTCAGCCACTGGACCATGGTCTTGGTTAGCAGGGGGTGAGGAGAGAGCAGCCCTCAGCCTTGGGAGCAGCCAGGTGAAACCCCCTGAAAGGCCTGGCATGGACCCTTTCACTGTCAGTTTATGATCTGAAGGGTCTCTTTTGAAAGCATGGTACATTTGGCTTTGGTAAGGCTATGGGAAGCCTCAGAGTGTTTAATTTCTCTGCTTTCTGCTGGTTTCTCCCCCCCTGCCCTGCAGGGATGAGGCACACGCTGGGCTCTGCTGCTGCTTAGTGTGAAGTGCTGTAAAACCCCAGCATTGATTTCTCAATCAAAGGTGTCTGTTTGCTCCTCGGTCTGTCCTTTAATGCCTGAAAATCCATTTTTCACTCCCCAACAGTTTGCTGTAAGGTTTTTAAATCAACTGTTGTGCTTCAGAGCTCTGGGAAGAGAATGGATTCGGTCGAGTTGGCTCACCAGTGAGTTTTGAACCAGACAGAAAACAGCCAGAGGCTGTCGGGGCTCTCCAGTCTCAGGTGAGACCTTTCCCTGTGCATCACTGTGGTTGGTACAGGCCAACATTGTTCTCCTTGTTCAGCTTTCTCTCTTTGGAAAGTTGTGGGTCTCCCTCCTGCCCCAACAGTGACCCCGGCTCAGCAGCTCTGTGCTCCCCAGGCTCTGGGGATTGTAGGCTGAAGTTTCAGGTTGTCCTGAAAACAGATGCCAGAAAAACCTCCAGACTTTTATATGATACTAAAAAGGAACAGCATGTTCCCACCTGTGCTTCCCATATTTTCTTGGCAGTCACAGCATTTGCTCACTGTTCCCAGAGCTGTTCCCACAGCTCTCCAGGGGCTGCACAGCTGCCCCAAGCCCTGCTGAAATGCAGCTGCTTTTGGGGAGGAGCAGAGTGGCTTGGGGCAGCAGGGAATGCTGCTGGCCTGGGCTGTGCTGCTGCAGGAATTGCAGCTGGAGACTGAGCTGGGACAGCTGCAGCAGCTCCTGCCTTGGCCTCTGCCCCTCCAGCAGCTCTCCTGGATTACAGTAATGTAGTAAAGGTGTTTAACCCCATCTTCCCCCTTGCTACAGGAGGGAAAATGCCATGGAAAATCTTTTCCAAAGGTGGGAGTGGGATTGCTCTGCAGCCTGGGAGGTGCTGGTGGAGGCAGGAGGGAAGGGGAAGAAGGCTGGTGAAATGCAGGTGATTCCTGGTGCTAATTGTATGCAGCAGATTTATCTGGAAGGAGCTGAAGGATGTGCATCAAGGATGTCTCAGCTATTCAAGTGAGAAATCAAATTAAACTTTGCATCAAACAGAGGAGCTGCTCTGTGCTGGGAGTTGTGTCGGATCCATTAAGGTTTTCCTGTGCCAGGGCCCCAGAGGTTGGTGGAGAGGAAAACCAGTGCAGGGGCTGTGTTTGCTGCTCACCTGGATGTGTTAATGATGTGGGCAGCAGGAAAGGGGATCAGTGCTTTAACCTTCAGGACAGCTGTGTGTGTGTGTGGGGAGGGGGACAGTGGCTGCACAGCAGTGCCTGTTCTGTGTGCCCAGCAGGCACTGGGGGATCCTCAGGGCTCAGCCCCAGGGAGCTGGAGCTCTGGAAAACACTTATCCCAGTTCTTATCCCAGTTCTCTTCTCCTGATCTCCCAGCAATAGGCTGGGACACAGAGCCCCTTGGGAACCCTGGGGTGTCTGGGAGGCAGCTGGGAGAAATCTGAAGAAAAGCAAAACCATCAGCACCACACAGAAGCGTGGCCCTGCCTTGCCTCTCATCAGGCACAGGTGCACATGTGCTGCAGGCAAGGGGCAGATCTGGGCAGCACATTGCTCCCTGCACAGGGACAGACTGCTCAGAGGCTGGGTGGAGCAGACTGGGCATGGCAGAGGTGGCAGCCCAGAGGATGCTGCCAGCCTGGTGCCAGGGGAATCGTCTGCTGGGAATCCGTGCAGGATTTTGGCTGCAAAATTATTTCCCCGCACAGCACCAGAGGCTCTGAGTGCTCCCAGGTAACCAAAGCTCATCCAGCTCTCACCATGGTGATGGTGGGATGCACCAAAGAGCTGTCAGGAGGAGGAGAGGAACACTGAGCTTCCTCAAGTGCTGAGTGCCAGAGGGTTCTCTGCCTCATGTACAAAGGCCCAGCTTGGCAGCTGCTCTCTGGTTTGGTCTCTCTTCATCCCTGGTGCTCTGCTTTGGAAGCTCTAGCTTGGTATTTTAAAGCCATTTGCAGCACTGCTGCTCTGCTGCCAGGAGTAAAATTGGTCTGACCTGGGATGTACAGACACATCCTGGTGCTGGAGCACAAAAACCCCCTGACAGGCAGGGCTGAAGCTCCTTGGGTGTCCTGCCTACTGCTGGGGCTGGATTAGGGCTCTCCAGCCAAGTAAATATCTTCCCTTCTTCCTTTTCTGTCATCTTACAAGGATTTTCAGGAATTTAAGATGCTAAACCCCAATTAGGCAGCACTTATTAATTTCCGAGCTGTAATTTATTTACAGAGTGCTGCCGTTTGCAGCAGCGAGCGCCGGTAATTGCTGCAGTTTGCTTTCCAGGCTGGGAGCTGAGAGCCTTGAGAAGCCTCAGTGTGGCAGCCAGGGCTGGCTCTGGGTGCACCCTGCCTCCCAGAGATGTTGGATTTTGGCCTTTTCTGACCCAGAGATGGGGCAACTTAGAGGTGTTTTAAAAACTTTTATTCCATTTTCAGTCTCATGAGAAGGGTGGGACAATACAGATGTTAGAATTCACACCATCACAATCAGAAGCCAACTATCTCCTAATTACAAAACATTATAGGTGTTTCTTGGCCTATCAGCTTTAGCCACGCCATGCTGTAGATGCCTTAAAGCTAATCATCTAAAATTACCCCTTGTGGGTCCCACTACAATACAATTTTCACAGTTCTATTTCTCTAAAGTATCCAGTCTTATTAGCTGGGCCATCCTTTGAAACTTGTTTCTAGTTCCATTTCTCTCTCAGCAATGTCTGTCCTATTCCATGGCATTTCTAAGTCAGCATTTCTTATCTCAAAGTTTGCATACAGATGCACACTGCGTGAGCCTTCTGTCAGGCTTTGCGAATTCTCTACAAATTCATTTCCCACATTTCTCCCTCTCTCTTGAATGGAAAAAACTTTTTTGATGGGATACAAGGAGCTGAGGAAGGAGCTGATTCTCACCCAGACAGCCCAGCTTTTGCTGAAGGCAGTCCTGTCCTGGGGCATGGGGACAGGCCAGGGGCAGCAGTGCCATCCTCTCCTCTTGGCAGTGCCTTTGCTGTCTCAGTGGTTCCCTTTCATTTGTCCTGGAAGGATATGGGTGTCCTCATCCTGCTCCAGAGCTCCTGCAAGGCTGGACCAAGCACCTGACTGTGGGTGTGAGGGCAGAGCTGAGGGAAATCAGTGAGGCCAAAGCAGTGAGACCCCACACGCTTGTGCTTGAGGCCACCAGCAGCAGGGATGGATCTGTGCAGCGTGATGGCTCCAGGCTGTGCCCTCCCCTTCTCTCCCTGGCACAGCCTGCTGCTCAGAGCTGCAGAGGTGCTGAATCCGAGCTCTGCTGACGTGTGACCAATTCCTCTAGGGCTGGCTGAGCTGTTTTCCTGGGGCACTGGCTCCTCCAGGATGAGCTGGAGGATTTTTCATCCAATTTTGTCTCCATTTTGTCTCCGCTGCGGCTGGGTTGAGAGAGGGGAGCAGCCCCCTGTGGTTTGGGGGTGGAGAAGCTCTCCCTGCTCCAGCCACTGCGTTGTCTTGCCATCTACACCAGCAACACCTTCAGGAGTCTCCCTGATGGCTCTTTAGGGAAATAAGCTGGAGGTTCATCAAAGTGCCAAACCACTGCCTTCACCTTGTTGTGCTTCCCAAGGACCCCTGGAAAGTGGGGGAACAGAGCTGCTCCCCTTCCCCTCCCAAGGGATGGGATCTGCTGGGGCTGAGTGTGTTTGTGTAGGACTGTGAGGTCCTGGTTTTGGTTTGGCTCCAGAGGCACTGCCAAAACTCCAGTGTTTCCTGCAGCCTTTGACAAATGACTGCAAAATATTCTGGTTTTATCTTGTAGCAGCCTCCTGAGAGGCTCCTCCTCAGCCCTGCTGAGCTTGCCAAGGAAGCAGTTGTACTGAGCCACCATCTCCAGTTGATCCATAGTTCCTGTTTGTGGGCACAGGAAGTGTTCCAGGCTCCCAGGAGGAGGTAGGGATGGGAGCCTGGATGGATTGGCCATCTGGAATGCTGCTGGGCCATTTGGTACGGAGGATCTTGGAGGAAGAGCCTCTGGTGCTGCAGTGAGCTCTGTGCTGTTGGGATAATTTCTGGGAGCTTGTGCAGGCAAGTCCTGGCTTCTGAAATGCCTGAAAACAGTGAGTTTGGACCACTGCCTGCTGCTGGGATGATCCTCTTTAATATCCCTGTCCAAGTATCCATGGAGAAATGTGACCTCCTTCTTCCTAGGCTGAGCATACCAGGATGCTGCCAGAGGGTTCCTGGGTTTGTTTCTTGATCCTCACCTCTTCCTCAAGCACTTGGTGATGCCCCATGATGTGTGAGGAGGGGCTGCAGGGAGCCTCTCTTCTCTTTCCATGGCTGACCTGCAGAGCAGGAATCTGGCCCTGGAGCATCCCCTGCCCTTTGTAGGGCTCGAGTTCAGCAGTCCCCAAACTTAAAATGCAAATTAAATGGAAATTTGAAGGGCAAAGGGGCTGCTGACTCCTTCACTGCTGGGCTCTGCTCCTGCAGAAGTGTTCCTTGTATTCCCCTTCCCCAGCTGGCCTGGGCGAGGCCCTGGCAGGATAAAGGAAGGCAATTTCCTCAGCTCCTGCTGAGATCTTACGTGTTTCTGTTAAGGCAGAGAAGAGGAAGGAGCACCCCAAGCGTCCTGGAGCTGTGGCACTGTGGAATTGTGCAGCACTCAGCCAGACTGAATGATCATTTACACCGCTCTTTCCCAGCTAACAGAATAAATAACACAGCTGGTGAGCAGCAGCAGAGAACCTCTTGGTGTGACAGCTCCAAGGGAAGCCAGACCCTTTTCCTCCAGCCCTGTGCTGTGACCCAGGGCAGTTCCCAGCCAGCCCAGCTGGGTGTTTGTCACCAGCAGCGGGGTGGAAGGGAACAGCCAGTGCCCTGACACGGCTCTGAGCTGCTTGTGGAAGGAACGTCTATTTCAAGGAGTCAGAGCCTTTCTAACCTACCTTCCTTTGAAAGGAAAAAAGCCCACCTAAATATATCCTCCCAGAATTAGAGCTTTTAGCCTGCCTGCCTCCTGCAGCCCATTGTCCGGAGCACCAAGAGCTGTTTCCCTGGAAATGGCAGTGCAGGCTAATTGCTGTTTGAAGCCTTTCCTCCCACGGAGCAGAGCTCAGCCTGGAATGCCATTCCCTTCCCTGACAGCTCTCTGGCAGAACAGGCTTCCCAACCTATTTCTCCCTGGTTTTCTCCCTGGACAAGCAAGATTTCATCAGAAGTGTTTCCCTGCAGAAGCCACCCGAGGGTGTGTGAGCAAAGAGGGAGCTGCTGGGGACACACCTGGGGACTGACAGCTCCAGGGGAGCTCAGGGGACCCTCAGCAGTGGGATGAACCTGGAGCCTTCCCTACAGGTGAGTCAAGGCAAAAAAGAAATGTGAATAGGAGGAAAAGCACATCTGATGTATGTGGTTTTTTCACTTAAGCTCATGAAGAAGAGCAGGCTGTCAGAAGGCAGGACAGGCATTGCAGTGACAGCTTCTTATTTAATATAATTGCTACACCTCAGAAGAAAAAGAAAAACAAAAAGCCTTCTCATGAGCTAAGATGATTTTTCCCTCAAGAAATCCTCGAGGTGGGGTGTTAGCATTGAACTCTGCAGAGGAGAGCCCTGCTCCCAGTGAGCCCCTGGGGCTGGGAAGGCACTGGGTGGGAAGGGAAGATGCTGGGGAGGAACGTGGCCCAGCAGTGCCCTCTTTGGGCACAGCACTGCAGGGTGTGCGCCCACATCTCTCCTTCATCGCCTGGGACACAGCAGGACTTTGCTCCTTGTGCAGCACGGCCGGGCTGGAGATGCTCACACACAGCAGGAGTTTGCTGCTTTGGCATACCTGGGCCTGCTCACTTCCCCAAATCTTGCTGCTCTTGGTTTCCTTGTGGTGTTCCTGCTCATGACAGGAGGGTTGGAAGCAGATGATCCTTAAGGTCCGTTCCCAGCCAATCCATCCTGTGTTTCTGTGAGCTCCTGGCAGCTGTTTGTGTCTCCCTGAAATGCTCCTTCCTCTGAACTCCTTCCACTCATGCTTGTGCCCCTTCCCTGCTGCTGTGCTTGGCCTGTTCTGCTCCCTCAGGTGTCCCCAGCTCAGCCATCCCAGCTGGCCAGCACAGCTGGTTCCCAAGCTGGGAAGCTTCCCCTGGAGCAGAACCTCCCCTGTCACACTCTGACCACGTGCCCTGTGGCTGTGGGGGCTCTGTGTTTGTCCCCCTTCCCCAGAGCAGTGGGAAGGGCGCATGCTGTGCAGGGAAGGAGGAGCTGGGAGGTGGCACCGGCGTCCCTGTGACTCAGGGATTGCCATGAGCTGTGCACAGGCTTTTCCAGTGGTCCTGGGGAGGAGCTGCATCCTCTCTGCCTTCCCAGGAGGGCTCAGAGCAGGCTGCTGCACACCTTCCCTCCCCTCTGAAGGGTGGGGAGAATTTACTGAGGTTATTCACGTGGCTTTTGTAGTGTTTAGTCTGACAAGAAGACTGCTTGGCTGTTTGGCTGTTGTTTGCTCCTGTTTGTGCTCCACGAGCATCACTGAGGCTCTTGCTGCCCTCCACAACCCCTTTGCCAAACTGCTGCAGGGACAGAGTGAGCTTTGCCCTGGCAGAAAGGAGCCCCTGGCACTGGGTCCTTTCCCTCAGCTCCTCTTGGCTGTGCCCAGCACGAGTGGTGTTTGTTGGCCGGGCTCCCTCCCTGCACTGCTGCCTGCCTCGTGCTTGTCCCTGAGAGGAACCAGCAGCACATGATGGTTTGGAGACAAATCGGGCTCCCAGGTGTCAGGGCAGAGGTGAAGGATCTGGAAATCTGAGCTTCACCTGCCTGCAACTCATTCTGGGCTTTGCTGGAGCGAGCTGTGGTGCCCAATTCCCTTTGCCATGGAACAGAGAGGTGGGAACAAACCTTGGCAAATCAGCTCTGCTCTTCTGGGGAAGCAGCACAGGCTGGGAAAACGCTGGGCATGGCTCACCAGCTGCACCCACGGGGCTGGCAGTGGGAGCTGGGGCTGGCTGAGCCGGGCTGCAGGGCTGGGAGGTGCCATGGCTGTCCTGGAGCTGTCCCTGTCCCCCATGTCCTTGGGTGAGCGAGGGGCTGGCAGGTTCAAACCCCAGCTCTGGCACTGCTGAGTGCTTGAGCAGCTGCCAGCTCCGAGCTGCCAGGGGCTGATCTGTCACCAGTGACTGTGGCCAGCCCTGGGGACAGGGTGGCTCGTGGTCCCTTGGGGAGGGGGCAGCCTGTCCTTGCTCCCTGCCCCACAGCAGTGCCCAGCCTGCTCACCCTGCTCACTTGGTGTGCTTGTGGAGGGTGAAGTCACAGATATTTCTGGGCAGAGATAGGATCTCCGGCCAGCTCTCCTTTAATAAGATCTGGGGCACTGGAGGTGCCCCATTCCCTTATCTCCCCTCTGCAGATGTACAGGGCCCCCCTCTCCCTCCAGACTGGGAGGAAGCAGCTGAATCACTGCCACAGCCCCTTCTCTACCCCTAAATAAAAGGGGAGGTTGGATGGATGGCAAAGGAAGGCATGAACACAGCACTGCCCCCGTTTTCTGTGGCTCCCAGGGCTTCCTGGAAGCTGCCTGCTGGAAAGGGAATGTCCCTAACCAGGGAAGTGAGAGCCAGAGCATGTCTCCTGGCCAGAGTGGCCACCGTGAGCCAAAAATGTGGAAAAAATAGGTAGAAAAAGGGAATGGGCATCACTTCATCTATTACAGAGCCTGGAAAATGCAGAAGTTGGGAAGGGAAGGGAACAATGGGATGGGAAACTTCAGTGGAATCACTCGCAGTGAGGAGGAGGAATTGATTTTTAGCATATGAAAAATGAAAGGGGGAAAGAAAAAAGCTCTCAGCAATGCTGTTGAACTTGGAAA
Source organism: Molothrus ater (assembly GCF_012460135.2). Lineage (NCBI taxonomy): Eukaryota > Metazoa > Chordata > Aves > Passeriformes > Icteridae > Molothrus > Molothrus ater. The sequence goes on from NC_050495.2 coordinate 10,208,518, forward strand.
AGCTGAGTGTGTGGTGTTCTCTGTGGAGAAGGGATGATGCCTTCAGCTCATTTGACAGTGACCCTGTGGGAATCTGTCCCCATTGATGCCATGGCCCAGGGCAGCAGAGTTTGGGAGTGTGGGGGGCTCAGGGCAGGCAGGGCCCCCAGCTCCTGCCCGGGGCTGGAGAGGAGCAAGGAGTGAGGAGCAGCTCTCTGGATGAGCCCTGAGCCCTGCTCTGGGGCTGGGCTCCTGGGAAGAGCTCGATGGAGGTTTAGTGTGAGGTTATGCAATGATTGACCTGACAGGAGCGGGTGTGACTGAGCCAGCTCAGCTCCCAGCTGGGTCAGGCTGTGGTGCTGATACCATCAGGGCTTAGAAATGGAGTTTTCTTTGATCAGAAAGTCTTTAACGTGGCACCTTGCTGTGGAAATTGGTCTGGGAGAAGCTCTGTGCTTCCCCAGGGCCCATCCTCACTCCCCAGGCCAGGCTGAGCTGTTGGAACAACACTTGCAGGGCCATTTGGGGTCTGTCCACTGGTGTCAGGCAGTGCCACCAGAGGAGCCCCTTGTGGCTAGGTCCCTCGGTGCAGACCTACCCCTCCCTGCTGTTGGAATTCCCTGTTGCCATGGTGACTCCTCAGGTGTGATGCTCTGGGTGCTGTCTCCCTGCCAGGTCCTGCATGCCCAGCAGAGCTGTGTGTGCACCTCAGGGTGTCCACGTGCTTGTCCCAGCCTGCAGAGGTGCTCCATAATCCCCTTGGAGCATGACTGGGATCTCTCCTGAGCTGGGGAAGGGTTTACTTGGAAGGTCTGATCAGAAGGTTCAGGAGAGGCCAGCAGGGCTCACCCCACTGTGAGAGCTCCTCAGCTAAACTCAGCCCTGAGTCACTCGTGAGTCAGCAATTCGGGGGCAGGGAATCTTAATTTCTCTTTTCTTCCTCTTTTTTCTTTCCCCTTTTTAACAATGATGCCTACCCAAGGTAGGCTCCAGATTGGATGGAATTTGTTCCTAACCCAGCACGTTGCCTGCCTGCAGTCCTCTCCCCTGGAGCGTCCCTGAGCCACCCCAGGAGAGTGAGCTCCATCCTGTGATGCCTGCCATGGCCAGGGCCTGTCTGCAGCTCAGCAGCCTCCCTGCCCATCATTAGTGGCCCAAGATGTGGAAAGCTCTGCCTGGCCAGCGAGGGCTCATGCTGGCAAAGCTCTGTCCCAGGCTGTGGGCAAGCAGAGCATCCCTGGAGCTGCTTGGAAACACAGTGAGGGAAGATCCACCCAGATGCTCTTATCCCAGCATGGTGCACCAGTACTGCAGCACTGCCAGCAGCAGCAGAATGCTCTGAGAAAACCACGTGAGGGTTAAAACAAGGAACACCAGGAGATGCAGATGTGCTGGGCCTCCAGACCAGTCTGAGTCAGAGCCTGAGACAAGAGATGCAGGACTACAGGGGACTCTTCAAAATGCAGTTTATCGTATCCAAGATGTTACAGCAGTCCAGGGTCATGGGTGACAGAGCTACAGCTGTCAGCCACAGCTACAGGCAAGCCTGAAGACATTTTAATTTTGGTTACAATGCATTATATACTTTTCTTCACTGTGCATCTTAATGCATAACAACCAATCAGTACCTTTACTATTACCTACAGCCTATCATAACTACTATCATTACCACATTATGGTCATTACTAATCACATGAGTTAGTATGGTACAGTTTAAACTTAAAGTTGTTTTTCAGTTTTCTTGCAGTGCAATATTCTTAGACCTTTCTTCTACTTGCCACATTGACACATCTTGTTTGCCTGGGGTAGCTTTCTGCTTGGTAAAAACATCTTTTTGTTTGTGGTCAGCTTATCCTTTGCTTTAAGTCATAAAATCTCTTTCCAACTCGACATAAGCCTGGCTTTCTTAGCTGTCCAGTAAGGCTGGCTGAGCAATCCTCAATTTACACATATCAAATATATATCAAAACTTGCTTCCATCTCTGTTTTGTTCTCAGGTTCTACATTCAGAGATCTTTCTGCCAAGCATTCATATCTGTGAGACTTTCCTGTCAAACTTTCATCCTTTCCAACCAGTCTGTCCCTGTGCCACGTGTGCCACCAGCCAGCCCTTCCCAGAGGAGCTCCCTGGGGGCTGAGATAGAGCAGAGCTCTGTGCTGAACACCCTTTCCCAGGCTGGAGCAGCCTGGCCAGGCAGCTTCTCACAGTCCCCAGAAGTAAATCCTGGGAGCAGAGTCCCCACTGTCGGCTGTATTAATTTGTGTGAGATCCCACTGAGTGTGTTTTGCATAATTTGTTTCCCAGAATGAAGTGTTTTACAAGTGCAGCGTTTAATCACCTTGCAAAAAGGGGACGAAAAACCATCCCGGTGCCTGGGGCTGGGAAGTGGCTGGAGAGGAATCTGGAGGAGGGACCATGAGCTCACCCCAGCGTGTGAGCTGGGCTGCAGAGCCCAGAGGAGCGGGTGTGTGCTGGCAGAGAGCCTGGGGCTGGACAGGAGAGCTGGAAACACCAGACATGGAGATACCTGCAAGGAGCCAAGCCCCAGCATCCTGCCCAGGGGCTGGATCTGCTCCCCAGCCTGCCGTGCCTGCCCTGACTGGAGGAGGAGGAGATGTGGGTGCTGTGCACCCCAAGCCTCTGCAAGCCAGCCCCATTGCAGCTCCTGACACACAGCTCTTCCCAGGGGCCTTGGCACTCCTCCACCTCTGTTCTGGGTAGAGACACCCCAAAAGTTGGCAACTCAAGTATCTTCCCAGCTGAGTGTGTGCGTTTCTGGCAACAAGGGCAATCCAAGCAAGGCTGACAACACCTGAGCCAGGAAACTACTTCTGGTTCCTGCACAGAACCTGGCCCTTCTTCGAGGCAGAGGTACCTCTATTTTGGTTAAGGATTGCTGGCCAGCATCCTTCTTTTTGGCCCTGGGGATAAATCAGGATAAATCAGGATAAATCAGTGGCTTGGTGGACCGTGTAGGGCACAGTGAGCAATGGGTGCTCCTGCTCTGCTCTAGGGATGGCAGTGGGTGTTGGCCTGAGGGGCTGCTGCTCTCACTGTCATTTTTTTTTTTATTCACAGCAGGTGAAGGATGAAAAATCAAAATAATGGCCAAGAATCCAGCATCCACTTGCCTTCTCTTGCCCATGGCAGAGCAATAAATCCAGCTAAGGCATTGCAGCGGGCGAGCACAAGGTTCAGCCCAGAGCCGAGGCTGATGCTGCCCAGCAGCCTCAAGGTGCGCTCTCCTCCTGTCCCCGCCTGCCTTTGATGCGCTGCTGGTGGCGATCGCCTCAGCCGGGCTGGCAGAGCAGCAGGAGCCTGCCCGTGACTAATGAGCTGTTTGTGCTGCTGCCCGGGCCCGGTGGGGCTCTGAGAGCCGCGCTGATAAACCGAGTGCCCGCTCCTGCTGCGGGCATGGCCCCCGTGCCCTCCTATCCAAAGGAGCTCTGCTGCAAGCGCTGCTCCTCCTCTTCCATGGCCAAACAGCCTGCTGAGGGCCCCGGTCCTGCCGAGGGCTGGTCCTGCTGAGGGCCCCGGTGCTGCCGAGGGCTGGTCCTGCTGAGGGCCCCGGTCCTGCCGAGGGCTGGTCCTGCTGAGGGCCCCGGTCCTGCCGAGGGCTGGTCCTGCTGAGGGCCCCGGTGCTGCCGAGGGCTGGTCCTGCTGAGGGCTGAGGGCCCCAGTGCTGCCGAGGGCTGGTCCTGCTGAGGGCTGAGGGCTGCTGAGAGCCCTGGTCCTGCTGAGGGCTGGTCCTACTGGCCAATACCACAAGCAAGCCTTGGCCTTAAGTAAAAGTAAATTATAAAAGGCTATCACACCACATCCATTTTCCAGCTAGCGTGGCAGAGCTTGGAAAATGCAAAAGGCTTAAGTCCTTTAACTCAGAGGTTCGGATCCTCTCCCTAGCTTAAATCATCTCCCATGACTAACTACCCTCTCTTAATCAACCTTAATCAACCTTATCATAGGCCTCTCCTATGTCCTCCCAGTCTTAATTGCAGGAGGCTGAGGGCCAGTCCTGCTGAGGGCTGATCCTGCCAAGGGCCGGGCCTGTTGAGGGCCCTGGTCCTGCTGAGGGCCCTGGTCCTGCTGAGGGCCCTGGTCCTGCTCAGGGCCCTGGTCCTGCTGAGGGCTGATCCTGTTGAGGGCCCTGGTCCTGCTGAGGGCCCTGGTCCTGCTGAGGGCTGATCCTGTTGAGGGCCCTGGTCCTGCTGAGGGCTGGTCTTGCTGCTCGGCAGTGTAAGGTGGGGATGACAGAGTGTGGGTGGTCCTGAGCATGGCCATGGGCTCCAGGAGCCTTCTCGCCACCCCTGTGCTGTGGACATGACAGCCTGGTCAGAGTGGGAAAATGAGCTAAGTTTTCCCAGAATCGGCCTGGAAGAATTTAGGGAGTTGGAGATAAACAATGATGTCCAATTATTAAAAACAACCTGCAGTTGTTGTTTTCCTAATGTCTGTTTTCTTGTTATTGTTTATAAATGAGCATCTTGTTAATTAGCCCATCAGGTGTGAAATGCATTGATTAAATGACCAATCAAGTCCACCTGTATTGGACCAGTGTAATAAAAGAAGTGGTTCAAAGTAAAGACTTGTGCTTATGCTACTCAGCCTTCTGATTGTCTTTTTGTCATTTCTTACTAAACAGTGACCCTGGTGTGGCTGTCAGCTTCACGGAGAGGCTCTGAGCTTTGAGCTTGGGCTCTGGGAGATGCTGCAGGAGCAGCACCATCCCTTAGGGAGACACATACCCCTCCCTTGGCTGTGAGAAGAGAATGAGCAGCAGGGAAGGATGGATTTTGTTGGTGCTGCTGAACAGGAAAGGGAAGGAGCCTTGGGAGCAGGACCTCCTGTCCCTCAGCCACGTGTGGGGTGATGCCATCCTGGCAGGAGATCTGCAGGGCTGGGTTGGAGCAGCACAAACAGTGCAGAGTGGATGGGTGCCTGCCTCTGCCCCGTTATTTATTGTGCCATAAATCCGAGGCAAGGAGCAGCAGTGAGCGCTGTGAAGGGTTTCACACATGTCACATGTGTTTGTGTAATGGAGCAGATGCTCCTCTGAGCCCAGGGGCTCTGTGAGCAGCGGCTGCTGATGGATGGGGCAGCATTCAGCTGCCTGTGCAGCAACATGGACCTGCTTCCACATGAGCTGGGACAGCAGGGACCCTCCAGGAGCAGTGTCCCACCTGTGAGGGCACCTTCTGTGAGGGTGCTTTGTGGCTGATGCCATCCCAGAGAGGCAGGGACCACTGAGGGGTTTTCTTTGAGGAGCTGCTGTTGATTTTGTGTGTGTGCTCATCTGACAGCCCCTGAGCCCCTCGGATGGTCCTGGCCATGTGTGACAGCAGAGCTGTCACCAGTGCTGACAGGAGAGGTTCCTGCATGGAGCTGTTCCTGTAGGACGTGCAGCCAGCTGGGAGGGGCTGGGGTGGCACCTCTGCAGGGGGACAGGCCAGCACACAAACTCCCAGGATGTGCAGGGATGAGTCTGATGTGTGTGGCCCACTCGTGGGTGAGAGGCTGAGCAGGCACTGACAAGCTGGACATCAAAGCTGGGTCAGCCAGGAGACATAAATCCTGGTATTTGGGATTAGTGCAGGTAATTTGTTTTAAAGACAGACAAATCCCTTTCCTGGAGGTGCCTGCCTGTCACGGGAGACGTTCCTTGTCTCCAGAGGAGTTACTCCAGCTGAACAGCTTCTGCTCTTTCAAGGGCAATGGACTCTGGAGTTGCTAATCACTGGGCTGGGGGATTTTTTCCCCTAACACTTGTTGGTGATTGCTTCCTCCTCCTCCCTTTTGTGTTTCTGCAACACCCCAGGCTTGGGAAGAACCATCTGCTGATTTGATTAATGGCCCTCTTCTGAAAAAGCAACGGAGACAAATGTCCTCCTGAACATGGCAGAGAGAAATGGAGAAACAGGCTGGCTAATTTTCAGCCATTATTTTGGAACCCAAACTCCTTCCCAGTATCAATTTAGCTATTATTTCGAAAACTAATTAATTTTCACTCAGGCAGCTCCAAGAGACCTCAGTTTAGATAATTAAGAGCCCATAGATTATGAAAATTCCTGCTTTTGGATCCCACTGCACTGCTTGCCTTCAACAACACTCCCACCATCGTCCTGCTTACCAACTCCTTTCATCAATCCCTCTCTTTTTTTTTGACAATCAAGAGTAAATAATTAGCTATGATGGATTTTGCTGCTTTCTTGCAGCTCCATTCCCTTTGTTTTTTTGGTTTTTTTAGTCCTTAAATGTTCTTCAACCAGGCAAATTTTGAGGTGGTTTTGCAGCTAATTACAGCCAAGCAGAGCAAATTGCTGCTGCTGCCTGGAAGAGCTGGGGAAAGGTTGGATTTGGCTTACAGAAAAGTTGGGAGATAAGGTATGAGAAAGTAGATCCTAGAAAGTTAGCGATGGGATATTTTTTCTCTCTTTTTCAGTGTTGCATGATGTAACCTGAATTTAAAACATGAATTGCTGGGCTGGGCTGGCTGACCTCCCCTGCTGGCCTCTTGCTGTAACAGCTCTGATCCTCTGGGACACCCAGTCCCTGGGAGATTTATCTCACCTTTCCAGAGTCAGAGTGATCTATTTCCCAGGCATTTCCCGGGAAGCGAGCCACAGGGAGAGGGCTTTGGGTGTGGGAAGGGCAGAGAGGTGCTGGTGCAGCGAGGCTGTGGGGTGGGGATGCTTCTCCCACACCGGCCGGGGTTTATCTCTCCAGACCGCGGGTTTAACAAGGCCCTGCCTAGGGAGGATCTCTAACAATTTCATTTCCAGCGAGCTGTGAATTAGGAGACAGCCTGCACAACAATGCGGAGCAGGAACAGGCTCGTCAGCTAATTACTGTCCCCGTGTCCCCGCAGTGCCACCGCTGCTGCCCCCGACTGCTGCCTGTCCTGGCCGCATTCCGCTGCTGGCTCAGGCACAGCTCTTGCCTGGCTCTCAGCGGCAGCTCCTGCTCTCTCTGCCTCCCCCACCTCCCGCAAGTTTATTAATGAAAACCTTATCTGTCTGCGCAGATAATGCCGGGAATAATTAGTACTCAGTGAGCTCTGTCGGGCTCCTCAGCTCTGCCACCCCCTGCCCTCACCTCCTTCCTATTTGCAGTTTCCCAGGTGCTTGGTTAGCGATGGGGATGTTTTGGTTTGGGTTTTTTGTTGGTTTTTTTTTTTTGGTGGGGGAAGGAGGGGTTTAGATCTTCCTCACCCTGTGCAGTTTTCAGTCTTCTTGGCTGCATCCACAATCCCCATTTAAAACCTGTGACAGTGGGATTGGTGTCTGTGCTCTCCGCCCAGTGCACCCTGAAGCAAAAGCAGCCCCGTGGCGGCTTGATCCTTAAAGTCCTTTCCAGCCCATTCCCATGATTCTGTGGAAACCATCTGAGTTTTCCTTGCTCAGGGCACACCTGGTGCATGTGGGGAGCTGCAGCCAGGGATTCTGGAAGGGCTCAGCCCCCAGAGACCCGGAGGGCTCACAGCTGCCCCCGGGTCCCATCCCTGCAGGGGAGCAAGGGACAGCCCCACCTCTGCATCAGGGACCTGTCCCAGCTCTGCTCCAGCTTTTTTTTTTTTTTTATTATTGTGTTTATATTCGTTGTTTCTTGGCTCAAATCTTTCAGCCTGATAAAGGATGACAGCGCTTCTTGAGTGCCTGGGATGGCATAAATAATTCTGGTGCTGAGAGCGAGATTTACAGTGATATAAATGTCAGGAGTGAGCCCACTTTGTATTAATGGCCTTATTAGTTATGTTGCTGTAAAATACTGATACTCCAGTTGTTAAGCAGCCATGGCTTTGCTCTGCAGCATTAATTCAATAAATTGGGCCTTTTTTGATATAAATCTTAGAGTCTGCTGTGCCCCATTAGAAAATCCTTCATGACGTGTGGGAGATCTTGAAATGGCTTTGGCTGAGGCACACCTGGGAATAAAAAAAGCTGCTTGGTGTGCAAGTGTGAGGTGAAGACACTGAATCCTGTGCTTGGGTCACAGCTCAGCATCTCCTGTGGGCTGGGGATGTGGCACAGGTTGTCACACAAACACCTCAGGGGCAGCCCCTGGAGGTCTGGGGGTTTCCAGCTACCAGCTCCGTGTCCAGCTGTGTCCCCAGAGGCCAGGGCTGGGTGTCACCTGTCACCCAAAGCTTGACTTGGCTGCAACCCCCAGCTCTGGCTCACCCAGGCACCGAGAGCAGGTCCCTGGAGGAGAGGGGAAAGGAGAGGAAGGGCTGGGAGGGTGGCACCGGTGGGACGAGACGCCCCTAGCACTGCTCTCATCGCTCTTTGTGCCCTCCCTGCCGTGTCGCTGTCACCGCCTCTGCTCCGCTCGCTGCTGTCACCTCCTGCGTTAATCCGGAGGTGAGCTGGCAGCCGGGACACCTCTCCTCGCCTGACCCCAGTCCCGGGCTGTCCCTCCCTCCTCCCTGCCCCGGCCGGGCTGCCAGCCTCCTCCGTGGGACAGGTGCCACTGCTGTCCCCATCTGTCCCTTCTCTGGAGCCGCCGCTCCTGCCAAGGCTCTTTTGTAACTCTGCAAACTTTCCACCAGCGAGAGGCGCAAGGAGGGGGGAAAGCACCACGATAATTGAAAATAAATGATGCATTCTATGAAATAAATGTTCTGGTGCAGCCAGCTTGCTGCAGACGGGGTAGTTATTTATTTATTTATTTATTTATTTATTTATTTATTTAGTTATTTATTTAGTTAGTTAGTTAGTTAGTTAGTTAGTTAGTTAGTTAGTAGTCTTCCTAGAGGTCAGAGGTGCCTGGGAAAAGGGGGTTTGGTAGGAAAGGAATGGCTCTCCCAGGCTGGTGGGGATTGGATTTCCAGTTGTGGTTTGGGCTGTGGCCTGCAGTGGTGGCCTCTGGGAGTGGGATGTGAGCCTCAGGTGGGAGTCCAGAGCAGGAAAAGCATGGTTCTGAGCCGTGCAGAGCTGCCTGGGCACAGTGCCCACATCAGGATGAGGCAATGGCAGTCCTTTCTCCTCCTGCCACTGCTTGCATGTGAGCATTTCCCAGCTCTGACACAGTGTTCCTGTATTTCATGTCCATCCTCAGGCCATGGCCATGCCTCTGCTGAGCCTCCTGCCCCTGCAGCAGCTCTGACCCACCAGAAGCTTTCTCCAACCCACTGGTGGGAATTTGGGGTGGCCCTCAGTGACCAGAACTCTGCTGCTGCCCTGCCAGGGTTAACACAGGTGAAGCAAACAGCCCCTCTGCCCCAGGTGAGTTTGCTTTGAAATGCTCCTCTGGTGAGGATTGACTCTTGACACAGCTGTTTGTTATGGGAAGAGGCTGCATTTTCCTGGGAGATGTTGGACTTAACCAGGAACATGAAACTTTCTCCTGCCTTGGATCCTGCACATCACTGCTGACCATTTCGTGGTTCTCATGCCTTGCTAAGACTTATCCTGGATTATTATTTAGCTGCTAATTAATCTGGAGAGCGATGTAAAGGCTTTGAACTGCTGTTTGAAGATTTGAGTGGATGGTTTTTGCTCTTGTCAAGGAAGGAGGGATTTGGAGGTGAGATCCCAGCTCTGAATGACATTAAGTTGCTCTGCCCTGACAGGTGGGAACAGCTCCTGACTCCCTCCTGCCAGCACCTGTAGGGGCCCTGCAAGACAAATCCCCTTGGGAATCAGGAGCACAAAGGTGCTTGAGGAGGGATGGCAGCCAGGGTGACACTGCCTGGGGATGGGACACTCCCTGTCCAAGAGTCAGTCACCAACAGGAGCCTCCGGGAGAGGTCTGGAGTTACCAGCCCAGCCCATTTCTTCTCCCACAGGCATTTTCCCTGCTATCTCTTGGTGCTGAAGGACAGCTCAGACGTCTCGTTAATCACTGCTGATGACGGAGCTGTGGCACTCAGGTCCGGCTGGCTGCTGCTTTCCCAGCCAGGGATGTGTTGCCAATGCTGCTCCCTGAAAACTCAGCTGAAAACAGGTAAAAATTGTGTCCCCCTCGGAGTTGTAGCTTGTGGAAGATGCTCCTACTCTGTTCCAGCCTCTCATTCCTGCCCATGGTGCACACAGTGAGTTGTGCCCTTGCAAACCTGCATCTTTTTACATTTTTCTTTTCTCTGTGCTTGTCAGGATCAAGGGCAGCTCCATGGTGGGCTGATCTGCTGCTGCATTGATCTGGCAAAGGCTGGGGGTGAAAACCCCACAGCCTCCAGACGAGGCCATAGAGCTTTTAGGATGCAGTTTTCCTGAATCTGTCCATCACAAAGCAAACAAACACCCCCAACCTGGAGGCAGCTGGCTCGGGTGAGCATCGATCGCTGGCTGCTGGGTGAGACCCACCAGAACCCCACCGGTGTCAGGAGGCAGCTCCAGCCCTCCCAGCTTCCAATCACAGGGCTGGGAAGGAAAGCCAGCCTGCTCAGGAATCAATCGTTTGACATCTGCTGTCAGCCTTCTGACACCCAGCCCCGCCGGTGAGGACCCCAGCAGGAAGCCTGGTGGATCTCAGCTTGTTTTGGTCTTAATCTGACCTGGTTTTGTGATAATGTCATCATCCATCACTGCCCGGGCTTGTGGGGAGGGGAGGTTAAACTCCTCCCTCACACTCCACTGCTCCCCTGCCACTGCTTTATCTCTGCAGAAGCTGCATTCGAGTGCAATTCACTTTGTTATTAATTTCTTTTACACAGAGGCTTTTCAAGTGCCCGGCAGCGGGGCTGATGTCAGGAGAGGCTGCACAGCCTGGCAGCTGCAGTGCTGGAGTGGTTTGAACAGCCAGCTCCTCCAAGGGCAGCAGGCAGAGAGCTGAGAGCCTGCTGGGGCAGCCCTCCTGCCTGCATGGTGAAACTGCCCCGTGGAGATGGCTCTGGACTGCAGCAATTCTTCCTCAGCAGCTGCGGGGCTGGATCAGGACGGGATTGCATCACCCTGGCACCCATGGAGATCTGCTGCCCCAGGGACAGTCCAGCTCAGTGGCAGGGGCACATCAGGGCTGGGTGGCCGTGGCCCGTGGGTGTCCCTTCAGCAGGTGACGTGTCTCAGTGAGCCCAGTGCTGGAGAAGTGGCTGCAGGGCTGCTCTGGCCCTTTCCCAGCTGCACGGATCCCCTGCCTGCCATCCCCAGGGAATCCACCCACATGGGCTGCACTCCCAGCTGCAGAAAAGCTCCTGGAGGACCAGCAGCCTGTGTCCCCCTGTCCCCCCTGTCAGCCCACCCTGCCATGGCTTGTGCTGCTCTGGGGACTGGTGTGCTGGGACCCTTCCCGTGGGTTTGATGTACGTTTAATCTGGTAGTGAAACTATGTTGCAAAATGTAATAAATCAGACGTTTAATCAAATCCAGCCAGCCAGCACTGATGGAAACTTGGTGGCGGAAGAAAACATTGCATTTGTGTTTGTTTATCTCCCCCTGTGCTCCTGGGGCCATGTCCTGAGTCTGGTGGAGAGCTCCCCGTGCTTGGTGGCACCGGGGGGCACAGCCTGGATGTGGGGCCACTGCAGTGGGGTCACTGCCAGCCACTGGCTCCCAGCCCACCAGCTCCCAGCAGTGGGATCTTCCTCCTGCCACTGCCCTCAGCAGCCCCTTTCTCTTCAGAACAGGGTCTCACAGGGTACCCCCATTCCAGGAGCTGGTGTGGGGCTCAAGCCCTCCATCCCACGTTTCCTATCACCCCTGATGGCACCAGGATCCGGTCTTAGGGTATCTCCCCGTCTTGTCTGCCTAAATCTTGGGCATCACATGGGAAGGCTGAGCATCTCCCCAGGGTGGGAACAGCCCTGCCCAGGGTGGGAGTGAGGATAAAACCACCAGGTTTCTCTGGCTCTGAACTGGGTACAAAACATCCCAATATGCAGCCAGTTGACGCGGCTGGGGATGAGGAAAGACTCCGCATTTTCCCTGTGCATCACAGCCCTGGGAACGCAGCGGATCCCGGAGCTGCGGAGCCAGCTGCTCCCGGCGCCGCGGCTCCGCTGCCGCCTCTCTCCAGATGGCTTTTCTTAATGAAGCCTCTCCCAGAAATAGCTGCGCACTCGCTCTGCAAATAGCTCCTCTCCTGGGCAGGGGAGGCAGCGCGCTCGGAGCAGCGTCCTCTGTGTCCCTTCCACCCTCCGGCGTGCCTGACTCTGACTGCAATTCCCCTGCGGCCCCTCCGCCTCCGGGGAAACGGGGATGTGCTGGACCCTGCCTTTGAGGAGCGGGCAGGCTGCTCGCTGAGCCTCGGGCATCCCACAGCACACAGGGACGGATGGCTGGTGGCCTCCAGGGCAGGGCAGGTGGCCCTGGGGACACAGCACATGGCCTCTGTGCCCCTGGCCAGGCACCACCACCCGCGGCTGCTGCGCTGCCTTACGGCCCTTTTCATGTGCTTATTGTGCCATGGGGGGGAATACAATCTTCTCTGTAGGTTTAACCGATTTATTAATAGTCTGTGATGTCAGTTATAGCTCATCCATAAATCTGATCTTAAGAATTTATGGGGCAAATATTCCAGCGCCGTATTAAAGACACAATTCATAAATGCCTCTAAGTACCAGCTCGGAGGCAGCAGGAGAGACTTATCCTGGGGGAGGGAAAGGTGGTGAGCTCAGCCCACCACCCAGAGCCTCCACAGTCTTTGAGAAGAAAATTATGTGAGGGACTGTCCCCTCCAGCCGGGAGGTGCCTGTAGCCCCCGAGGGTCCCTTCCCTGCAGGCTCCCGGGGACCCCAGAACGTGCCACCAGCCGTGCCCAGCCCCGGGTGATGGTATTTACCCCTGAAGTGTAATTGCTAATCAGCTACAGGCAATCAATCCCTGCTGCCGCCGCTGGGGAGGGGCTGCTTCCCTGCTGAAGGTGACTCCTGCGGGAATTCAGATTTAAAAATAAAGGCGATAGTCATCAGCAGTTCATTAAATTGGCATCAGGCTCATTTGCACTCAATGAGGGGATGAGGCAGAGGTGGCTCTGCCGCCTCCCCTGCCCTCCCTCTGGGCTGTCCGCCGGGACAAGGCTCCTGGGAGCCCTCTCTGATTTATTCCTGCTGTCCCGGTGTTGCTGCAGTCATGAGTCAGGAGATCGGTGCATTTAGGTGCAGACCACCATGATCCCCCATTAAAAGCTCTGTCACCCCCCAGCCTGCACGGAGGGGGTCACGGTGCCACCCCGGTCCGGGGACACGCGGCATTCCCGGCCCTCCCGCCCCGCAGGGATGTGCCCGGGGGGGCCTCTCCAGGTCAGGAGGTGACATCCGATTGTCCCTTCGTGCTGGCTGCAGAGCTGGGAGCGCAGGTGCGGGGGAGCAGGCCTGGAGGGCACGGGGTGCCGTGGGGCAGGAGGGATGCGGGCAGCGAGGGATCCTTAGCACCACTCGTGCCGAGGATGCTCGAGGGTGGGCTGAGATCCCGGAGCCGGTGGGGGCTGCGGGGCCTTTGTGGACCCACAGCCCACCGTTCCCAAAGATGGACCATTTCCAGCAGGGTTTCCCTTCCCTGAGAGCGGGCACAGGCAGAAGGGTGATGCCTCTCCAGCTGCCCCGTGTCCTCCATCAGCTGCCAGGGCCCAAACTGGCTGTGAAATCATCCCACAGCATCGCTCCCTGCTCCACACCTGAGCCTGGGGTTCATGTTTCCTCTTCATGAGCCCTGCAGGATGCAGCCCTTGTGTTCTCATGGAATGCCAGCATGAGCAGAGCTGCTGTTTGCCTGTCACTCTTGGCGGTTCTTCTCAGAGAAGGAGAGTGAGTGAGGCAGAGCAGCTTTGGCAGTGGTGTTGATTCACGGCTCGTAATTTAATTAAGAGAGAAACGAGATCAAAAGGGGACGGTGTTAAAAAAATAAATCAGGTGAAGGGAGTGGAGTTCCTTCCTTTAATTAGAGCGTGGATTTGTAACGGAGAGAGACTCAATCACAAAGGAAAGAAAAGGTGTCAAGTGGAGAGGCACCTTCCCTGGGTTAATTACTGCTAACGGGGCGGGGATGGTTGGGCTGCGTGCTGGTGAGCTGGACCTCCCCAGTGATGCCCACGGTGCCTGGGGGTGCAGCCCAGGATCCTCGGGGTGCTGGGCAGTGAAATGGGGGGGGAGAGCTGAGAACTGTGGGGGCGAACAGCTCCCGGCCAGGCACGGCTCGGGGCAGCGGTGGCCAGGGCTGTCCTGGTTTTGGGGACCACGGGCTGTGCCACCGGCAGCGCCGGCAGGGACAGGGGCCGGGCTGGCAGCAGCCCGATTTGTGCAATAATTAATTCTCCTTTGATCATCTGCTGTGTAAATCATCAGTGGCCAGGAGTTAATCATGCATATGAAATGAATCCTTCTCCTGCCTTAATGAGCGCTGAATCGTGACCGGCATCTGTTTACTCCTGACACTTTCATCTCTTTTGACAGTCTGAACAATCAGTTGTTTCCAATAATCTCCTTTTCTATTAAATATATATATATATATATATATACACGTCTGAGAGCAGGCAGCCTTTTACTTCATACTCCTGCTCCCACCTTTGTCCCCCTAATCTTTGTTTTTTATTTTTGTTTTTTTAGTGTCAGGTAAGGATTTATTTCTGGGAGCAGTGCAGGGGCTCTGCAGGCACCCAGCTCCTCGCTGTCCCACCGAGGATGATGCTGGTGGCAGGACTCCTTCCTCCCCAGCTCTTCGAGGCCGGGCTGGGCACAGTTAACAGCAAACAGAAGCCAGTTTGAGCGTTTCCACCCCCATCTACCTGGAACGAACCGCAATCAATCCACCGGTTGCGCCGCCAACGCAGTGTTGTAATTGGATTAATTAGAGCGGAGCTGGCGGCCGCACTGGGGAGGTTTGGCCTGGCTGCAGCTTCCAGAGCTGGGATCTGTGGGATCGATCCATGGGATCCGAGCCTGCTGGGCGCTGGACCGGCAGCACGGGGGATGCCGAGCATCACTGGCCGCGAGTGATGGAGCTGCCTGAGGCTCAGGAACGACCTGCCCGCTAATTGGAGCTGATGAGGCGTGGCCTGGTTAATGGGGCTTGTCAGAGGCAGCAGGAGCAGAGGGGTTGTGGGTGGCTCTGCTGTCACCCACCCCGCGTGGGTGTTAAGGCACGGGGGCACAGAGTCGCCTTCCCCGCCAGCCCTGGCTGTCTGAGGGGCAGTGGGTGCTGCTCCCTCTGCCCCAGGGGTTGGGGAGAGGCACCGAGGAGATGAAAGGGCAGCGTGAGTCCTGCAGCAAGGCTTAGCAGGACAGCCCTGGCAATGCTGGGCCCTGCCGTGCTGCTCCTGTGCCAAGCCTGCCCATCTGCCTGGGGGAGAGGTGGGGCACAGATCTGCAGGGACACGGTGCCCCTAGGCACCAGGAGCATCCCTAAAGGCTGTGGGAGGATGCAGCCCCGCTCTCCCTGAGCTGAATTGGGTCTAACCTGGCTCAGCTGGAAACCGGTGGCCACAGGGGATTTACAGCAATTGCCTAAATCAACTGGAAAAGCCCTTGGGAAAGCAGCAGTTCCTGTGCCGGGGGCTGCAGGAGCCCTGAGCTGGCTGCTGGTGCTTTTGAAACCCTCGGAGCAATCCTCACTGGGCAGGGCCACCCTCAGCTACTCAGGGCAGTAAAAAGCACCCCCAAACTGCTGAGAACAGGCTCTGCACCCTAAACCATGCAGGATGTGGAGCTCCATCCCTGCTGAGGGGAGCCAGGACCCAGCAGTGCAGCCACCAGCTCAGGATGCTACCGAGGTGATATCAGCAGGCACGACACAGCCTCTAGGTATTCTATTCCTTCCTTTACCCAAAATGAAATGCTCTTTTCATTCTCCAGAAAAATCAGATTTTTGTTGTGGTTTTTTTTTTGTTTTGTTTTGGTTTTTTTTTTTTTTTTTTTTTTTTCCTGAGGTGAATCAGCCTCCCCAGGAGGCAGCTGGGGTGAGGTGTGGGATGCAGCCTGAGCATTCACCAGGTAATTGGGGGCTAAGAGATGTCCCAGGAAGGACACCAGGGCTACTGCAAGGGGGAGTGGGGCTCTCTGGCCAAGCAGGAAGGGTTTGCTACAGCCCTGGGCTCATCCAAGCTCCCAACAACAGGGAAGAGGACCTTTCCAAGATCCAGGCACATCCAGATACCCCCAAAAGCTCTGGAACACTTGCCCCACCCTGGCTGGAAGATCCCACTGTCCTCAGGGATCTGCTGTGATCTTTGGGTGAGCTCCAGGAGCTGTCAGATCTTGACCCAGCCTGCAAAGCAGCCTGAATGGTGACAGCAAGGTCAGCAAGATTTGGGGCCCTGGACACGTCCCTTGTCACATCAGTTCCTGCAGTTACTTGGCTGTAATTTAGCCTGGTTTAATTGTGCTTAAATTAGCCACAAATGGAACAGCACTGCAGCTGCTCTCAAAAAATATATAAAATTACAGCACACTAAAACATTTTCACGTTTCATTAGTGCATCTTAATGGGAAGTGTCTGCTCCCCAAACTCTCTGTTTACCCTCCAGAGCAGTAAAAGTTTACACATTAGCAGTTGTGCTGCCCATTAACACTGCAAAATGCTCTGTGTGTTTTACAGGGGCAGTGCTGCTCCCCACACCGGTGGGAAGCCTAAAATTTAGGGTTCTCCTGAGGCACCTCTGCATGGGTGGGAGGGAGCTGAGCAAGGAGCACCCTGAATGCCAGCTGGGAGCAATCCCACCCACAGGAGAAGCACCAGAGCCCCTTTCCCAGAATGGTGCTGCCTGTCCCCCTGGCTTTATCAGAGCTCCAGCTTTCTCCCAAGCAGGGTAATGCTCCAATCCAAAATAGGGAGCTTTTTCAGTGGAAGCAGCATTTTAGCAGAAGCCTATTTAACGCTTAGGCTGACGCCCTCGAGTGCTTTATTTTAAAGCCTTTTTGTTCTTCTCCATTATCAGTAATAGTCTATAAAAGCCAAAATGCAGCACTTTGCTCCCTCTTGCTCCATCCCCCTGTGGTGTGGGCAGCCCTGCGTGGCAGGGGCTGAGGAGGCTCCTCTGTCCACTGCTCCCACTGACCCAGCACAATCATCCAGAGAGGGAAAAATCCAGGGAAAACACAGTCAGAGGTGATTGCATGGGGTCAAACCACTTGTCCCATGAGTGTTCCCCAGGCAGATTTGGTTAAATACCTTTGGTCTTCCTGGGGGCTCATGAAATGAGTTTTAAGATCTGAATCCCAAGTGAAATGGTGGGGATTTTGCCCCTTGTCTCTCTCCCACCTTACCCAGATCTCAGCTTCCCCAGGGAGATGGGCTTTTGTGCAAGGGGTGGTCAAGGAAGGGTGAGCTCGAGCAGTCTGGGAAATTCATACATTCTCCTGCCCCTGACTTGGTTCAGTGCAGGGAGGTGCTGGAGAAGGGAAGCAGGAGCTGGGCTGAGCCAGGAATGGAAACATCTCAGTGCTGGCTTGGAGGAGGGTGCACATCCTGAGTCTGACCCCTTCCACCGTCCCCAAGCCAGAGGCCAAAGCCCACTGCCTCCCTGCTCTGCATCCCGAACTTGTGCTGAGCATCCCCAACCTGCCCCCTCCAGCCAGACCGAGCTGAGCCTGGGACCCGGCCGAGCTGCCAGTGATTCCTGCAACATCCAGCGGTGCTGTCCGTGTGACTGGAGGCTGCCAATTGCCAGTGGGGAGGGCACAGAGGGCCGAGCAGCCTCCCCAGCTCCGGAGGGATCATCCTCGGGGCCCCGGCACCCTCTGCCCGTGCTCGGGAGCTGCCTGTGCCCCCTGCAGCCCAGCGAGGAGCCCTGCAAGGCCGAGCCCCGTCCCTTCTGCTCGGACACGTGTGGCTGCGGGCTCTGTCCCCTCGGTCCCCCCGTGCCAGCCCTGTCTGGCCCTGGGCGGTGGCGCTCGGGGAGCAGCGGCGCTGCGCAGCTTTGCCGCAGGCTCCCTGGGGCCACTGCCACTCAGAGGGGAGAAATCATATTTTCAGCTCCAAGCCTCCATCCCCTTTTTCCAGTCTGGAGCTTTTTTAGAGCCACGGGGAAGAAAAGGACACGGCCTGGCTTCCCCGCCTCCCTCTGCTCCTGCTCTTTCATTCCGTTCTTCCCGGCGGCTGCCAATGGCTTTGCCTGGGAGCGCTCACAGCGCCTGTCCCTGCGCCCTTTTTTCTCCTTCTGCCTAAATATCCGGGCCCGGCGGCTTCATGGGTAAGCAGGGAGGGAAAAAGGCTTTTGTTAGAGCAGATGTGTGGGCAGGTGAGCTGCAGAGCCCCCTCCTGCCCACAGAGAAGCCGGCTGCTTCCACGGAGGCCAGCACAGAAAGCCAGGGTGGGACACACCTGGGCCTGGGGAGGGGGACACAGGCTTGGCAGGTCCCTGATGTCCACCTGGAGGTGATGGAGAGGCATCCAGTGTCCATCTGGAGATGATGGAGAGGTATCCAGTGTCCATCTGGAGATGATGGAGAGGTATCCTGAGATCCAGGGGCCTGGCTGGGGGTGTCCCACCCTGTGCTGGTCCTTCTCCCATCGTGGCTTTTCACACTGAAACCCCACAGGTTTCCCCCTTCCCTGCCAGGCACAGTGGAGCCAGTGCTGATGGAGAGGATGTGGGCATCCCCATCCTTCACCAACCCAAACAAGGGGAGCACAGGTCCTCACCCCAGTACCAGCCCCAGGAGCGCTGTCACACCAGATGCAGCATCCTGAAGCTCCCGAGCTGGGCACTGATGGATGGCCCTTGTGGGCAGTGGATGCACCCACAGCCTTGGCACTCTGCAGGAAAAGCTGCAGCTCCACTTCCTACTGCCTGGAGAAACTTGGGCAGGGTGATGGAGGGAGGGGACAGGGTGCTCGCTGCCACCATCCTGTGCCCAAGAGGCCAGAACAGCCTTGCAGCTGCTCCAGGGCCATGGGCTCCCCTGGGTTTTCAGTGGGTGGAAGGACAAAAAAAAAAAAAAAAAAAAAAAAAAAAAAAACACCAAAAGACACCTCTAGCGAGCACCTTGACCTTGGGTGCACCTGGATGTGGGGATGGGCAGAGTGGGACACTTGGGTGCTGGGCTCTGCCCTGAGGGGTCAGCCAGGAGCCTTGCAAGGAAAAAGGCCATAAAATAGGTATTTACCCCTAGAAAGGTGGTGAATTCCCTCTTGCAACAGTTTGATTCTCCTAAATGCGTTTACCAGGCTAAAGGTGCTCCAGCAGCAGCATCCTGCCCCCATCTGAGGGTTGTTCCCAGCTTGGCACACAGTGCACGTTGTCCTGTGGCTGTTGCTGCTTCTTCACCCTGCAGGCGACTCCCTACTCCTTTCTTGGGAAAACCAGCTTGGATCCAGCCCTACTGGGGTCCATGGCCAAACCAGTTCAGTGTCCAGCCACATCTCCCACAGCTTCCAAAGCAGAGCATCACCCCTTCTTCTTCTCCTCCTTCTTCTTCTCCTCCTCCTCCCTGTCCAAAGCAGGCAGTGTCTTGCAGGATCCCCCTCCTGCCAGGCAGGGCAGAGCCAAGGCAATAATTGGTAGGTGCTTCTGGAGTGCCACGAGCAGAGGGCACTCACAGCCTTTGTTTATTGACTCTTGATGTAATGAATACTTCCAGAGATAATTACTGACTTTCTGCCCTCCCAGTAAATCTGTTTGGGGAATGGGTGGAGTGGTACCATGCCAATGGCACAGGGAGGTGGGAATGGGGTAGACTGAGCAAAACCAGGCTCTGGCTCTTCCCACTGGGTACAAGCCAAATAAGAAGAAAAACCAAACCAAAACAACACTCGACATTTATAGAAAAATATTTATGTAGCTCCAGGACAAGCCCAGCTTTCTTCTCCCTACTAGGGGGAACAGATTAAAACTTAATCCTAGCTAAACACATTTTCTCCTTTCTCTCCTTGGGGTACCTCCTGCACAGACACAGCTTCTTCCTGCTGATCCCTGCTTCCCTTGGGCTTGTCCTCCTCAGCAGCAGCCCAGTGGGTGTTCACCAGAGCAGAGACCCCTCTCTTCTCTCCATACCCTCAAAATCAAAGCCTGTGTGTGGGAGGGGGTGAGGGCACAGGGCCCTTTAAATGTGGAAGAGGGAAAAGCAGGAGAAGACATGGCTGGAGTTCCTCTGTCCCTGAGCCAGGTGGGTCCCTCTCACTTTTCCCAGGGGTTTGGATGCTGAGCGGAGGTTTGGGAGGTCAGGAGGGTTCTGGGTGTTTAACTGTGAGGTACAGTGGATTGTAGAGCTGCAGAGCCAGGTGTGGCAAGCAGGGCTGGGGGCCAGCAGCCTTGGGGAGAGCCTGGTCTGCAGCACCCTGTGCACAGGGGGGAAGCCCTTTGTGTCACTCAAAGAAACCCCAAATAATGAGAGAAGAGCTCTTTAAAGAAGACAGTTTTTATATTATATTTTATTAATAGGTCCTGATTAAGAGGAAAAAGTGCAATTATCCTTTTAGGCCCCAGTTTCCCTGTTCCCATCCCAGGACTCACTCGCTCTGCTACAGTTTATAGCAAACATTTGAACCTGGCAGAGCCCCACGTTACTGCTGCAGCTGTAAATAATCCAGGCTGGCATTTATGGCACTCCCATGGGTGACTAACTGAGGGCTCTGTGCTGCTGGCACGCAGAGCTCCCACAGGGCAGGCAGCACCTGCGGGGACTCCAGGGATGCTGTGGCCATGCCCACCCCCATGGGACCAGTCCCACAGCCCCCAGAGGGACACCAGCCCCAGTTCCATGGGTTAACAGACACACCAGATGCACACAGCATCCTTTCTGCCTGTGATATAGTGCTTTTCCTGGGTATCTTGTAATGCTTTCTCAGGCTGTTTATTTATGAGACAATTTATTACTGCGCAGTTATTCTATAGCAGGGGAGTCTATTCCTGGGAGCCTCCGTTAACCAAGCCAATTGCTTAATTGGCTCGCTGATGTCTCCACAAGGTGTGCCAGGAGAGAGGCTCTTGTAATGATGGCAGCCTTCCTCCTGCCCACACACCACCCGTGCTGCTAATTTAATAGTGCAAACATTTATTATTCCTTTTATTTGGGACTTAATGTTAGGGTGATTCGATGGAGCGCTGGTGGAAGGGGTGAAATGCCCCAGAGTGCAGCTGGGGGTTGGTTGGGCTCATCCTGCAAAGCCCAGGGGATGGTGATGCCTTGCAGGGTGTGTGGATAATGAGGCACCAGAGGAGGGTTGGGGCTGACAGTGCCATTGGGGCTCCTGCCTGACCCTCACCCCACGTTTGGGTCACTCACCAACAAATCAGAGCAAGACTGGGGAGTGTGTGTACTTAACACCTGATCTCTATTTATTGACTTTAATGTGCTCTGAAGGGGAAACCGGTTCCTAATGAACAGCCTGTGTTCTGTGGGAATGACTGGAAGGGCCAGAGGAAAGCCAGGCTTGGATTTGCTCGGGTGGGGAGTCCCTGTCTGTGCCCAGCTGCAGAGAGGAGCGCTGGGCCCTGGGGCTGCTGTGTGTGCCCTCCCCAGCCGTGCTTTCACAGCCTGGCAGCTCTAGCCTCTCAAACCCTTTCTCCTGCTCCTTCTGCCCTTTCCTGCCTGTGGCTGTCCCTGGAGGATCCCTGCTCTGACATCTGCCCACGGCATGTGCAGCGTGCTCTGGGCTGGAGCAGCAGCTCCGAGCCGGCCTTTCCCTTGGGCGCTTTCCCGGGGGGAGCAGCCTCCCAGCCAGCATCTCTGCGCCGTGCCTGAGCGCTGTCCTTCCCTGTGGGGCTTTTAGGCATTGTTTGGCAGAGCTGACAGTGTTTCTATAAGCCCTGCTGGATGCGTGCCCGCTCTCGCTGCTGCCCTTCCCCAGCATCCCCGTCCAGCCGCCCGTGCCCGCGGCACAAAGCCCGGCCCGCGTGTGCCGCCGGTGCCGCTGCGGGGACGCCGCTGCTGACCCCGGCTCCCGGCGGCGCACACGGGGCAGGGAACGAGGAGTTGGCAAACAACGCCGCCAGAACGAGCCTTCTGCTGGTGTTGTGTTTGTTGCAAAGAAGCGATTAAGTTTCCCCATGATTTTCCTTCTTCTCCGGCTCCCACCGCCTATTGTTCCCGACTCCATTATCCCCCCGCCGCTTACATAAGCGCATCGTGCGGGTTTCTGAGGCACAATAGAGACAGTCTCATTCATCCAAGGTCACCAGCTTTTACTTGCGCTTCAAAGCATGTGGTAGAAGAAGCGTTTTCTCCTAAAGACGTTTTTATTGTACTCAGCGCAGAGGCTGAGGGAAATCGCAGCGCTGCACTTGCACCGCCCCAGCTCTTCCCTCCCCACGCGTCCGGTCCTGGCGGGTCAAATCCTGCCTGGAAGGAGAGGAATTGTTTTCTGTGCTGCTTGGGACCCCACTGTGGGATTCCCAGCCTGCCACTGCACTGGGGCCGAGGAGCTGCATGCTCCATCCCTGCCCCTTCCCAGTTAAATGGGAAGGGAGGTGGAGAGGGGTGGAAAAGCGGTTGTATTTCGAATTCTCTGTCTCATATGGGTCTCGGTATGGACGAGTTACAGAGCGGTCTCTACGGCCTCCTGCTGCTTTCTCCCTCAGCTCCAGGCTCTCCCTTTCTTTACTTGTGTCTGGTCGGGACTGGGCAAACACGGAGGCTGCTGGCAGCCTCTGCGGGGGCCGGGGACTCGCTGTGCCCTGGAGGCTCTGTGCCCCACAGAGGGCAAAGTGCAGCGGTGATCCCGCAGCGAGCTGGAAGCGGCCTCTCGGCTGGGGAAGGAAATGATGGGGACGGCGCACGCACGGTCCTGGGGGCTGCGAGGGGGCGGAAGCCCCCTCAGCTTCACCCAGGCGGGGTGAGCGCTGTGCGGGGGAGCGGACACGACCCCAGCGGGTCGCGGGTGCCCCGGCGCCGCCCCCTCCCCGGGCTGGGCTCCGCCGCTCCGGGCGCAGCTGCGGCGGGGGCGGTACCGGGGAGGGGACGGCGGCGGGCCCGGCCCCTGTGCCCGCCCCGCCGGCACAAAACGAGAGGCGGGGGCGGCCGGGGCCGCACTCCCCGCAGCGGGCCGGGCTGCGGGCCGGGCCGGGCGGAGCGGAGCGGGGGATGTAGCGCTCAGCACCGCGGACAGCGGCGGGGCTGGCCCTGAGTCTCGGGGCCATGGCCGGCGTGCAGCAGGGCGAGAAGCAGCTCTTCGAGAAGTTCTGGAGAGGCACCTTCAAAGCCGTGGCCACGCCGCGACCCGAGAGCATCATCGTGGCCAGTATCACCGCCCGCAAGCCGCTGCCCAGGTAAGGCTACCGGGGCAAGGGAGGGGGTCTGGGAGGTTCCACATCCCTCTCCACCTCTAGTCCTCTTCCCACCATAAGGGGAGTCCTGAGTGTGTCTCCCTGCCACCGGCAGCAGTTCGTGGCTGGAGGAGCCGGGGTACGCTCCCCATGCCTGAGGCTGGGGGTGCTGGCTGGCTGAGCCCCCTCCCTGGGCAGGTGCTGTGCTCCAGAGCTGAGCAGGTTTGGGAAACTTTGGAGCCTGGGAGCAGGGCGAGGGTCTGCAAAGCTCTAGCTGGGCTACAAAAAGGGGGCAGTGCTGGGAGGCATCAGCTGGAAAGTGTGACCAGCTCCATCCCCGCTGTGCAGAGCCCTGGGCTGTGTGTCCTGCTGGTGGCCTTGTCTCTGTGTCAGCCCTTCACCTTCAACCCTTGGGAAGGTGAAGCCTGGGGAGGGAAACAGCCCCCTGGGGCTGGACCCTGCCTTGTCACTGTGGGGAGGCTGGTGACCCCCAGGGACACACAGTGCAAGCAGCCTGGTCACTGCTATGGACAGGGACAGCTCTGGGGATGGTGTCCCCCACGTCCCACAGCCAAGCAGCCTTGACTTTGCTCACCCAGTACCTGTTCTGTCCTCCTGCCCCAGGAAAGTTGATGCCCCCATGTTTGCCAGAGGCTGAGCAAAGAGGCAGAGAAACCTGTGAAAAGAGGCGAGGGGGCTGCAGGTACCCCTGAGCCTCTCTGCCAGGCTGTCACACAGGCAAAGGTCCGTGTGGCTTCCTCACAGCCATGCACACTCTAATTTAGACCAGCTTTATTTTGTTGATTGTCTCAGTATTTGTTAATATATCCTATTTGTGCTGCTTTTATAAACAAAGGACTTTTTTGCTGGCTCTCCTCTCTCTTTGCTCTGTTTTTCCTCTGCTGGTTTCTGCCCAGCTGGTGTGGGGAACCAGCCAAAGTTCGTGGAGGTGCTGTGTCTGTAGGGGAGAGGGGCTCGGTCTGCAGAGGCTGGGTGCTGGGGGCTCAGCCTGTACTAGGGAGGAGAGAGATCCTTTGGAACGAGCCATTTCGGATGCTTCCCGTGCCAGTGGAGGCTGTGAGCCACAGCAGCAGTGGGGATGGGGGTCCCTTCTGCTCCTGCAGCCCAGCTGCTGAGTGTGAATTTTTCCAATCTCTCTGATTTCCATTAATCTGGGTAGGAAAATGGGAAAAGCATGGCTTCAGCTTCCAATTGAGAAGAGCAACTCCTGTTTCCACAGGCAGTGTTTGCAGGGCTTCAGCCTTTGTGGCGGAGAGGAGCCTCTGTGTTTTTCTCCATCCCTGCATCGGGTATGGTCGGCACCTGAAGGGCTGAGGGCTGGCTCACACACACACTCCTGCCTGGAGGTTCCTGAGTGAGCTTAAATATCTTGCAGTTGGAGGTGTAATAAGGCAACAAATTCAGGTTTTGGGGAAATACAGCCAGCCTGGGTGCCAGGAATGATGCCTGGCTCTATCTAACCAGCAGTTTGGATGGCACAGACATCGTGGTGGGACTGAGCACCGCTGCTCGAGGTGTTTGCAGATCCATTAAAAAGTTCCCAAATGTGAGCACCGCTCTGTGCTGTTGGTAGTGACAGCTCCGGTGGCAGTGAGAAACAGTGCAGGAGCTCTTGGCACAGAGCAAAGCAGCCCCGCTTTGCTGTGGTTTGTGGTGGGCACCAGCTCGGCTTTGCTGTGGTTTGTGGTGGGCACGGCAGATCCAGGTGCCCACGCCGGGCTGTGCTCTGCTGCCGGGTCAGTGCAGCCCGGCTCCTTTTGTCTCCTGGTGGCGTGTCCTGCCGGGCCCGGGGCTGTTCCAGGGGTGTGGCAGCTGCACGGAGCGGGGCTTGCCCGGGCTCCGCGGGGCACTCGCTGTGCTCGCCCTGCCCGGGCACGGAGGGGCTCTGCCGCTCCAGGGGCTGCCACCAAAGCTGCAGGGACAGAGATGCTGCAGTTCCCAGCTCTTCTCATCGGTGCTGCCGGCTCGGCTCGCATCCCACGGGGCTCTGCCAGGAGCCCGAGCTGCTGTCTGGGCAGGATCACACCTCTGAGTGCCAGATCTCACACCCCCAGGGGCTTTGCAGCGGGTCCTTTGGCTGCACAGTGATGTCCCCAAGCTGGCCCTAGGCTCGTGGTCCAGCAATAGCCAGAGCCAGGCTCCTGCTCTCTCTCCATGGAGAGAACAGACCCAGGGCTTGCAGCAGCTCCTGTTGTAGTGGTCTCTGTGCCTGGCTCCACTCTGGGTTTGTTTTTCGGGAAGGTTTCGCTGCGCCACTGCTTGGACCAGCCTCTCTTCCCTGACGATACTCCCGACTAATTTAAGAGCAAATGACTGTGGTGCCAGAGAGGAGATGGGGAAACCAGTTAGCCAAATGAAATATTAAGATGACCATCTGGATTCCTGTTTTCTCCCACACTTGACAGCTGGTCCCCTGCAAACACCCTGCCCTGGATCCGGCCCCATGCTTCCCACAGCAGTGGAGATGCTGCCATGGTTTCTAGGCCAGCACTGCCCACCTCCCATCAGTTTTCCTGGCTGGGCTTGTGCCCTTTGTGGAGTGTCAGGGGGCTGCACCATGGGGGTCCTGCCAGGGGCCCTCCACAGTGTCCATAGCCCAAAGCATCCTGCAGGGTGCCCTGGGAATGGCTAAGAGCCCAATCCTGCACTCTTGTGGGGCAGCAATGGGGTTACCTGCACAGAAAGTGATGCTTTTTCCCCTTGCCCCATCCCTCACCACTCCCTTCCTGCTGCTTCTGCAGGTAAAGCCTCTTCCATCTAAATTCCCATCAAGCTGTCTTGGAGGTTGGGAGGGTTAAAGCTTTGCTAAACCCACGGTTCATCCTGGAACAAAAGAGTACATTAATACCTTCCCTCTGCTGGGGCTGGGGGGGCATGAAATCCAGCCCCCCAGACAGCTTTGTGCCCAGAGCAGAGCTCTGCCACAGTAAATGGATTATTGACCAGTTTGCAGAGTGAAAGGAAAAACTGAGGTGATGGGGAAAGGGGCTTTTCCAATTAACCTTTGCCCACACAGGGCCTGGTGGGGCTTTGCTGTGCAGCTGAGGGTGAGGGACTGCGTGATGAGGGGAGGCTGGGGCTGACCCAGAGCTTGCCTTTGCAGGGGAATTGCTCCAGCATGTGCAAAATCCCAGCGTGGCATTTGAGGGGGTTTTGTGCCCAGTGTGGAGAGGGATGGGGTCAAGGACAGGGATGACCTACCCTGCCCTGAGCCCCTCTGCCAAACCAGGGTGCTCTCAGTCTCTCCCACTGGGCCCTGAGGATGGGGCTTTGGCTCTGGTGAACTGAAAATGCTTTTAAAATCTGCTGTGTTAAGGTGCCACCAGTGTGGGGATGAGTATGAACACCATGCTGTGGCCCCAGCCCCAGAGCAGGATCTGCTTCCCTCCTTCTGGGCTGGGCTTTTGTCTGCATCTCTTCCCTGGCCGTGACCCGGGGCACAGTGCAGGGCTGGGAGCCCTGTCCCACTTGGAAGCCTGACTTCTCCAGCACTGCTGAGAATTCCATCAGCACCAGCCGGGACCTGGGGGCATCCAGGCAGGAGATGCTCCAGGCTGTCCCAGGAACTGGAGCTGGTGGGAGTGTGGGGGCTTGTGGGACGATTCTGTGGGTGGTTTAGTTCTCTGCTGCCACACTGCCAGCCACAGCACTGTTGTCATGAGCTGCCCTGTCTCTGCCCTGTCCCCAGAAACTCAGCCAAAATCCACTTTTGGGCACTCTGGGGCCGGGCCTGCAGGCGCTGGTGTCAGCTCCTGGGGCAGCCGGTGATGCCGAGTGAGCGCTGGGGAGGGAGAGGAGGCTCCTGCATCCCTCCCTGCCAGATGGTCTAAGTGGGTCACATCAGGGCAGCGCTGGGGATTTGTGCTTTAACCCTTAATCCCCCGGGATGCGCCGTGCACGGAGGGGGAGGGATGTGCTGCTGAGGTGGGATTAAGCCGTAGTTTGCCATCGCGGGTGATCTTGGAAAGGAGTCTGGGACAAGGGCGCCGTGTCCTGGGTGCCGGGGACAAAGGTGCCGTGTCCTGCCCGCTGCACTGGGACACGGCAGGAGCAGCCACGGCACCGCAGTGTCGGAGGTCTCGGTATCCTCCGAGGATGCACAAAGCAGCTGCGGATCTCCTGTGGCCTCTGCAGCGACTTTTGGCCATCCCAACCTCTGGCTCCCTTTGGCGGCCGCGGTTCCCCAGCGGGCCGGCAGCCCCTCGGCAGGGCTCTGGGGTGTGCTGCCGGGGAGGGAGCCCCGCTGGCAGCCCTGCCGTGCCGCTGCCCCCCAGTCCCGTTAATCTCCCCCTGGCTGGCCGGGCATCTGTTCCGCGGGGCCGCCTGGCTGCCATCTGCTGCTCCATCCAGCGAGCCCCGGTGCTAATGAGCCCGTGGCCCCGGCCCAAGGAGGGGGGAGAGGGGCTTGAAAAGAAAAGCGAGGAGGAGAAGAAAAGCCCCTTCCTCGGAGGGGCTGTCAATAGCGAGGCTTTTGTCTGCCCCTGCCCTCCGGCTCCAGCTGGACGGCGCTGGGAGCAGGGAGAGCTAATTAGGCAGCTCGGAACTGCCGGGGGGCTGGGGGCGGCTGAGTGAGGGGAAGAGCTGGGAATGCCCGCAGGACCCACTCCCTGCTGCTCGCAGAGCCTTCATCATCCTCATCCTCCTCCTTTCCATCTGCCTCTGCTCTGGACTGGTGCTGGGCACTGTGACCCTGCTGGCCTCTCTGCTGGGAAGCGCTGTGATTTTGGGGACAGGTAATTTCTGACCTGTAAAAGTCCCCTTGAGAGCTTTGCTGTGCTCTGCTTGGGGGCCAAGCCATGGCTCCTGCTCCCACACTCACCAGCAAGAACACGGGCATTACTTGGCCCTGCTGCTGAGAGTGAAGGGCCACAGCAGCTGCTGAGGAAACACAGGATGAGGGTCTCCCTAAATCCAGGATTTGCTGCTGCCCCACCTCTGGCCAAGGGGGAGCCTGTGGTGTCCACACTGTGCCAGGGAAGCACCGTATCCGATCTCTTTAGATGAGGGATGAAATCAGGTGGAAGGAAGCAAAAGGGAGGACAATTCCACTGGCTGGCTGGAGGATGGGTTTGTAGAAATATTTGATTTCACCCTTGATCAAACCCACTGGAGACATTGGCCTGGCTGCCAGGCAGTTCCCTGCCTGCAGATGTTGGGGGTGCTGGGTTTGTGAGGGGAGCACTGGTGGGGTCTGTGCTGACCATGGGGTCCCCTCCAGGCCTCAGCAGCATCCCAGCACTCATGTGAGGCTGTTTCATGGAGTGTGAAAAACCAGGCCAGGGTGCAGGATAACAGTTTAGGGTCTTGCAGGGCTGGAGTTCATCCTCACCTGGCTCAGGTAGCAGCACCAGCTCCAGCCAGTCCCCATCCCTGCTTTTATCCCATCCCTGGAGAGGCAGGACAGGCAGGAGAGCAGGACATTTGAGCCCCATGCACGTGTTCACACCCCTCCCACAAAGTCCTGCTAATGAATATTTAGAGCTGTGAGGCCTTAAATAATAAATAGCAGTGATGACCTTGATGACAGGGATTGCTAAGGAGCTTCTGCCCAGCGCCAGGTCCTGTGGCTGCTCGTGTCTCCTTGCTGTCACCATCCTGCCCCCATCACCTGGGACAGCCTGTCCTGCTGCAGCTTGACCCCAGAAAGAGCCTCTGTGCTGTGTCAGGGGTCCCTTCTCTCACCAGGCTCCCTGGGCTTGGGAGATTTCCCTGGCCTTCTCTGCTCAGCCCCATTCCTACCCCTTCCCACATCTTCATGGCTGGTGACTGTACCTTTCCATACCTCCATTTCTCTATAAGTTGGACTTATCAAAGACAACCCCCATGCCAATGAAATGAAATAATTTCATGCATGACCACCCTTTCTTTTCTTTTTTTTTTTTTTTTTTCTTTTCTTTTTCTACCTGTGGGCACTGAAACCTCTTCATCACTGACCCAGGTCAGAAAATCCCACCAGTGTTTCAGTGCAGAGGGTGCCAGGGATTTTGCCACAGCCCCTGCTCTAGCATGAGCCCCCAGAGGCTCTTTGTTGTTCTGAGACTGGGTCTGCTGTGACCCACAGTTCTTCCCTGTGACCCACACACAGCTCCCACCCCCTTGGGTCCTCCTCTGGCCCCAAATCCCTGGTGGTGCCATCAGCTGGAAAACAGGCCTGGGTTTGATGCCTGGATTGGCATTCCCAGCAAAGGGCAGGGAGAAAGGGAGCCAGCCTGTGTTTGCAGCCTTGCTTGCTGATTTCATAGGTGTCTGCGCAGAGGCACAGAGGTTGTGATGCCTGAAATCCGGTGGCAGTGGTGGGTCCCAGCAGCACAGCATCCCAAACAGGCTTTGGTGTGTGCCAGGGATGCGCGGGCTGGACCAGCAGCCCTGGCAGCGTGGCCAGGCACAGTGCCCACGGCTGTGCCACCATCTCCTGGCAAAGGCCACACGCCCCTCAGCGGGACACCGGGTGCTGCAGAACTGGCTTCTCCAGCAGGCACTGGAGCTGAAAGCGCTGACAAACACGGGCAGTTTAAAAATAGCCGTTTCTTTCGCACGCGGCGGGAACGCTTTCCCTGCCAACGCAGCAGGGACTGCAGGAAGGGCTTACAAAAAATAATGCAAGTGGCAAAATAAACTCTATTAAAAACTGTGCTGGTGTTTGAGGCGGGCTGAAATGAGTCTCTGGTCTGGAGGCAGCGAGGCTGGGACTCCACTGATGACCCATTTAACTCTGCATGTTTAATTTATGAATTGTCATTAATGGAAGAAGAAGCAGCTGATGCCCAGCCCCAGCTGGGGCATCTCCGTGTTCACCCCTGGGTGGGCAGAGGAGACACTGTGGGCAGGGTCCTGCTGCCTGTGGGGCTGCTCTGCTCTCTCCTCCATGGGCCAGGGGAGGCTGTCACTTGCTGGCATGGGCTGTGGGGGCTTTCTGCTGCTGGGTTCCAGGGCTGGGGTCAGGTGCCCGTCTCACAGCCCACAGGGTGGCTGAAATGCTCTGAGACCCACAGGAAACAATGAGAAAATGGGTTTGCACTGCCACTAACATCAAATTCCAGCAGGAACTTGATGGCACTTTGGCAATGGGCTGGTTGTATTGGATTTATCTCTGTGCCCATGTGTGTTGGAGGGTGACTGGCACAGAGTGGGGCAGGAGGCTGGGATTTGAGCTACATTACCGTCAGGATGAAGAATTAGCTTCTGCACAGCAAGAGAAATATTTTTGCATTAAGAGAGATTTCACAGTTAAAGAGCTCCTGCTGTATTAATCTGTGGGTCAGCTGGAGCTGCCCTACAATCCCCTGCCCACCAAAGCTGTGCAAGTGTAACACCACTCTGTAAGAGCATGTAAATATAACAGAAGTCATTCTCCACAGCTCCATCAGCTGCAGCCAGCAGAGCAACCCTGCTCTTCCAGGGCATGGACATGGCTGTGGCCCAGAGGGTGCAGGAGGCAGTTTGGGATTTGGGCAGATCTGCTCCTGAGGCTGGTGCTTTGACTCAGAGAACTTATTTCCCATAAAGCATTTGCCCTCTTCAAACCCCCCTGCTCTGATCAGAGCCTGGTCAGGATTGTTATGATGAGGACAAGCAAGACAACTGGCTTCAGCACTTCTTTGAAGGGATGGGCTTTTTATTCTCCAGAAAATTCCAAGACTGGCAACTTAGAGAAAATAAAACCCCAAAGCAACAAAACTTGTCATGTGTCACCTGCCCTTCCCTGTGTGGGACAGCCTCCATGGTTATCCCTCACCTCCACCCCATCCCTGCCTTTGTCTGCCCATCAGCCACACCTGGGCAGGGTTAGAGGGTGATCGTGCAGGGCCAGCAGAGCAGAGGGGCAGGAGGATAATGCCATGGAGAGGGAGGTGCAGGGGGTCTGGGTGGGCACCACCAGTGGAGGAGGAACAAAGGGAGCTGTGGTGTAACCCCTGAAGTGGGAGCTTTGCAGCCTGACCTGCTGGGGAGCAGTGGGACCCACGGGCTGTGGGCCTGGCTGTGCCCTGTGTCTCCTAAGCTTGGTCTCCTGGTGACCTCCTCTGGCCCCTGGGAGTCCCTGTGTGGGGCTGAGCTCTGCAAGCCGCAGGGTGTGTGGGCTGCATCTCACCTGGGATCCCTGGACATCCCCAAATGAAGGCATTCAGTTCTGTCTGGTGGCTGGAGAAGTTGTTGGTGTGGCTTTAGACCAGCCCTTGTGCTCTCCCAAACACTTCCCACATGTGGGTCAGCAGCCAGGGAAGGAGAAGGGGTAACTTTTGGAGGGGTTTTGGATGTTTTGGTGATTCCAGGCTGCCAGGGTCCCTGTCTCTATCCCTGCCCTCACTGTGAGTGTGGAGCATCTCTGTACCTGCAGGACCAGGGCCAAAGGCACAACGCTGGCAGCACGTGCCAGTGGAAGGTTTAGCTCCTGCTATGTGCTGCCTTGTGGCAGTATTTACTCCCCTATTGCCTCAGGAGTTCACCACAAGTGCTTTTTTCCACCCAGAGCCCCAATTTCCCTGTCCCCCCAAGAGGGCTCAGATGCCCAAAGGCCCTGGGCACAGGAGCTGTGCCATGGGGATGGGTGGGTTAATTTTGCAGTGGAGGCTTGTGGTCCAAAGTGCTGGCTGGCTGCTCTCTGGGCTGTGAATGCCACCCAGGGCACATCCATCCCTGATTAATGGGATCTAAAAAGCAGGATCCTAGGGACCTGTGGCTCCCTCCCCACTGCTGGCTGCCACAGCCTCATTGGCTCCCTAAGCCTGCATTGCTCCAGGCTTGTCCTGCATAGAGCAGAGAACAGGGGGCTCACCTTGCCTGCCCATGGTGGAAAAGCAGGCAGTGGAGCCCCTGGACACAGCCTGTGCCCTGCCTGCAGAGCTGGCACTGGGGCTCAGCCAGTGCCCTGCTCCCCGTGCTCACCCTCCCCAGCACTTTGGTATTGATTTGACCTGAACTCCCTTTAATGTGCTGTGATTTCTTTCAATTAGGCTTTGAGCGAGGTCTGCGCCACGTTCAATAGAACTGGACCAGTGCCTGGACTAGCACTGCCCGGAGGGAGATGCTTGCAGATGCTCCCCATCCCCAGCAAGAGCATCCCCCCATGCCCTACTTTCCCCATGTCCCATGAGGATAATCCCACTGTTCAAGGTTGCTCCTTGTCCCCTGTCCCCTCTGCATTTCCTGGCCCTTTGCATCCCCTGGACTGGTGGCTTTGCCAAAGGGCAGATTCAGGGTGATTCCTGCTGTGTGCAGGAGCAGCCCCACTGCAAACAGGAGCTGAACCAACCCTGAGCACTCATTTTCACCTGCCCAGCAAAGCTTTTCCCATTCTCCTTGGTGGCTCTCATCTCCTCAGGGCTGCACTCAGCCAAGGCAGGGCTTGGGTCACATTGTTTGCAGCAAACTGATGGGCAGGGTGCTTGTTTCCAGAGATTGTGTGGAACAGAAATCCCTGCCCTTCATCTCCAGCTGCAATTACCGAAGCCAAGTCGATGCAGTTGATGGTAATAGGATGGTAACACTGTCTGAATTTGTATTTAATGCTGATTCCAAGGGTCTATAATCTTCATCAGCACCACATGACTTTTTATAGAACAGAAAAATGTGAGAGCGGTTAATGAGCTGTAATTCTGGAGAGCTTCTGCCTTGATTGGGACTAATTATTTTCTTTATAAAAATAATTAACCATCCACACAACCTATAGAGTGAAAGGCATGTGGCATTAATTAAACCATGCAGTATTTTCACTGCACCTTTATCTCCCATTTCCCAGCACATCCCAAACAGACACCAGGCTGGGCACAAGCTGGCATCGTGTGAGGGCTTGTGCTGGGCACAGAGGGCAGGCCCTGGGTGAGGGGGCTGCCCCAGATCCCAAATCCACAGCCTCTTGGCCCTGCATGTACTGTGAAGGCCTCGTTTGGGTAGGGAAGGCTGGTTTGGGGGGTAAGGTGATGGTGCTCACACGTGGGGTACAGAGGGGACACTGGGGGTGCCAGTGGGGGACCCTGGCAGGACACAGAGCTCTGTGCTGTGTGCTCTCATTTTCTGTGGGGCATTGGGATATCCCAAAATTGAGGTGGTGGCTTTGTACAGGCCAGACCTTTGTTCTCCAGCCCTCTGGGATCCCGGGATGAGTCCCAAGTGAATGTGCCCCAGCACCGGGGCTGTGCGTGCTTAGACACACACTTACATAATACATAATTGTTAACAAAACTAATTCCCCTATTTTCCTGGAGGTATTCTGAGAACTAATGAATATATTTGCATAATCTTGATTTTGTTTATGAATAATTCTGGATTATCCAAATGTGAATAACACCAGGGCTTTGCCACTCTAGATTGCCTTTCAGCTGAGGATAGCAAAGCATTTTACAAATATTAGTTCAGCCTCACAAATCCCAGCAAGCAATAAAATTATTATTACACCCAATTAAAGATGGATGGGATGGAAACTGAAATGATTCTCTGCAGCCCGTCCTGGCAGGGTCTGCCACAGGGACTCACCTGCCTCTTCCAAATCTTCCCCCTAGGAAGCAGCAAGCGGACAAATCTCTCCCCTTTTCTTTTTTGGGATGATTTAAAACAGTGGCCAGAGTTGCAGGGTGGTGTGGATGGTTGGGGACCTGAGAGCAGACAGGAAGTTTCTTTCTGGCTCTGACTCCCACATGGCACTGAGCACCCCACTGCCCTGTGTGTGGCAGGGATGGCACAGCTATACCAACCTTCTCCACCTTGGAGCACAGTGGGAGGAGAAAAGGCCCTGTCTTCCCTTCCAGAAACTCTCCTTTACTCAAAACCTCTCACCAGTCCTTCCTGGGCAGGCAGGTGAGTATAGCATATCTGTAACACTGAGGTGTTTCCCACAGGACCAAGGGGTGTTACAGGGAAAGAGGATTGGAGTCAAGCAAACACTCCCACCCATGATGCTGCAGTTCAGGAGCTTCCCAGCTCAGCTGTCACTGCACACACAGGGAGGGAAAGGCCCTTTCTGGCCATAAAAAACCCCTGTCAGTAAGTGAGGGTGGGAGTTTAGAGTCCACTTTCCACATCCCCTGCTGGGCTGGGATTGTTGCAGGCTCTTTGCTCAGCAGCAGAAATCTGTTGGTTAATTCCTTTCCACGGGAGCTAATTCCTGCCCACGCTTCTCTGTGTGGGGACATCTGCTCCTCACGGTGTCATGGAGCCCTCCTGGCCCCACAGTGGCCCTGGCAGTGCAGCCCTGTACATCACAGGGGCCTGGGTGTTCAGGAGACAAGTCCCAAGGAGAAGGGTGGCCAGGGAACCCCTCCTCACCAGACCCTGCCCAGGTGATGCCATGGCTGGGGACACCCATTTGGCACCCAAGTTGGGGACATCCATTTGGCTGCACTCCTGAGTCTGTCCTGGGAGATTTGAGCAATTTTTAATGTTGGAGTCATTTCAAGCTGAGCCCTTGGGAATCTCTGTTCCCTAGGGAGCACCATGCCTGTGTTCTGGCACATGGGGTGGCTCAGGCTTTATGAACAGCATCTGGTGACCTGGGTGTCCCTGTCCCCAGCCTGGGTGGATGGATGGGGCAGCAGAGAGACTCAGCCAGGCATTTCCAGGGCAGCTCTGCAGGCAGGTGGCAGCTGCATGAACAGATTTTGTTCTTGGAGTTACCTGAGTGTTGGGACCTCCAGTGTGTTCTCCCCTTTTCCAGTGACAATTCAACAGAAGAAAATTAAGGGAGAAGAGGAAAAACTATATGTGAGTGGCAAAGAAAGCATTGCTGCTCCAAGTGGATCTTCTCCAGCCACCTCCTTGCTGCTTTCTAAGTGCCTAATTACTAATTTATTTTTAAAGTGATCTCTCAGTGCTCCCAGGAGCTTTGGGTAACTGTGTGCTTACCATTCCCTATTTGATTAAAATTTAACGAGTTGTTATTGGCAAATTCACTATTTCACTGCTGTTTGCCATGCCAAATAGCACAGGGTTTGGACAATGGGGAGAGCAGGCACATCTGATGGTCCCAGGAGCAGAGGCTGGCACTGTGCAGCCCCTTGGGTGTGAAGGTGCTCTCCAGCCTGACCATATTGCAGGTAATGCCAAAGCACTTCTTTTCTAGGACATCCATGAGTTTTTTTTGTTTTTTTTGGTGTGAAATCCTTCCTAAAGCATTAAGCATCATCCTCAGCTCTGGCTCCCCGTGCTGTGTTGAGAAATGCCCAACCACAGCTGCTGGGCTCCCTCCAAGCCCCTTGGTCCTGACCTTTGCCCAGCTTGGTTTTGCCCTGTGCTGCTTGTGGGCGTTTAATGGGAAACGTGAGCTCAGATCCAGACTTTTCCTAATCCCAAGCTCTGCAAGGGCTGTTCCAGGCTGCCCCCATGCCTGGCTGTCAGCTCACCCCTGCTGCAGGCTGCCTGGGGGTGATGGCAAGGAGAGGAGCCGGGAGTGCTGTTTGGGGCCAGCTGCGAGGAGAGTGGCTGTGGGGTTATGGTGTGGTTTAGCATAAGCTCTCAGCCCCAGGCCTCTGTGTCACCCAGGAGCCAGGTGACCCCCAAAACATGGATCAGGGACATGCCAGATCGCTGTGCCATGGGGCAGCACGTCAGCACTTCCATCTGCATTTGCGGGCGCCCAAAACAACCAAAACTCCTCTCGTCGTGTTTCCTGATGGAGGAGAAAACTGGCTGCTGTACAGGCATGGGAACGCGCAGGGTATTTGTCTAAGGAGGAGGATTTGAGGACAGGAAAGGCACAGGATTGTCCCCCTGAGAGCCAGGCTGGCCCGGCAGTGTGCAGGTGCTGACGGGCAGGAAGCTCCGCAGGGACCCCGAGCCGAGCCGGCAGCGTGGGAGGCACAAGATGCCGCAGGAACCGTTCGAGATGGGGCAGCAGGCCAGGTTTTCTTTAGAAACAATGTGACCATGTGCCATATTCCTCAGGTTTCTCGCTGTTACCGCTGGCAGGCAGTCAGCAGAGCCATCCTGGTCGCTGACAGCGAGGGAAAGGGACAGCGAGCCCTGCAAGGAAGGGGGACAGGGATGGGGCTCCTGGTGCCCCTAGGGAGGAGGGGACCGAGCCGTGGGGAGCAGGGAGAGGCTGTGCTCACCCTCCTGCCCGAGAATGCCTAAGAAGGCGATTCACGGAGGCATGGCTTTCCCCGTGGAGCTTCCCCTCTGCAGGGATTGTCCATCCCCTGCTGCACAGCAGGAGCCGCTGCCAGCTGGTGCCCGGGACGGAGCCCTCCCCGTGGGCTGCCACCTCTCAGCATCCCCCGGAGCATCTGGCACCGATCCTGCGCCGCCAGCGGGGCCTCTTCCAGCAGGGAAGCTCCTCTGTTCTGATCCAACCATGCATAGTAAATCAACTGCTGGAAAGAAAGAGCCAAGCTGCTTTTTTGGCCCGGGATGTGCTGAGAGCGGTCGTTAAACCTTTCTGGAGTGCAAGAAGGAAAAGGAGCCGCATCCAGGCTTGTGCCAGGACACAGGGTTCCCAGGAGCAGGAGGGGGAGGCGAGTCACAAGTGGCAAAAATCTTATGAAAAATGTATAGTACAGAATTGTGTTTCTCTTGTGCGTTTGAACTGCCTCAAGAAACCCACGTGTCTTTCTGCAGCTGGTGCCTCTGCTGATACACAGAAAAAAATAGCAGGGAGAAGATTAAAATTGAACTGGCTTGGAGTCTGTGTAATCAAGGAAAATATCTCGGTGATTTGCTATTATAATTTTCAATAACAAACTGCAGGGCTCCTGCTGCACTAATAATAGCGGGTTGAATGAGGTGGGCAAAGAACCTGCCTTGGCTGTTTGTGTGTGTGTGTGAGTGCTTGTGGGAAGCACTCACAATATTCCCCATCTCCTAATTTTGAAGAGGTATTTTTAGTGCGTATTTCAAAGAGCTTTACATAAACACATCTGCTGGAGTTTTTGCTGGGAAATGTCTTTACAACAGTCTTTTCTGTCCCCTCCCTCTTGGGGGACAAGGGAATGGTCTGACCATTTTCTTTTTCAATTAGATAAGCAAAGCCAGAGAGCAAGAGAGAAAATCACAGGCTCATTTTGCCGGTGCCAAAAAGCTTCTCAGCCCAAAGGGTGGATTTTAGAAACACTTTGAGCAGCTCAGATCACCCTCACTAGAGCCCAGGGCAGAAGCACACATGATGTGGCTGTGGCAGAGAGTGCAGGGATGTGGGAGAGCGGGGATCCTGACCCACCACTGCCCTCTCTTGCACGGTCAAAACCTCCAGGTGAGGAAAGGAGAGGAAAGATGGGATATTCTGTCACCTGTCCATGCACTTTCTGCATGTTACTCAAGAGAAGTGGCAAGAACATCCCTGGTGCAAGCAGCTGCAGGCATAGGAGTTTCTCCAGCCTCCCCTCAGGATGCCATATCCTGATATTCCCAGTTCCAGGCAAGGCGTCCATCCTTCATCATTTAATGCCAGTGAAACATTCACAGCTTTTAGGCTCATCAGAGATGCTTTAGCCTATTTTCTTTGCGGAGTTTGGTTGGCTGAAGCTGCTCCTGCCTTTTCACTGAGGGGTGTAAAGATGATGGGAACACGAAGCCAGCTAGGGCTGAAGCAGGGAATGTAGTAAAGTTTCTGTATTGGCTGTCCCAAATCCTCTGACCTTGGAAGTGCTGCCAGTGCAGGTCTGCCAAGTGCACTCAGTGCCCAGGGCCTCTGAAGTGCTTTGCATCCAGCACCCAACCCAGCTGCATGTGCAAAGGAAAATAAAGGATAAAAAAATCCCCAAAAACTGCTTGGTTAGCATGGTCCAGCCCCAGTTTGCTTACACTGCTGCTTGCAGGGCAGCTGGGAAGGACACAGGGGCTGCACAAGGCCACCGATGGCTGGAACTGCTGGGGTCCATCCCGTGGAGGTGAGGGACAACACAATTGAGTGGGGAGATGGTCTGGTGCCACAGTCTGGCAGCTGAAAGGTCACTAGGGAGAAAATTTTCCTGCTTTTGTCTCCTCTTGAGACGAGTTACTGCGGGGAAAGGCTGACTGATGGAAGGTTTGTGGCAGGAGGCAGCTGCAGGGCCAGGGGAGCTGGGCTGGGACACGGGAGCCTGTGGGCAGGGGATGGCAGCACCCAGGGAATGTCAAGTGCACAGCAACCCCCCCTGAGTGCTGTCACTGAGGGCCGGGGGGCACGGGTGTCGCTGGGCTCAGCTCCCCGAGCAGCCTGTGTCACCAAGTGCCACATGTCATGGCCTGATGAGATGGCATTTGGCCGTGGCAGGCAGCATGGCAGCCCAGGATGGAGGGATGGACATGGTCTGGGAGTTTGCTCCCTGAGGCAGCAAATGCTTTGTGCCTTTGTCCTGTCCTCTGTGGGCAGTGCCAGGATCTGTCCATGGGCAAGGGCAGTCATTAACTGGTCTCCACGGTATCCCCACACACTGGGGGTGACATCCCTTCCCCAGGCAAGGGAGGCAGAGTGGGTTGGCCTCAGGGCACTGCCAGCAGCAAAGAGCCACCCATCCCTTCTCCTCCATGTGGCCATGGTGGTTTATGGTGGTTTCATCCACCTTCAAATAAGGGATGTTGAGTTCCTTCCCACCGGTGACCCTTCCTGCATCATTGGTATTGGGGGAGGCAATAGATCGTGACCCTCTGCTGCCAGCACATTCTGTTAGAGAGGGAATACATGTGAGAGCCCAAATCTGACACCACAGTGTGAAGGTGGGCAACCTGGGCTGTGAGAGGCTTGTGCTGGTGCAGAGTTGAGGGCACTGTGTGCCTGCTGCTTCTCTTCCAGCCACTGCAACGTTGGCAAAATTTGCCATGAGCCCAAAAACCCCTCCTGGACCAGAGCCTGCTGGGATGGGAAGGGACAGGATGAGCCAGCTGTGGTGGGTGCTCAGGACATGTTCTGCACTGAGTGGGTGGCAGGCAGCCCACAGGTGCCCTGCTGTGGGGGGTCTCCCATCAGGAGCAGCTGTGCTGCTTCTGGACAGGTCTGATGGACAGGCTAGGTTCCTGCACAGGAGAAAGAAAGGGAAGAGAAAAATGAGTGCAAGGGATCAAATTGCCAAGTGGAAATGGAGAAGTTTGGAAGGCAGGTGGGATGGGTGGGCAGCTGCCTTGTCCTGGTCTGCCTGCCCATGGCCAGGAGTGAGTGCATCCTTAGGGACAAACATGCAACCAAACAGTGGGGAGAGAGGCTTGTGCCTCACGAGGAGTGCTGGAGCAGTGCTGCCCCCCAGCAGGGCACCCTCCTGCCTCCTCTGGCACAGCCCCGGGCTGAGTGAGCCCCGTGCTCCCAGCAGCATCTGCTGAGCATCCCCGCTGCTCTCCCTGGGCCAGCTCCAGCAAAAACACCCACAGAGGCTTCTTCTTTTCTGCTGCAGGCACAAACAGCAGGGAAGGTGTGATAATCCCTCCTTTGAGGCCACAGAGATCATTCACGCCAAACTGCATCACTTTTATATCAGTCATGAAAGACACGAAAGACAATAAGAAAAGAAAATGTTTTATATATATATATATATTCAATCAATGTCTATGGAGCTCCACGCCAGGGGATTACCAGCCAGTTTAAAGCATTAGTGACTCTCAGCATCCATCAGAGGAGAGCATTTGGTTGAATGGAAGCCAACCTTTGATGGAATTGGAGAATAATTATTTCCATCAATAATTACTTCCAAGCCCAGAAGAAATGGCTCCTGGCATGTTGCAGGACAGGAGTCCTTGATTGCCTCGAGGCCAATATGTTTTGACCCCAGGACCTGGAAATCCCATTAGAGGCTGGGTGACAAGGATGTCACCTGCTGTGCCCGGGTCCTGGCAGTGGTGTTCCAGCTTGCTGCCAGCCTGGGGAGGATCCCCCCTGCCTCTGCTGCTGGAGTGCATCCAGCTCAGACTTTGCACAGGTCATTAATTTGGGGACGTTTTTAATGGATCCTAATGATTGAGCCTCAGAAGGCTGTTCTTAAAAGGGGTTTGGAAAAGGCCAGAAGCCAATTAGCTGGCACACAGAAAATGATTAACCATGTAGCTTCCTGGATGGTAAAAAATAATGGAGCTGTTGGGAAGCGACTGGGGGATTTATTACAGACTTTTTAAAGCCAGAGGGATTATTCACCCTCCTGCATGGTCTGGGCCAGAAACATTTCACCCAGCTTCCCCCCGCTGATCCCTGACCCTTTTATTTGGCTGTGAGCACCCTTAAATGTTAAGGCATTACAAAATGGGCTTCAAGGAGGAGCTGGCTATTAGAGAAAGTGGATGCTTGTAGAGAGAGAAAAAACAGGTGGGAAGAGAGGGCTGACCCTTCTGCAGGTGCTCCTGTGCCAACTCAACCCCAAGGAGTGTTATTCATGGCTGAGGCAGGCAGCAGGATGTTCCCTGGGGCATGCAAGGCTCTGGCCATGCCTAACTGGGGCTTTTTTAATGTACCATTGCCCTTTAACCACCCTCTTGTCCCCACTTAACACCCAGATGTGCAGCACACACCTGGCCCTGGCCCTTGTTCCTGTCTCCACAGCCCGTGTGCGATGGCTGTGGTGGTCTCTGCAGCCAAAGCATCTTTCACTGTGGCTGCAGGGCTGGCAGGGGGACATCCCAGCCTCCCCCTGCTCTGGTGGGATCCACATGGCCTGAGGGCTCCAGAGTGTTGCTTTCCAAGGAGAGGAGCTAGGCCTGGTGACAGACACAGCCATGGGACAGCAGAGCTGACCCTAAAGTGGCACCCACAGCCCAGTCCTGGGATCAGCTTTAAAATGGTAATGGGAAGAAATGGGGACACTTTTAGTGCCAGCTGAGCCCAGCCTACCCTGGGTACCACCCCACAGGCTGGCTGGGCCTGGACATGCCCACATTTGCTTTATCTATTCCATAATGCTCTGGATGACACTAAACCCCAGCGTTTTCAGCACCCCTGCTGGGTATGGTTTATGGCTTTTCATTAATCTTTTCATTCTTTGAAATAAATATCTGCGGGGCCTAGAAACCTATTTACTTTCCTCCTGAGTGTCTGCACGCAGACTTGTTTGGGTTTGTTTTCTCCATTCAGTAGCTTCTTTTCTCCATTTCAGCTTGCACAAGCCCCAGTGTTTCTTAGAAACCGCTCTCTCCAGGCTTTGCCTGCCTTTGCTCTGCTCCTTGCCAGCTCCAAGGGCTCTTGCAGGCACTCAGCTGGCCCAGGTGGTTCCCCTTAACTCTGCTGGGCTGGCCCAGGTTCTCAAGGTTGAGCTGTCAGCAGGACCAGGTGTGTTCATAAGCCCAGCACTTTATTTTGCTGCCAGTTAAGTATGAGAGGCAAGGTGCTTTTGAGGCATTAGCAGGTTGGGAAAACTACATTTGAAATGGGAAAGGGTTTTGTGTTTTTTTTCCTGTCAGAGTGCAAAATCTGTGCTTTCTCTGCAGAGCTGGTGATCTAAACCCCACAGTTCAGGCAAAGATGTCCTGACTGGCTCCTGGTTTTTGTTCCCATTGGATTGGATCTGGCCCTATGCTGTCCAGCTGCATGATGCTCGTGGCATCTCTGCCTGAACAAGGAGCAGAGCATGCCTGGGCTGGTGCAGCTTGGCTCAGGAACGGGGCATTCCAGAGCCCTGTGGGAGCACTGAGAGCAACCCGCAGCTCTCCTTCACAGCTGCACAGCTCCCACCTGCAAAAAGGAAAGGAGATTCCCCAGGACGTGGGAATGACCCCAGCTGAAGGCACAGCTCCTGATGGCTCTTTGTCACCTCTTTCCCTGGCAGTGGGACGCTCAGCTGCCTGCCGTACCCTGCGGAGGACAGACGGCCCGAGAAGCTGAGCAGCTGCGTGGTCAGGGAGCCTGCCAGCACCAATGGCTGTGCCAAGGCAAGGGACAGACGGGACCATGGCCACCGCAGGTCACGAAGGTACGAGCCAGGGCTGTCAGCAGGGCCACCCTGGGACACAGGAGGTGGCGGGGGGGGACAGATGGGACCATGGCCACCGCAGGTCACGCAGATGTGAGCCAGGGCTGTCAGCAGGGCCACCCTGGGACACGGGGGTGGCAGGGGAGGTGTCCGTGGGTGTTTACTCAGCCCCTCTGGGGTCTGTGAGAGCTGGGGGTGGCTCCAATGGCTCAGTGTGTGTGCACAGAAAATGTGTGCAATGGCACAAAATGCCTGTTTGAGTTTGCAGGGACAAAGCTGCAGTTCGTTTCTACTCCAGGGCTTGCTCCTACAGCCTCCGTCAGAGTCTTCCAAGACCTGCCAGCACTCCTCTGCCTACCAGGTCTGCTGGGAATCGCCCTCAGCAATTCCCCTCTCCCCATGCTAGATCAGCTCAGCAGCACTGCCTTCATTAGGACACAGCCTTGT
Source organism: Molothrus ater (assembly GCF_012460135.2). NCBI lineage: Eukaryota > Metazoa > Chordata > Aves > Passeriformes > Icteridae > Molothrus > Molothrus ater. Next base: position 10,250,824 of record NC_050495.2, read on the forward strand.
TATCAGCTTGTCGTTAGTCCCCGACCACTTGAGAGGAGAAAAATGAATGAAACGTTGTAAATGAAGCAGCTGGGGTCTCTGAGCCCTGCCTGCTCAACCGTCTCTGGGATTAAAGCCTCTCTGCTCAGTTAAAGATGCTGGAAAGAAAGAGCAAGAACGCACATTTCATATCTTCAGATTTCAGGCCAACCAGAACAATAATCTAAAGCACACTTTTAATTAGACTTTGATTATTATCACGGAGGAACAATTGAAGTCAGATCAGTGCATGGGAGAAAGCTGCCACATCAAAGACAAAAGACTTTATCTGGGGAGAGGGAGAAGGGCTCTGCAGAAAGCGCCTGGGGCTGCATGGCCAGATGTTGCTCTCCTGTGGCTGTGGTAGTGCCCAGCCGTGTCCCTGGGTGTCTTTGGGCAGGTGTCCGAGCTCAGTGACAACGAGACATCCTGGAAAATGCATGATTTCTGTCTGCATTGAGGTGGAAGGGCCACCAAGGTGTGCCACATCCTCTCATGGTGCTGCTGCTGATCCGTGAAATCCTTGGGAGGAGGATGTGGGTGCTCCATGGGGCCATGCCGTGCTTGCACACTGGATTTACTGCACCAGAAGCACTCAGTATTCACAGCTCACAACTGAAGCATTAGCCTGCAGTTTCATTTTGCAGAGCTTTTATTTTTTTTTCCCAAAGTGTATTAAAAGCACTAAGCAATTGAGTTTTTATGATAGTGTAATTTCAGTGGTAATTCAAGCCCTGGATGATCAAGTGTTGAGGGGTGGTGGAGTCTGAGTGTCCCCCCCCCCCCCCCAAAGTGTCGTTTGCTCTGCATTAGTACTTTCATTAGCAATAATGTTTGTTCTTGCTGCAGAAAACTGCTCAATTTCTAGCCTGTTTTGTAGTGAAGATCTCACAGCATTCTCCAGCCGTGGGGCTACTTCCACCCATCCCTTGCTCCTGGCTGTTCCCAGGGGCAGGATGAGAAGTGGGGAAACTGAGGCGCAAACCCAGCACCCTCAGTGATTTTTCAGAGGCCCTGGGGAGCTTGCTGTGCCCCCACAAACCTTGGTCCTGGATCCATTTGGGGGTTCAGAGGGACCGGTGGATCTGTTTGGAGATGCACATGGCTGATTTAGGGATGCCACCAGCTGCCTTTGTCTTTACTAGCATTTGCTTTAGTTAATGAGTAGCCACAGAGTATCTGTCATTTTTTTCAGCCCAATGCTCTGAATTAATTAACCACGGTATTTGCTTTTCATTGAAACATAACACGATTCAGCATCATATGTTTAAAGAAGAAATTAATTTGCAGGAGGGTTTATTTTCAAGGTTTAACAACTGTATAAGAGATGCATATCTCCTTCAATTACCATAGTGTCTCAATAAATATATATATATTTCTAATCAATTGCTACTTAACACATGTCAAGTCTTTATTATAGTTAGATGCATCTGGTTGCAATAATTACTGTATGCAAATTAAATGCCAATTAATTATTTAAAGCATATTTACAAAGAGCAACAAAACCTATAAATCTGTTTTGGAGTCGTTAACCTCAGCAAACATGTTTTAAATAATCAGCATTGCTGTGGTGGAGCTGTCTTGTTATATCTCTATTAGACAGTTTGTTTAAACTGTGACTAAATAATTTGTTAGAGGGTAATGAGGCAGCACCCACACCCTTGGCCCACCATGAACGCTGACCTTGCTGCCCTCTGTCCCTGAGGTGGTGATGCCAGAGAGTCCCATGTGAGCCCATTCAGGGTTTATTTTTAATGCTTATTGGGTCTTGTCCCTCATCCTCAGCCCTTCGTGCGATGGGGAGCGGCCGCTGCCAGCTCGGGGGAAGAAGAAAAAAAAGAAATCTGGCCGCAAGAAGAGAAGGAGGTGAGGAAGCCATGGCAGCGTGAGAGGACAGGCAGGGCAACCCTTGGCTGGGTGTGAGGGGAGAGGGGCATGAGAGAGCCATGGTGGCATGAGGGGACAGGCAGGGCAACCCTTGGCTGGGTGTGAGGGAGGAGGGTCATGAGGGAGCCATGGTGGCATGAGGGGACAGGCAGGGCAACCCTTGGCTGGGTGTGAGGGAAGGAGGGTCATGAGGGAGCCATGGCGGTGTGAGGGGACAGACAGGGACAGCCCTTGGCTGGGTGTGAGGGGAGAGGGTCATGAGGGCGCCATGGTAGCATGGGGGGACAGACAGGGCAGTCCTTGGCTGAGTGTGAGGGAGGAACATCATGAGGGAGCCATGGTGGTGTGAGGGACAGGAAGGGCAACCGTTGGCTGGGTGTGAAGGGAGAGGTTCATGAGGGAGCCATGGTGGCACGAGGGGCCAGGCAAGGCAGCTCTTGGCTGGGTATGAGGGAGCCATGGTGGTGTGAGGGACAGGAAGGGCAACCGTTGGCTGGGTGTGAAGGGAGAGGTTCATGAGGGAGCCATGGCAGTGTGAGGGGACAGGCAGGGCAGCCCTTGGCTGAGTATGAGGGAAAAGGGTCAGTGTAAGATGGAGGAGTGAGGGCCTGGGAGTTCCACAGCCTAGGAAGGTGCCGCCATCTTCTCGCCCTCCCCTCAGGGCAGCAGCGCTGGGTTGAGGCTCATCCCTGGGTCCATCTCTGGGCTCATCCTGCTCCTACCAGGATTCCCCAGCCACTCTCTGCCCTGGAGATGCCACTGGTGGTGGGGTGAGTGTTGGGGTGGCTGGCACAGCTGTGAGCAGCCCTGTGGTCCCTAATGCCCCTTTGCCTTCCCTCAGGTCTCCCTCCTACAGCCCGTCACCTGTGAAGAAGAAGAAGAAGAAAAGTTCCAAGAAGCGAAAAAGAAACAGGTATTTTTTTCCTTGAAAATGTAATTCCCGTCTGGCACTGGCTGTTGGGTGTTTGGAGAAGGGGTGGAAGGCGCTGCTGCCTGGGCAGGTGTTGGTCCCAGTGGGCAGAGAGCTATGATGCTCTGGGCAGCCAAGGGGAGGCATAGCCCGAGTCCCACTGGACTAGGAGGGTGTGGAATGGGGTGTCCACCCAATGCAAACAGGGAAATGTGAACCAGGGGACACAGAGGTGGACAAGCCAAATCACTGAGAGGTCTGTGGAGCCTCAGCCTGCTGTCCTTGCTGTCCTATTCACGTGTGTCCATCCTCTGGAATGCCAGTGGGATCAGTGCTCAGGGTTTGTGCTGGTCCCCATCCCTTCCTCCCCAGCCCTCCCCAGGCTGCAGAGAGTGTCAGGACCAGAAAAATGTTCAGATCAACTCCCCACACCCACATCCCAGTCTCCTCTCCCAGCCCCAGTGACTATTTCCACCTTCCCCTTCTGAAGTCCATTTTTAATTCAAAGAGCATGATTAAATTTTAAAATTGCAAATATTTCACTGTTTTCTCTCAGCTGTTAAACCAATATTTGACGAGAACAGTGGATTCCATCTCCCTAAGAAGGTTCATGTATTTATAATATATTGAACCAAAGAGAGAAGCTACCATAAGTGAATAACAGGGTGAAAAGTTGAGCTTGAATCTCCAAAGAGCAAGAGAGAAGGAGAGACAAAGATATAGAAACTTCTCTAAAAGACTTTCTTCCCAAGGAGGAATTCTTATGCTCTTTTGTGGATGCCATCTTCTGATGGAAGTCCAGGGTCAGAGATTCGGGCTTTGAACCTTTGGTAACCATTTCGGTGTCTCCTATGTCATCCCAATGGTGCTCCAGAAGGCAAGACAGGGCCACGGTGCTGGTTTGGCTGTGAGACTGCTCTGGAGTTACACAGAGAGGATTTTTCCCTTGACTGCTATTTGGTCTTTCATACAGAAAACCAGGCAATGGACCCACCTCTACATGCAGTGCAAAACTGGAGGCAGTAGCAGAGAAAAAGGACCCACCAGAGATAGGGGATGTATCTGATCTCTCTAAAGACTTGTTATCCTGAGGACCATGTTCTCAATTCCTTGTAGGGTGTGCTGGTTCCTTCTGCCACAGCAGCATTTCTCAGCTGCTCCCTCACCAGCTGCCTAAAGGAGAGGCAGGACCATTCTGCCCAGGTGCTGCATGAGGTCTTTTCTCAGTGCTCAGTCTGAGCCTAAATACATTGTCTTGGACTCAAATTTCCAATTTTGTGAGACCCTGCATTCAATGTACGTATTTGTGTCTTGCAGGTTGTCGTCAAAGAAGAGAAGGCACAGGTAAGAGTTGAGCAAGTGTGGGTGGTCCCTTAGAAATAAGAGTTTAATGGTCTCTTCAAGGTTGATGTTCACTGATTGGGGGCAGAAGACATTTCTTCTGTGTTTCCTTGTGGAATCCCCTTGGGTCCCCCCTCATTCCATGTGGTTTTGGGGTCAGTGGCTCCCCAGCTGTGGACTGGAAGAGCTCTTCTGGTTCCAGTGTGTGTGTATACATTATCAAGAAGTACTCATTTTCTCTATGGAAAAAGGCAAAGTCACCAAGTTGGCTGATCCCTTTGAGGGTTTTGGCCCAGCCCATGAAGCAGATTTGTCAGCAGGCACTCAGACCCCCTGTGCTGTGACAACCATGAATCCCTTTCATTTTTACTGCATGCTCTTGGGCAACTGAGCTGTAACATTGATGTGTGATTGTGCAGCTTTTTATCGGAACAGAAATCTCCGAATTAATTAGCCATTTCTTATTTAGTTCTTCAAGCCCCAAAAGTAAGAGAAAGGAAGAAAGAAAACACAAAAAACAGTAAGTAGTGGTTCATGGAGTTCTCTGCCCTGCCTGCACAGTGTGGGGCTAGGAAGTGCTTGATGTGGTGGGGCCCCTGGCGCTAACACCTGCGGCACAGCTCTGAGCATTTCTCAGGATAATTTTGAAGCTAAAACCAGCAATTCTGGTTTTGCTGGAATGGAAAAGGGCTTGTAGAGGCTGGAGATCTTTCCTCTGCCTTTCTTTTGTGACACCTCTTTCTGTACTTTGTGCATTGTGCATGGATGTGCAGAGTCTTGTCCACCCAGTCCAGAGAGAAGGCTCCAGCTTTTCTGGTGGGGGCAGCATGAGAGGCTGAACACTGACCTGCCAAAAGGGCAGGCTGGCACACCCTTACTTGGAAGGGCCTCAGCAACTCCTGGTTTGCTGCTCTAGGAGGTTGCATTAGGACCTACCCATGAGGTACAATGCAGCCAAGGATCTGAATGGGGTCAAGGGGAGGAGAAGGGATTGCTTGGAGGGGATGGAGTTTGCAAAAATCTGGTGTTGAGGTTCAGCCCTGGAGTGCTAGCAGAGCACAATCTTTGTCCTGTGGGGCACATAACTGAGGGGCAAGGTATAAAATGGGGTTCCTCAGGACTGGAAGGACTGGAAGCTGCCTCTGTTTTTCCTTCGTTCTCTGTCTTCTGGGAACTGCAACTTGTGGCTTCTGACCTGCTTTCAGAGCAAGGTAACAGTCCTGGGGCTGAACCTTGGGCACTGAGCCCCTGGTCAGCTTTTCTGGGCCTTGTGATACTGCCTGCACAGGCCATCTCCATTGTATGCAGAAAGACAGTCTCCTTTTCAGTAAGATTTCTGCACATTAAATGGCACAATTTCAGCTCAGTTTCCTCTCAAGCTGGGCTGCCCTGCACCTAGAAACCTTGGTGGTAAAAGGAGAGGCTTCCTAGGTAATCTGTAAAAGGGGGCATCTCCCCAGCCTCACACAGCAGTGCCCTAAAAGTGCAGTTAAAGCCAGGATCCATGTCCTGCTGGTGTGCCCTGACCTCAGGGAGCCAGAGCTGCTGGAATTGCTCTTTAGGGATAAACCAGCCAAGGCATTTTAGCTTCATTTTTCTGCTGGCAAATCAGAGCTCAGCCACTCCCAGTTTCTGCAAATCTTTTGCTCCCAGGCGTGGATCAGATGGATCCCATGAGGATTTTTGTATAATCACACTGCTTTGACTTATCTTTGCATCGAGCAACTGGTTATCTAAAACACACAGGACCAGCATTCCCTTCTGCAGGAAGGGAAGACAAATTGGAAGGTCTGGTGCAGGGGGTGAAGGGCAAACACAGGGATTTTCACACAAATCCACCATATGAGTGAAAGATGTTCAGTGTTGCTGATTTCAGCTGTATGGAAATAAGAAAGGAGGATCCTGAAATGTGAAGTTTAAGAAAAACAGAATCATTGGGTGTGAAAAGCATCAAAGAAAACAGCCAAGCAGAGTTGAAGGAATTGCCCTGGAGGTTGCCCTTTTGTCTTAAAGGAGATGCTGTTCTCAAGCAATTATTTGCTGAGTTTTTATACCAGCAAGTTGCTAGATGCTGTCCAAGCAGGTTGTGTTTGTGCTGTCAGTGCTTGTGTAGTGTGGCCATGAAGTCAGGCTGTTCCCACCAGCTCACCCCACAGTTAGCTTTGCCTGCTGGCACAGCCATGCCAGCCTGAGCAGATGGAAACACTTCCAGACCTAAATTAACTGCTGTGGTGAACAAAGATGGGAGGGACGGGGCACAGACAGTGGCAGCTAGCCTGTCACCCTGCTCTCTGCACCCAGGACTTCAGCTGTTGGCATGGACAACTACAGCCCTTAGGTAACAGGGCCAGGTAATCCATGAGAAACAGCCTGGTGGTGCAAAGGAACTGCAGCAGGGCATTGGCCCTCTGTGCCCTACACACAGTTTGTTGAGGACTGTCCTCAGGCCCTGTCAGAAAAGGCAGCATCCGTGACTGGGCACCTGTCAGAAGCCAGGGAAATGGTCCTGTCTCTCAAGCAGGAACTGTGCACGAGGCAGGCTGTGCTTGGGAGAGCTGCCCACAGCACTGGCTAAATGCTCCCACCTGGAGAGGGTAGGGAAGGCTGAGTGAACTCTATCACTTGGAGCTTGTCCTTCTGTACCTGCTCTTTAACAAGGAGCCAACACTAGGGCGAGGGCTGGAGCTTTGTGATGGCTTGCACGCAAAGATGGTGCTTCCCCCAAGGCTCAGCAACAGGAAGGTCTTGGGCAGCTGCCTGGCTGTTACAGGGTAAGCTGCAGGATGAAAGGCAAGCACATGGCTCTTTAAAGTGTTGAAAGGATTGGTGCTGGCTACTGTACTTCCACAGGCTTGTCCACAAATCTTCCCCCAGCATGCTACAGAGCCAGCCTAATAGCTTGTGTGTAAAATGCTAGCAGAGATCTCAGGAAGATGTCACTGCAGCGATGAAGGGATGGAGAATTTCTCATGCCTTGATGTTCTGTGCCATGTTTCACACACCCATCTCTTCGCTTTAAAAGGCATACCTCCCTCCTGATTTGAACATTATCGACCTCAGCCTTCAGCTGCTGGCTCTTGCATCCCCTCCCTTGCTAACCTAATGCTGCTTTTCTTTCTCTGCTTCTTAAAGCTCTCGTGGGCGCACCCGGAAATCCCATCGGCATCGCCGCTGCCACTCTCGCTCAGAGAGCTCCGACTCCCACTCCCCCAGCTGCCGGAGCAGGTAACAACACTGCTCCCGAGCTCAGCGTCCTCAGCACTGCCTGCTGGGCTCAAGGATGTGGCTGCCACAGCCTGTGTGACCCGCAGGCTCTCTGTGCACAGCCACTTCCCATTCTGGCAGCAGCAGTGTCACACACTGGGGGCTGAGCTGTTTCTGGTCTCGGCCATGGAAGGGTTTTGCCTCAAGAAGCAGTGGCTGCAGCTTTTTGATCTGACAGTCACTTCTAATCCCCATGGCTGATGCTCAGCCCATGACAGCTGATTCCAGTCTAGTGTCCCTTCCCCAGCCCAAGGGTTTTGTACTGCTGATGTCCCAGGAAACCCTTAAACATGGTCTTAGCAATGGAAATATATTTGCCCATGGCAATCTGTAGTCATTGTCTTTGACCTGATTAAAATCTCTCCTCTGGATGACAGATGCGTCCTGGGGCCGGCTAAAGTGGATGCTGGTGCTAGACCCAGCATTGCTGCAATAGCAAGTCATTTATACACATAATAATTTCATTTTTCATGTTCTCTGAAAGCACTTGAACAGCCCACCCCCACTCTCCTACTTCACTCCTCCTAAGTACTGGGAATTTTCTTATGAAAAGCTGAGGATCAGTGGGGGGAGGAATGCAATCAGTAATTGGAGGGGTGCTCATGCAAGAGCAGAGTGTGTTTTCTCTTGGAGGTGTGTCACCATAGGAACATTCTATGGTGCAGGAAGGTCATGGCTTGCCTCGAGCCACCATAAAATCATGCATTGGAGCTGAAATTTGAGGTTAAGGTCCAAAACCTGAATGCAAAATTATTATTTTTCTTTTAAAGTAGAAAAGCAAAACATCACTTTTCTCTCCCTCATGACTCCACATAGCAGTCATGTGGAAGGACATTCTCCCATACCCAGAGTCCTAGCACAGACCTGCCAGGGGTTGGTGTGGAGCTGGGAAAGGGCACTACTGCAATCCTAAGGAATAACATTTTGGCTGTTCCTGTCTCCTGGAGGCACAGAGCCAGGTCTCGGGAGGAAGGGCGTAAAACACGGCGAAGACGCTCCTGGCACCACTCAAAGATCACAGCAAAGAGAAGCTCCTCTGCAGAGGTTCAGGCCAGTCAAAAAGCCAGCCAAACCCTCCCACTCTACAGCTTCCTGTCTTCTAAGGAAGTAGTAAGTATTACACACTGTCCTTCTTTGCTTGAACTAGCCAGAGGAATCTGGGCAAGAACTCTGATATGAAATTTTTATAACTCAATTATAGTGATGTTAGACGAACTTGGTTAAACTGTATTATTAATTCATGGTGCTGTTTTCCAATGTATGTAAAGTCATTCCTTCCTTCAGCACTTTCACACCAAGGGCGGGGCTGGAGAGGGGGAAAACTTGAAAAGTCTTTAGACTATGAATAATGAATTGAGGACATTTAACCAAAAAAAAAAAAAAAAAGTGGCCTCCAGAAACGATATTTTAAAGGGAAGAGTTTGTTATGCAGTCTTTGCTCAGCTGGATGTGAACTTACTTCACTGGTCTTTACATCCAAAAGTTTAGTCCTTCAGGCTGAAAAAGGGTATCAAACATATACCGAAGGAACATTTACATTTAATGAGCTGGTGATTATTGGCATGGGATGTTTTCTGACTATCAGGATCCTTCTAAGATCACTATTTCTCTGGACTGACAAGCCCAGGGGCCAAATTTGGAAGTTATGAGCAGCCCTCATTGATGCTAATGGGAACTGCATGTGCATCTGAGGGTAAAATCAGGCTCAGTGCCTTGGGATATTTTTCCATATATACAGAAAGAGATGATATAATACATGAATTGAGGGAGCAAGAGATGGAGAGAAATATTAGATAGAGATTGATATCAGTCTTCCTTTTCTGTGGCATGCTTCCCCTTTGTTCCTGGCAGCAGTAAAGCAGAGGTGTGATGCCCTGACTGTGGTGTTGGTATCAGATAGGCACTCTGGAGAGAGAAATTGCTACATAGGACTGGACGTAGTGCAGGATCTGATAGTCACACGTGTGGATGGCTAATGCTAGAGGTGTTTTGACTACAGAGTCCTCCAAGCCCCAAAGTTGTTTTCTACTTTAGGCCCAGTCATCAGTTGGAAATAGCTCAGCCACACGCAGGAGCTACATCAGATAGGAGAGAGATGGTGCCAGCAAGAGGAGAGACTCTACCCACTCACCCACACAGACAGCGTGCCGATCAAAATACCCAGGGATTGTACGTGGGTACAGACAGGCACAAGCTGTCTCTCAACATTATAGATATGCATATTTGCTCTCGTTATAGAGCGTGTGGGGCCATGTGAGTCATTGCTTGTAAAGCCTTATAAGGCAGTCTGGAGAGCAGAACCTCACACCACACGCTGGTGTGTGCACGCACACGCAGAGGAAGAAAAACAAGGTATGAGGCTCATTGTCATGAACTGGGGGTGTTGCTGAGTCCAGAGCTCCTCCCCCCCCAAAAAAAAAACCAGCCAAAGACTGCATCATGTCACCAGGGTGTTGTTGAGTTCAAGCAGTGTATTTTTCATAAATGCTTTTGAGCCTAAACCTAGTTTTTAATTAGTGCTAGGTTTCCTCTCTCGGAAGCCAGGCTTCCTAAGTCCTGTGAGGCCAACTGCCAGCTGTTCTGTTTCCTGAGAAAGAGTAAACTCTAATTTAAAATTTTAAAAGCTTTAAAATGAGCTAAACTCAAGCATCCTGCACTTGTTTTTCCATTTGCTTCACTTGAGGTAAATGAGTGAAGCAAATGGAAAAGCTGCAGGGAAGGAAAGACAAGAGCTTGATAGTTCCAGATGCAGGGAGTGGATGCAAAGTAAAAGTCATCAGGGTACTCCTGTGTTCTTTCTAGTAAGGGTTAATAACTTAGGCAAATATTTTAATGACTAAGAGGCATAATGACTCATGAAAGCCACTACTGTCCTCCTGTCCCCAAAAGAAGTACATTCTCTTGGGACACCATTCAAGAGCACATTTAAGACTTGTTCAAATTGAAGCCCCTGGTTAAGAGCTGCCCCTGAAATTTTGCTGAATAAGGTCATTAAATATCATGTACTCAAAACTGGCAAGAGAAAAATGGAATGGGAACCTTTAGTCTCATTTATTAATGACTATACACAACCCTTTGAAGCCTTTCCTTTTCATGAGTTAAATGGTTGTTCTATGAATAAGCTTCGTTCTGTCAGACTTTGAGAGCAGCCTGAAATGAAAATGTGCTCTTGCAGAATATGTTGATCATACATTAAAAAAAAAAAGAAAAAGCTGGAGAATAAAAGATTTTGTGAAAAAAAAATCAGAATTAGGATTCAAAAATGCCATGTTTCAGTCCTCTGTGAGAGTTGGTATGTTACACTCCCTATCCTTCCATCTGGCATGGGCTTCCAAACCAAACCATCCTTACCTGGGGAGATGTGCTGTCTCATCTCCATAGAAAAGGGGCTGTCCAAGGAGGATCAGGGAAAAATACCCAGAGATACAGGGAAATATGAGATAATGCTATAGCACTTCCAAAGCAAAGGTTTTGCTTTTCACGATGTTTTTTATTCTACATTATTTTGCTTCTGAAAATTTGAAGTGCTTTGTGGTAAATTCTGCTATGCTCCCCACCCTATTTGTCTTCATTCCTTTGTAATGAAACGGCCACAATTTCTAACTAGGTCTGCCTGGAACTGCTGGGGGATAAAGCACACAAAACAATGCCCGGCCTGTGCATCTACCTTGCTGCTTCTTTCCCTCTTTGTGCAAAAGCTGATGCACCCACACATGCATGTACACATGCAGAAACACCTCAAAGTTCCCTGCTACTTTTCTTTATGGCAGTGAATTTCCAAGCTTCTCCCTCTCCTTCTCCTTTAACCCCGTGCAGCAGCAAGAGGCACCTGTGGAGAGCAGGACTGTGAGCCTGTGCCTCGGCAGGCACAGAGAAGCTGTGGGTAATGTGCAGCATTTATTTCCGTACAGAATGCCCCTGCCCAGCTGCAGGCACTTTATTCCACACCGACACAGATGGATGACTGTGCCACTGTGCTTTCCTTTAGCAGTGCAATATAAATACCTGCAGGGCACGGATCTAATTGCCTTTGTTGTTGCTGATGAAGATAACTGCACCGTGCATACACTTTCCTTGCCAGCTCCTTTGCTTTCACTGTAACTCATTTGTGATGCCACAAATTATCATAGGCTTGAGCCAGATTTCCAGTGAAGCTCAGTGGGGTACAGCTGGTCCAAGTGATGCTGTTTGTCTTTGTGCTCGTGTCTGCAGGAAAGTAGAATGGGGAAATGCTGTGCAGGGACTGGGATAGAGTGTGCTGGAAGGCTGAGGAAACCTTATGGCAGCTTGCTGCTGCTGTTTTCTAGCCTGGGCTTTGGCTTACATAGGAAAAACTATTCTTTTGAGTGCTAGGCAGCAAGTTTTTGACAGCAGACAGCGCCCTTCAAGAGCAGAAAGGCAAAACCTATAAATATGGAAGTTGTACTCTTTTTTCTTTTCCTGTTTTCCTCTCCCAGCTGGGGGACTGAGGTTACCCCTGGTTATTGTGTGATAAATCCACAGCTCAGTGCTGGGAGCAGCAGCTGGAGGGAAAGGATCATTGCCTGTATCCATTGAAGGGCTGGGCTGTGCACCAGGTACCAAAAAGAGGTGGTAGAAGACAAACCCTTGCTCCAAAGCAGTGCCAGCCTGCCTCAAGCTGAGGTGAGGATGCAATGCCAGCACCCCAGCAGGCTAAAAAGATCCTTGAAAAGAAGCAAACCTTTGTTTGGCATTCTCTGGAGTTTACCCCAGCAATGTATTGGTGAGCCAGGCTGCTCAGCAGTTTCACCACCCAGCCCCAAATAACCCAAGCTCAGGGCTTGCAGGGACAGCTGTGTCATTGCCTCCCTGCTCTGGGACTCAGCCCTTGTGGCACAGAAAGCCTCACCCTGAACTCCCCCATGCAGCCAAAAAAAGGGGGATCTTCCCACTCAGTGTTCCTTGAGTCAGGGACTCATAACTGTGCAAAAATACTGAATTCCTACAGAACTTCTGGTTTTTGTACTCAGTCGGAAATTGGCGTTTCAGCTGAGGTAGGCTCTCAGCAGAGGTGAGGCCGTGTGCCCCGGGCTCTGGCAGGTGGAGGAGCCCCAGGGCAGGCGCAGAGCCCCAGCAGGTGCTGGCCCCGTGCCGGCGGCTCTGGCAGATGTCGGCCGGGGTCACTGACACAAGTGTTTTACTCCTTTCATTAGCACAGTGCCTAGAAAAAGAGAGAAAAGCAGACGTTATGCCCCTCTGAAAGAGAAATTAACTCTGCTTTGAAGTGAGTTGCAAAACAAGAGAAAAAAGGCCCACAGATGAAATCCTGCAGCTCTGAGTGAGGCTGTGCCACGCTGCTGTCCCCACATGCCTGAGACAACTTGGAGCATTGTCATCTCTCGCCCCGGGGCTGTTTGTGGCACAGTAAATGGAGCTGTTCAGTTTAATTGGAAGAAGAGCAGTGATTGTATTTTTGTAACCTATTAGGCTGTGCTGCCTCTTGGTCTGGGATTGCACTTGGAATTACAGTCTGGAATATGAGTGAGTGTCTCATTTCTACTCCCCCCTCATCTTGATTAAATAATGATTTGAAACAAAAAAAATCCAATAAATACATATCTTGGGTTCCCTTGAGGGCAGCAGTATGTTCCCTGCTGAAAGCTGGATGAAACAAAGTTCACTGAGATTATTCGATTACTTATTAGGGGTTGTGTGTGGGGGGAAATCCAAATGTTCACATAGAGAGAATTAGATTTGTAACAGAGCAGGCTCTTTGAAGCCACCCTAGAAAAGTGAAAAGCCATTAGAATTCAGAATCACACAGAATGGTGTGATTCAGTTGAGCTCTGTGCAGTGTTTTTAGATGTGGTACTCTGTTTCCATCCTGGGTGACTGGCAAGACTTCCAGTAAAATGGGACCACGAGCAAAGCCAAGATCATCCAGTGGGGAATATGGGGAATTGGTCTGAGCAGGCAGGCAAGCTGAGCACCCTGAGACTTGTCCTGGCTCTTGCTGCAGGGCAGAACCTCCCCCAGAGCCTGCAGGAAGCCACTGGTTACAGCCTGGTGCCCCAGGGTGGTGGGGCTGAGAAGCTGCTGTGTCCCCCATGTCCCCCCTGGCACCTCCCTTGCCCCATGCAGACCCTCCAGCCCTCACCCAGTCAGCTCCATATTTCACTGATACCTACACTGCCTCTTCCCAGAGTGTTCCTGCCACAGATGTTCAACTACAGAGGAGCTTGTTGATCCTCCCGGTCATTTGACAGATTTTGTGATATGCTGACAACAGTTGCTGCTTTGAAGGTAGATGTCAGCCAAGGCAGAGCAGAAGCAAGGATGCCTGGTCCTGGAGTCAGTCTGAAAAGCTGGTTTAGAAATGCCAAGAAACTGCTGCATTTCTTGGCAGCAGTAATAGTCTTTCAGTTTAAACTGGGAAGGAACAGAAGGAATGTATTTCTGTGTGTGATGCTGGGGTCAGTGTCCCTTGGAGCAGCCCTGTGCCCACTCCATGCACATCCTACCCCTAGAGCCAGGAAGTACCTCACATGCTGATTTTATGCCTGCAAGTGAAAGGTGATAAAAAGCTGGTTGTCTCTGGGTTAGGATTCAGCTTAAATGTGAACCAAAACCCATCTTAAAAAAAAAAACAAACCTGGTAATGTATTTGAAAGTGCAATCCTGTATCTTCTGGAATGTGGCTGGGGAGAGTGCAGTGGTCCATAGCACAGAGGTCAGGTCTCTTGGGGCTCTGGATGTGGCATCCAGAGGGTTTCAGCAAGAGCTGGTGAAAAGCAGAACTGGCTATTTGGCTCCCTTGGGCTCCTGTGACATTCCAGTTTCTGCTGGAGTAAGCAAGGACCAGTAGAGAATTGCTGGAGCTGAGAAGAAGCAAGGAGCAATTCCAGATGCTGAAATGAGGATTTGCAATGTGTGTCTCCACTTATTCCTAGCTGGGAGCATTCGGGAGGTGTTTCTGCTCTGTCCAGGGCTTCTGCATTGAACATGCAAGTTGGCTAATGAAGAAGGATCACTTAATTTCCCATGTTTGCTGCTGGGGCTTCTGATTTCTCTGAGCTGGGACTGAGCATCAGTTAGAAGTTAGTGTGAGGTGGAGATGGGGAACTCCATTATGGATTTGCTGGGATGAACCAATCCCTTATCTCAGAAGCAGTAAAGCTTCTCTCCCTGGCAACACAGAAAGTACTTGGAGATCCTCCAGCTCCAGGTGTTTTCAGAGCAGCGGAGTGCTGTGGGCAGCCATCCTTGTGCAGACTGTGCTGAGAGCTGCTGTGGGTGTTGGTAGCTCTGCTCTGGTTTCAGTCACTGCTGGTTCAGCACCTGTGTCCGAGTCAGCTGTCCCTGTCCCAGTTAGCACCTTGAACTGGGTCGGGAGCAGCCCTCCCTGGGGACACAGATTGAATGCCACAGGCAGCAGCGTGGATATGGAGGCACCATCTGATAGGATGAAGGAGATCCATGTGAAACATGACACAGGCTGAGTCTGCAGCCCCTCTGAGGATGAAAAAGTCATCCAATCCAGAGCTAAACTTTCCAAAGGGACTGGCCCTGTGCCTGCTGTGTGACAGCTGATCCAGGTCTCCTCTGCTGCCTGAGATAGCACCAACATTGCAATGTGGTTTTTTGGCTCAGAAGGCCCCAGATTGGTGAGGGCATGGCCCAGGTCCCTGGTGTGGAGAGCATGGCATAGATGGGGGCATTGTGTGCCCCAGAGCGTGGCATGAGGGCATGTGCACGTGTTTGAGGGAGCACGGCTTGCTGGGAACATGTTTGGAGGACTGTCCTGAGTGGGGGGAGCCAAACCTCTGTGTCCACACTCTAAGAACCCTGCACCAAACCTGAGGAGAGTGGAGGCTCTGAGTGAAAGAGGAGGAGGCCACATGAGGGTGTAGATGTGTGCATTGGGCCCTAATTCTCACCCCATCGCAAGGGCAGATGTTAGCACTAGCACAGCCTCACTCCCAGTGCTGCCACATGCCTGAGCTGGCTCAGGTACATGCCAGTGCAGTTAGAACTGAACTATAAAATACTGAAATGATGTAAATCCCCTTGGTGGTGCTCAGGGTCCCAGAGAATAGCCCTGCCCAGGTCAGTCTGTGTGAGTTTGGGGTCCTTGCTTGCCTTGTTGTGCTCAGCAGCCCAGCCAGGGTGTGGCTGGACCCCCTTGCAGAGGCTGGCAGGAGCAGGGCTGCTGTCCCCTTCCCCACAGTCTCTGACACACAGTGGGGATACTTCTCCTCCTCCATTCTTTTGCTTCTTCCCTCACTGAGTTCCCTTTGTCATTTCCATACAGCTCAGGGGGATTCAGTGCAAGCTGTAGCTCTCAGCACAAGCCATCAGCCTCCAGGAACCGGCTGGACAGGCTAATTTAAAGCAGAAGAAAACAAAAATGAATAATAAGGGAGACAGTCGAGCAGACAAAAAGCAGTCATGACATTTGCATAGAGGAGGCAGCAAACAGTTGGCAGTGTGGATTGAAGAGAGGGTTTATGTTTTTTTCATGTAATTTGAGACTCTAATGATGGACTTATGTTGCCCGCTCTTCCTTTTTTCTTACACCTTACCTACTAAAGGAGGAGTTCTTGATGGGTAAGTGGATGCTATCCGCAAGACACCAGGGAATTTATTAGAGGTCACTTGAGCGCATTAGCTATATCTTCTTCAGGGGGTAAAAAGCACACAAAGAAGTATCTGTATATCTTTTATTTCCAAAGGGATTTTTCTTTTTTCCCCTCACCCTCTTTTTTCTTTTATTTTTTTCTTTTTTTTTTAAATTTCAAAGTGATAAGCTTGTTTATTTGCCAGTTTTTGCTTTGTACTGAAGCCCTTAATTTGATTTTTTTTTTTTTTGTTGCTTATTTTAGTGACATTGGTTCGGCCACTTTATTAAGGAAGCTTAAAAAAATTCACTCATCTAAGTTTTTGTTTCATTTTTGTTTTCTTTGCAAGGATTATGTAGGTTTTTTATAAGTATATACCCCCTTTATTTTCCTCCCCTTTTTAAGGTTAAATAAGGGCTTTGTCCTCTGTTACATTTTTTATTTAGTTAGTTATTTTAATTCTTTGGTTGCCCACTTACTTTGTTGAACTCTTTTGTTTAACATGAACCGCATGCTGATACTCTTTGCATGATCTCTAAATCTTCCCGTTATTATAGCAGGGGGAAAATAAGTTTCTTCTTACTGTGGATTTCTTTTAGGGATATGTGCTTTTGTTTTCTTCTCCTTTCTTCTTTTTTTCTTTCTTTCTTACTTTCTTTCTTTTCTTTCCTTTCCTTTTGTTTCAGTGCATCATGATGGTAAAATTTCTGAGTTTATTTGAAAAAAAAAAAGCAAAGTAAAACCAAAAACAACCCCCCCAAAAACCATTCAAACAATGCCAAATGGCTTTTTTGCTTTCAGATCTCTCAGTCAGGGTCTTCTGCTGACCTCTTTACCAAAACAGACAGCCCGCCTGGCAACCTAGCCAGCCAGAATGGAGAGTATCATGAATATGACTCAGGAAACGATACTTCCTCCCCTCCCTCCACTCAAACGAGCTCATCCAGGTCAAAGGACAGCCAGGAGAAAAGAAGTCTAGTCCATGATGGCTTTGGCCATGCCTTCTCGTCCGGGAAGCCCAAACTGGCCAACAGCGATAACAGCTCTGATTCAGGAAATTCCTTCACCAGTTGCTTTTCCCAGACCAAGGGAACAGCTTTGGAAAATCTGTCTCCAGATGCCCAGGGACAAGACCGAAGGTCAGTGATTGCCAGTAGCTGCTGGTACGTTGTTGCTCTGTGTCTCCTGCCTGCTCCAGTTGCCGTGGAGAGCTGGCAGGGAGCTTTCTGTGCTCTGGAGGCAGGCAGGTACCAACCAGACCCACGGTCTTGCCAGTCTGGAGTCCCAGAACTCAGCAAGGGCCAGTACTGTAGCCTGAGAAGGAAGATAAACCCAGCCATCACATCCCTGGACATTGCTTGTGGCAGTGCTTTGGCATTGCTGTGGCTCCTTCAGGGTTTGGGCCTGGGTCAGGCCGTGGTCACAGCACATCCCTGCTCACCTGGGCATGGCCATGTCAAAAAAAAGTCTCTGTCCTTTCTGGGCACAATCTGAAAGGAGCATCTGGGGGTTGCCATGCTAATTCTCCCTCTCTGCCTACTGTGGGGAAGGGAAGCGGGGCTTGTTTCCACTAAGATCACTATGGGCTGTTCTTTCACCTGTCCAATGAGCCAGATCCAGCATGCCCCTTCCTCTTCCCAGCTCATCCAGCACAGCTCCAGGGTGACAAGCTAGCATCTCCTGCCAGTGGGGAGCACAGGGAGGGGCAAGGACTTGGCTGGCTGCAGGATAACACAGCAGCAGCTCTGCACTGGGGCCACAGGGCATCCAACCACCACCCAGCGCCACAGGTCATCTTCAGGAGAGGGGAGTAGCTGCCAGCCTCCATCACCGCCTCCCATTCCTAGGTTTTTGCCAGGGGATGTTGGGAATGAGGGCACTGAATTGTGGTGGCTGGTACCCAGGGCTGTGCTCAGGCTGTGGTTGTAGGGAGCTCTTCCAGCTCAGGCCCTTGGGTCTTAAAGGCTGAAAGAGCCAGGACATGCTTTGGAGCACTGAATGTGACAGGAGGGAGCCAGGGTAATGGGTTTTAGTAAGAACAAGCCTCATTTTTCAGTCAGAGGGTAAAATTTTAGGTCTGTCTGTACTTTCCACATGGTGACTCCAGTGGGGTAACTCTGCCTTCACATGGGTGGAGCTGGGATTGCAGCTGGCCCCAGTTCATTCCAGAGCACTTCTGGAAGAGGAGGAATTGACGCAGCTGTCCAAAGGCAACAGGACATGCCTGCTCAGTGCCCACTCACGCTGCTCCACAGCCAGGCTGGAGCACAGCCCTTGCCCTGCCATGCTCTGCCTTTCCCCTGCTCCAGCACTTTTTACTTCGCTCCCTGCCCAGCACCAGCACTGCTCGCTGGCCCCACCAGGCTCTGCCAGCCTGACACCTCTGCTGTGCTGGGCATGGGGCAGATGAGCTGCTGCTTGTGCCACAGTGCTCTTCCACACCTCTTCTCCCTGGCAGAGCCCGGAGGGTGAGCTCTCGTATTCTGACACACACACATGGGGGTCTTCTGCAACAGCAGCCTGGGGAGCTGAGAGGTCCTTTTTACCTCCAGATAGGGAATGGAAGGATGGGAATATTTATTTGCTGGAGCATGCTGCTCCCCTCAGCCAAGGGGGTTCAGCCACAGCTTTAAAAAGTGTCCAAATGTCTGTTCACAGAGCGTGCCTCCCCTCATGTCTGGGCTCCTCAGAGGAGAAGAAGCGAATCCGGCTCCCCTCGGCAGCGCGCAGCTCCCCGCGCAGGCCCGGCTCCCGCAGCGCCTCCTGCAGCAGCACGGGCCGCTCCTCCCCCGCCTCCAGCCGCTCCTCGCACCGCAGGGCCTCGCCCAGCTCCTCCCGAAGCAGGTCCTGCTCCTCGGGAAGGAGGTAAGGCCAGCTGGAACGGTGTCTCTGTGACCCGGGGCAGTGGCCAGCTCTTGCAGCCAGCAGGCTCCTTGCAGGGGGAGGTGTAAGAGTTTGGGATCCACAACTGGCCACGCAGAGCTGGGCTGAGACCCTGGGGAATGGGACATCTCTTCCCCCTCATCATTTGGAGTGGTCTGGTGTAGCCTCACCCTCCAGCATCTTTAACTCTTTTGTGTTTCCTTCCTGTCTCCAGGTCTTCCTCACGTTCCCCCAGCTATTCCTCCAAATCCTGCAAAAAAAGTCCTGGGAGTAGAAGCTCAAGGCCTCGCCGGAGCCCCAGTTACTCCCGCTACAGCCGTAGCAGGTACAGCCGTCTACTTGTGGCATCTGCTGTCCACTCATATGGTCCCTGCTGCCTCACACTTTCCCTGCCTCCATCAGTGTCATGCTGCTGTGAGAGGTGGGCAGAGCCCGAGGCTCCAGCTGGGTCTGCCCACACAGCCAGCAGGCCTGTCAGACAGGGACCTGATTGCAGCAGGGAAAGACACTCTACTTTTTAGAGTCACAGCTCTTACAAAGAGTTGTCAGGCTCGTGGAAGTGCCCCTGCTCTGAGGGCAGATGCCAGGTACCCTGAGGCTGATACTCACAGCCTTGCAGAGAGAAACACAGTCCAGGCACCTCTACTCCCTCCACAGACCATAGGAAACAGTCTCACAGTTCAACCCTAGAGATGCCTTTGGCAGGTTTTCCTGGTAGCACCTGTGCTGCTGTGAACATTTTGCAGCCTCAAAATCGTACATTGCCAGGGTCGATTCTTGCAGGCTTTGACAATCCCCGTGCTGGTGAGGAGAACACTTCCTGCATGCAGGGATCAGGCAGGCCCTTGATCTGTAGCGTGTTGCTTTGCAGATGGCACTGAGCAGGGTGTATGAAACCAGCCATGCTGCACAGAAGGGCCTGTGCTGACGTGTATGGGAATTTAACAAAAGAGAAAACCATAGCAACACCGGCACTCCTTCTGGCAAGGCTTGCGGAGCCCTGCAGGGCTACCAGGCCCTCAGCTCATGTGGGGCCTGCTGGCAGGGCTGCTCCTGCCAGCTCCAGCAAGAGCTAAATACACACTGCACCCACAGACACAGGTCCCTGGAAGCCATCTTAGCTTGGCAGTGCAAAGCCACTGGAAGACACTGCTGGATGCAATTAGTGGAGCCAGTCTCTGTCCAGCTGTGTGAGCTCTCAGAGGTGACACCACCAGAGCGCTTAGAGTTGTCCCTTTTGGAGCTGAGCATCCTCTGCCCATCTGTGCCTCCGTAGGTCGTTGTCTGTCCATCCCTGACCCCCCCCAAGCCCCTGCAGTGACAATCCCCCTGCCGTGCCTCCGCAGGGACCGCGAGCGGGAGCACAAGTACAGCTCCAGCGAGAAGGAGTCGCACCGGGAGCGGCAGCGGCGGCGCCGCTCCTACTCCCCCCTGAGGAAACGCCGGAGAGACTCTCCCAGCCACCTCGAAGCTCGGCGCATCACAAGGCAAGGGGATGCTGTCCCGTCCTGTGGAGGCAGGCTCAGCTGGCACCCCCCGGGGGGATGAGGGCTGTCCCTGGTCCCAGCCCTTGCCAGAGGAGGTTTCTCCAGGAGACCGGGTTCCCTGAGCCTGATCAGCAGGCCCTTCCACCTCTCCTCTAGAGCTTGGGCATTTCCAGCTGGAGGCAGAGGGAGGATGGAGAGGGTCTCAATTTACAATAGCTGAAAGAAAAAAGAAGATTAAGTAAGATTAAGAGCAGGGACTCAGGTGCCAAGAGCATTCCCTCACAGGTTTTTATTTCACCCTGCCCGGTGGCAGATGTCCCACAATGGAAAGAGTCAACTATTGACTCTTCCTTCATGCAGAGGGCTCTTTGGGACATCATCAAGTAGAGCCCAGCAGACTTAGTGCCTGAGATTTCCCCAGGGCTGTGGGGGTGGGTGGTTTGAATCCCAAGGCCCGTCAGCTAGCTGATCTCTTTTTCCTTTTAAACAAACACAATCACATTGCCCAGAGTGAACAGTGCTTTTTGGAGATCTTGGCAGTAAGTGTGTCCTTGTGCTGCTGGTAACCCGCATCTCTCTGTCCCCACAGTGCCCGCAAACGCCCCATCCCCTACTACCGTCCCAGCCCCTCCTCGTCCAGCAGCGCCGGCAGCTATTCCTCCTGGTACAGCAGCTTCAGCCGCTCCCCGAGCCGCAGCCGCAGCTACTCCAGCTACCGGACGAGCCGGAGCCGAAGCTGGAGCAGCAGCCGGAGCTCGGGCCCCAGGAGCAGCCGCAGCAGGAGCAGGAGCTATGACTCAGGAGCCAGCTCCGACAGCCTGCGTCGTTAGGGAGTGCCACTGCTGGCTGACACCGGGTGCCGGCGTCACCGCCACATTCCTGGCATTCTCCGCTTCCTTCCCACCTACCTGGCCATCGATAGCAATCATCCCCGATACTGACGCGGTGGCATTGCCGGGTCCCCCTTCCCCGGTTGGGAGTAAGAGCCCAGGAGCGCCTGGTGCAGCCCCTCCTCCCCAGCGCGGAGCGGGTGGGTCAGTCCCAGCTCCCCAGGCCAGGCTGGAAGAAGGGTCGGTGCTTTAGAGAGGGTCTGTCAGCACAGACCTGCTCCATCCTCCCCGATGCTCCATCTCCCCATTGCTACTGCTCTCCAAAGCACTACCAGCGGGTCCAAAGGAAAGAACTCTGCTCCTTGCTCTTCTGACAAACCAGGAACCAACAAATTAACTTCTGCTGGAGAGACAGACCCAGCTGGGGAGGAGTTTGCTGGAAAACTTGGGTGACGGCTGGGGGGATGGCTGTCTCCACCAAGGCAAATACCAGGTCCTTTGGGCTCTCCTCTAGAGCTGCTGCCCACTCTGCAGAGAAAATATTTATTTTTTGCCAGTCAGCCAGTCCCTGCTATAAATAGAAGGCTAGAAATCCCTCCTGATGTACTTCCTGGGGAAAAAAAAAAAAGGCTGTTTGCTCTTTCTCCTGCCCTTTCCTACCAGGTAGCAGCACCTTTTGCAGGGTTGTTTTATCCCCCCAGCACTGAATTGCTTGCAAACCACCTGCTGAGGTCTGAAGCAGACCTGGGGCTGGTGGGGTACAATGCAGAGGGGAGGTGGTGCCATGCTGTGCTCCAAGGGCCAGGCCATGCAGGGAAGACAGGGGCTGTGGGCTTCCCCTCTTGGAAGAAGCCTCAGGTTGGGTTTAAGTTCTTCTTCAGGGAGCATTGCCCTTGGAGTGCATTGCTGGTGGGACCAGAGTGAGGAGCAGAGATAGCAGTTGTGGGGTGCAGACAGAACACACAGGATTAAAAGGGCATTGCAAGAGCCAGGGGACCCCATTCCCCTTCCTCAAAACACGCAGCAATTTGAGGCAGGATTCCAGGCAATCATTCCTCCTTGAGCCCCTCTGGCTGCCCCGGGGCAGGATCAGCAGCACAGCTGCAGGGCCAGTGCCAGGCTGCAGCAGGATGCACTGGTGCCCCAGTTTGTTACTGGGAGGCTGGAGCAGTGCAGGGGGACAGGAAGGGCCCCCCACTAATTGCCTGTTTTGCCAGGGAGCCACAGGCTGCTCTGGGCCCTGGGGTTTTGTCTCCCTGCCAGCCCAGCTGCCTGTGCAATTACTGTGTTTTGCCGGGTAACAAAGGCTTCTCCCAGCACAGGCTGAGCCGGTGCTGAGGAGTTTATTTCTCTTACAACACCTGGGTGCTTAGAGACGCTAATTTGGGCTTAAGACTTCCCTCCCTCCCTTTTTCCATCCCCTCCCCTTCCATCCTGCATGATTATTAACGAGTTTGGGCTTAATGAGTCAAGGAGGTGTGTGTGTTGTTTAAGTGTTACAGAAAAGGCCTGAGTGCAGCCACCATCTGCAGGAGGAGAGGGGCTAGAAAGGAATGCAACCCACCCCCCATCTACAGAATTACCTACAGGCCCCTGGCAGCTGGAAGAGAGACAAAGCAGCAAGGGGAGGAAGGCTGAGTGCCACGAGCTGCTGTGGTGGAACTGGATGATTGCCTCAGCAAGCCTATAAATCTGTTATCTGTTGGAAAGTACAGCAGCACAGGCAAGGATTCCATCTGGGTGGTACAGGAGGAAGTTTTATGTCAGGGACTCTTTCCCAGGATCTTTCCTGGTGCTGGTTCCCCTTGTCCTGTGCCTTCAATGGCTAAAGCTCCCCCTTTCCCAGACCCTCATCCCTCACCTTGCTTGCTGCAGGCAATGTGAGGATGAGGGGGCTGAGGCAGAGAGCTGGGCACTGGTACGGTTGGTGGCTTAGTGAGGATGGGTCCATCCTCTGGAATGACCCTTTCTAGGATACAGAGAGAAGTGCTCCTGGCAGGGCTGAGCAAATGCTCCAGGGATCAAAGACAGGATGCCACTGCCTTCCCTCCTGTGCTGGCCCCAGCAGTGGCCCCTTGGCCGCCTTCTGCAGCGAACTCCCTCTCAAAAGGGCTGAAAACCTCATGCTTCTTCCCCAAAGAGTCTCTCCCAGTTAGATGCTGAAATGCCCCATCCTTCCGCTCCCTGGGAAGATCCAAAGGCAGTGATGGGATCCCAGACCTCCCCAGCTCTCCCAGTGTTTCAGGAGCACCTCCTGCCCCCTGGCACCCCGTAACGCACACGAGGAGCTGCAGCAAGGAAGCAGCGAGCCCGAAGATCCAAAACCAGGAAAGGAAAGAAGAGGGGCTGTGTGCAACTGGTGTAAATACCAAACTCACACTGACTGGAGTCCTCGTGGCTGGGGACAGAGGATGGAAGCACCACACCAGGGTTGGCAGCATCCACCCTGTGTGGGTCAGGAGATGACCCCAAGGGTTGTGTGGGGCAGCTCCTGCCCTCGTCCAGCTGATCCCTCCATCAAGGACTGCCTCTGCCTGTACAGTCCGTGGCAGCTAAATGCTCCTGGGGTTTTCCCAAGCAGACTTGCATTGGAGTAAACCTCTCTAAATTATTTATTTATTTATTTATTTATTTAATATTATTATTCTATTTTTAATTGTATGTCAGAATGGACCAGTATTTATTTATTCTATTTTTTTTTCCCTAACGTTTAAGTTATTTTTGGATCTGTTTGTTTGTTCAAATGTATCCACGCCGCCGGTCTCGTGTAAAGGTTTACAGCTGTGGCCCCTCTCAGTGAGGTGGCCGGAGGAGTGACAGTCCCTCCTGTTGCCACCGTGTCCCTGTGCGCTCTCACGGGACGGACGAAGGGACGCAGGGCAGAGCTGCGCGTTTTCCCCTTGGAATCTCGGGTTTCTCATTAGATTTGAGCAGGAATGCGATGGGTGTGACTACAGAAACGGGTCTAGGACGTGTCGGAGGTGACAGCGAGGGTCTGCCGGCCGGCCGAGCCGGGGCGTTGGCAGTGCCACCAGCGAAGTGTCGCCTGCGCGGGCCCGGCCGGGAGCCAGCTGGCCCCGCGCTGTTTGCCTTGGCTCAGCCCGAAACCCGCCTGCTCCGCGCAGCCACCGCCGCCTTCCCGGGGAGGACGCCGTCGCCAGGACTCCCCTGCCGTGTTTATCCCTGCGCGCTGACCCACCCATGGGAAAACAAAAGAGATGAGACTGTGAGAAAGCGATCCCCGCGGAAGGTCCTTGCAAAATCCAGCCTCTGGTGACGGATCTGATCAAGGCTCTGTGTGTATGTGTGTATGTGCACATGTGCATATACACGTGAGTTTCCCTCGGTTTTATTTATTTTTTAACTTATTTAATATTTTTAGTACAAGCTTTAGTACACCCTTCCTGTTAGTGGACAGATGGGGTTTCTGTGGGTTTGTGTGAAGCTGTGAGTTTTTCTGTCTCTGTGCCTTTTGCCAGTGCTTTTTAAAATTTTTTTAAGTTGTTTCTCTCATTCACTGCTTTTATGGATTTTTGCTCTGCATCCAGCATCTCAGATTGCTGCAGGTGCTGTCTGCAAAGAGCAGGTTCACCTGGAGGAAAGGCAGCTTGGTCATTTTGGTGTTGGTGAACTGCTGCTGTGGTCAGGCACACAAGGGGTGTTCAGGGCTGGCCACAACACCAGGATAATATCTGGGCTGGTTTTTGGGAGCCCTGTCCCACACTCAAAGGCTCTTTCCCAGATGATTTTGAATCATCCCACAAGCACCCCTGCTGCCTTTCCCTGGCAGAGCCCATGTCACAGCACCCACTCCCAAATGTCCCTTTGACCCTGGAGCCATCAACTCTCCCCATTCACTGGACCTGCCTTGGCTCTGGGTTTGTCCCCCCTGTCCCAACTCCATGCTCCAGAAAATCCAACACCATTTTTGCAGGTTTGCTGGGAAGCAAAGGATAAGGGATGTTTCAAATCACTGTTCTTCTGTTCTTTCTTCATTGGTTGCAGCACCTGGCTGAGCTTTGCTTTATGTTAAATGCAATTTTCTCAATGTTTTTGTTGTTTTGGGGACTGAATTTATACCAAACTTGTCAGCAACAGCCAATCACTGTTATTTTGCTATGCATTGTACATATATTGAACAGGCTGAGAGGACTTGGCCTCTATTTAATATTTATTTCTTCTATTTATTGAGCATTACTTTAAAAAAAAGCTATTTGGGTGATGCTGTTGGGTCCATGAAAGGCAGGAGCCCTTGAAGTGGTGCCAGATATGTTGGAGAGAGGAAGGTAAATTTGGCTCATTTGGACCTCACCACCAGTATTTAGAGAGGAGCCTCATTGTGATGGAGATGGGCAAGGCAGGGGAAAACTCTCCATCTCCTGAAGCAGCTTCTGTTGACAAATGGCATCCCCCTGGAAAGGAGTGGGGAATTCAGAGGTGACAGGCCAGCTCTGGTGGAGGAATAACCCTGCTCTTCCTCTGCCACATGGCATAGGGCTGCCATCACCCAAAATCCCTGGAGTTCTCTGATCTCCCACTGCTCATCCCCTCTTCCCTCTGGAGGTTGGGGACACTTGACACCCTTTGGATCAGTGATCAGGAAGGGAATAGGATGGAAGTGACTGGCCATCCACCAGGAAGGAAGGATGCCCACCCTGCCCCATCCTGAGACCCTCGTGCTGTGTCCTGCTTTGCCCCTTTCCCCAGGCTTTGTGCCAGTAGCTTTTCCCTGATGTGAGCTCAGTAGCTAGCAGGGCTGGGAGGCCTCCCCTGTGTGTCCAACATGAGCAGAGCTTGCTGCAGGCATCCTCCCCCAGCTTTGAGAAGAGCTAAAATGAGATGTGCTAAAAATCCCACCCTGCCCCAGCATTGCTCCACCAAGGCTGCAGCCACTGCTGTGCTCACCCAGGGGAGGTGTTTGTGCTCCTGGGGCAGAGCTGCCTGTGCTGCTGCAGTGTGGACACAGCTCCAGTGCCAGCCAGCGAGTGCCAGTGCTGGGCTGACCCCACAGAGCTGGCCCAGAGCTGCTGGGTGCTCAGCCTCGGGCTCTTGGGGTATTTGAGAAAGGGGCAGGTTCAGGTGCCTAAGGGAAGACTTTGCCCTTTAGTGTCCAGTGGGGTTTTAGTACCTCTTCATCAGAGAATAAATAATTCTCATGACTTTGCTGCTATCTGGCAGTTTGCACATGACTGGGAGAGTCTCCAAAGCAACAGTATCATGGTCAAGCACCCCAGCTTTTGGGTTATTGCCTAGAGAACAACACACTCACCAGCCCAGGGCAGCTCTCCACCTTTGAAACCCAGGGATGAGCAGAAGATGTAGAACAAAAGCCCAGATGTGAGAAAAGCCACGAGGGAAATGGTGCCTCTGTTCTCTGCCTGTTGGTTGATTCCACCCCCACCGACACCGGCACATCTGTTTGAGTTCACTGTAAAGCTCCCCTTGCTCTCCATCCACATGTGTTCTGTATCCTTTAGTCTTCCTGGGTGTTTGAGTTGTTAGCCTGGTTAGAAAAAGGTTCCAATAAAGGATTGGACAGTATTTCCTTTGCATCATGTTCCTTTTGCATACAAGTGCGTGTGGTGGGATATTTCGGGTTGTTTCAGCTGCTCTGCAGGGAAGGGCATGTGCCTCCCCTCCCAGCTGCTGAGGACTGGCTCCTCAGGGCACTGGCTGAAGCAAAAAAAAGATGTGGGCTAGTATTTCTGGCAGCTCTGCTTTCCTGCTGGGCCAGGCTCCTGCTGCCCTTTGCCAGGCCCTTTGGATCCCCCCACCCTGTTCAGGCACTGGGAGCCCAAGCCAGAAATGCGTCCATCTGTCCCTGGAGGTGACACTGGGCTCACCAGTGCTCTCCTCTGAGCTGTGCCCTTCCCTTCCTGCACAGCCCTTGCTCCAAGTCCTGCACAGAGTTCCCGTGCCACAGGGTCCTGCCATTGTCACCTTCTGGGCAGGAGCCAGGAGCAATGGGGACTCTCCAGCACCCTGGAAGTCCCCCAGGGGAGCAGCAGCACTGGGCCATGTCCCTGTGCTCCTCAACAGGGCTCAGATGGGCACCCAGGAAAGGTCTGGGCATGGCACAGGTGGGTCGTGGGGACACGGGGCAGCATCCCCAGGTCACTCAGAGGAGAAGGGGGGCTGCAGGGGCACTTCAAGCTTCCCAGAGCTGATGTGGCAGGGTGGCTCGGGGTGGGAGGCAGTCGGGAGGATTGGAATGACAACAGGAGCTAAATTGGGATGGCCCAGAGAGGGTGACAGCAGGCGGGAGGAGGGGAGGAGGGGACGTGTGACTAATGGGGATGAACAAGGCGACAGAAAGAATTCCTGGCCGGGGAGGGAGGATGGCCTGGAGCTATGTGGGAAATGTGGGATGGGGGATGTTATGAGGCTCCTGGAAACACGGCAGGATCGTGGAACTGCCTGAAACCTCCTCAGGGCTTGTCCCTCTCACACGTGCGCTGCTGTTTGCCCAAGGGGGTGGCAGGGCTGGGGGCTGGGGCGATCCTGCTCCCCAGCCAAGCTGAGATGTGCCCAGCTGAGCTCAGGCTGTGTGTGGCAGTGACCCCCAGGACTGTCCCAGTACTGTCACCCATGGGCACCAGGAGTCCCCAGCCAGGCAGAGGCAGCCGGGCAGGACAAGGGAATGGAGGGGGATGCTCAGTTCCTCCACCTGCAGCTGCCTCCCCACCCCAGGAGTACTCAGCTGGCACCTGGGACCTCCTCGGGCACCTCCAGGCATCCCTTTGGACCCCAGGGAGATCCCTGTGATGCCCAGGTGTCCCCATGCTCGGGGGGCAGCCCTGCCCTGGCCAAGGAGAGGCAGCTCCCCGTCCCCAGCGTGATTAATGCCATGGAGCCACCAGCGGCTCCATCCCTGCACGGCCTGTGCTGCATTAAAGCTTCCTGCTGCAATTACTTCCACAGAGTCCATTAGAAAAATTGCAGATGCTGGAGAGAAGGAGCATGATGCAGAGCCAGGATGCGGCATGAGGAAGTGGCTCCGTCGCCAACGTCACCCTCATCGATCACATCGCATCCTCCAGCACAGCCCGCTGCCCACCGGAGCCGTGCCCGGACCGCCTCCACGGGGACCCCGTCCGTGCCAGCCGCTCCCCCGCCTGTGGCCGGGCTCGGGCCGTGTCTCCCGGTGGATGCTGGCTGGGAGCTGCCCCTCCAGTGCTGCTGCCGCGCCCCTTCCCACAGCTCGCAGCCCGCTCCCGCCGCTGCCCTGTAATTACGGGCCCGGCCGCGGCTGTGATTAACGCCTCGCCCTGCCCGCACCGCGATTGCGGCAGGGCCGGGGCATGCGGCGGGGCCAGGAGGAGGAAGAGGAGGAGGAGGAGGAGAAGGAGGCAGGTGCTGAGCAGCGCTGCTGCTGCCCGGGGTCCATCTCCTTCCTGCAGTTTGGGGATGCTTCTCCGGGCCCAGCTGGTGAAGATGGCCAGAGAAGCATCCTGGAGAGGCTCATCCTGTGCCCCTGTCCCAAACACTCCCCACACACCCAGCCGTGGGGTCCCAGTGCCGGGGGTGCCAGCAGTGACCCATTTCCCGGCACGGCGGTGCCCTGGGGACACGCGGCTGTACAGTGAGGGGAGCAGCCTGCTCAGCCCCACCGCGGTATTTTTAACAGGTGACAGCGGGGTGAAAGCAGCCAGCCCTGAGTGAGCTTGGGGGCTATTTTGGGCGGGCGGAGCAGCAGGAGGGGGCGGCAGGGGCTGGGGCAGCTGCCGAAGCGCCGTGGCCCCGTGGCAGCCGGGATCCTCAGCAGAGGTCAGCTGCCACTGCCCAAATTCTCCTCGGCTGTTTCATCCTCTCCAAAATACTCGGCTGACAGGGCAGGACTTGCAAAACACACACCCCCCTCCTCCAAAATCCATATAAATAGTACTCGCCCAACGGCTGGAAGGTTAGAGAAGTTTCTGGGCTCCAGGCTCAGGCATTTATTGCAGCTCTCACCCAGGAGCAGCAGGGAAAGTTGCACATAAAGTGCTGGAGAGTAAGAAGTGAGAGAGAAGCTTTTAAATCTCAGGATATTTGGCTTTATTATTTTTTTTTCTCTCCTGACAAGAAGTTTTATTTTCCTCTCCCCAGTCCTGGGATCGCAGCCAGACAGGAAGCGTTTTCTCGCGGCCAGAGAGCTCCCTCCGTCCTTCCTGCGCTCCTCCAGCTCCCGGTGATTCAGCCCGAATTGATTTTCTCCTCGTCCTTCACCTGGTGCCGGGAAGGAGGGACCGTCCCCGCGCACCCGCGTCCCACCCGGGGTGGATGCGTCTCCTCCGGGACAGGCTCCCGGGGGAAGTTTGCAGCCAGGAGCAGCCGCACAGAGGCTGAGGCTCCGTGTGAGAGCCCCGGGGACACGCTCAGACCCCTCCGAAGGAAGCCATGGCCGATAGCCAGATGCCCTTCTCCTGCCATTATCCCGGCAGGCGCAGCCTCCGCGACCCTTTCCGGGAGCCCGGCCTGACCTCTCGCCTGCTGGACGATGACTTCGGCTTGTCGCCCTTCCCCGGGGACCTGACGGCGGACTGGCC
Organism: Molothrus ater; assembly: GCF_012460135.2. Taxonomy (NCBI): domain Eukaryota; kingdom Metazoa; phylum Chordata; class Aves; order Passeriformes; family Icteridae; genus Molothrus; species Molothrus ater. The sequence continues at coordinate 10,280,551 of NC_050495.2, forward strand.
CGACTGGGCTCGGCCCCGGCTCACCACCACCTGGCCGGGCCCCCTGCGCGCCGGCCTGGGCCGCACGCCCCCCATGGCCCCCGCCTACGGCGCCCACTTCGGGGGGTACCCCGAGAGCCGCAGCCCCGCGCCCTTCCCCCGCGAGCCCTGGAAGGTGTGTGTCAACGTGCACAGCTTCAAACCCGAGGAGCTGACCGTCAAAACCAAGGATGGCTACGTCGAGGTGTCAGGTGAGAGCCAGGGCACCGGGGAGGTGGCACTGCCAGCTCAAGGAATTGCTGCAAAATGCCAAAATCGCCTTTGTTTTAAGGCGGCGGCAGCAGCCCCGTGCTTGGGAGCTTGAGAGGACTGCAGCAGGGCTTTGGGGCATCTCCAGAGGCAGTTTGGGTGTCACAGGGAGGATCTGGCTCACAAGCCGTGGTGGTTTGCTGCCAAAATGAGAAAGGACACGTGTCCTTTGGGGTAGATCTCCCTGCTTTCTGCCCTGGCTGGCAGCACCCTGAGCCAGCAGCCAAGAGGGGTCCCAGCTCTGCTCGGTTAATTATAGCCAGGGTGAGGTCGGCACGGAGGGAGATTCCCTTTAAAGGGGCCGAGGGAGAGGCTGGGAGGAAAGGAGCAGCTGCTCACAGCCCCAGCCCAGCCTGGCTCTGAGTTAGCCAGAAACACATCCCTGAAATGTCAATTAATGTCGGGAACAGTGGGTGTGGGGTCCAGCACTTTTGGGGTGCCCACGACTGCCCTCAGTGTCCCATCAGCCTGGCACTGACGTTCCCCATTGTCCCTGGGTCTGCTGGGCTGGGATCACCAGGGAGGGCTGGGGGCTGCCACCTGCACAGCTCTGAGTGTTTGTTTGGAACTCACTGCAGCACAGGGGGAAAGACACAGGTCAGGGGGGTCCAGGCACCTCAGGCTGATGCTCCAGGTACAGGGACCCCCAGCCTGACAGAGGGGTGCAAAGCAGCCCGTTCTGGGGAGTGAGGCCAAGGGGGATGCTGCCACCTACAATGGTTTTATTGTTTGTTTATTTTCTTAAGTCCCAGCTCTTGGCAGCCTTTGAGACCCCTATTTTCCACTGGAAATGTGGCTGTGCTGTGTCTAGCATCTCCTTCCCCACATGGAGAGGCTTCCTGAGCCCTCCGCAGAGAAAGAGTTTGCACTGGGGCAGGGAAACAGCTGCTCGGAAAACTCTCCTGTTGGGTTCAGTTGTTGTTGTTGTTTGTTGGGGAAAAAATAATCTCCTGCTGAGGTGCTGATGTGGGGTGTTGGCCTTCCCTGCAGGCAAACACGAGGAGCAGCAGGTGGAAGGAGGGATCGTCTCCAAGAACTTCACCAAGAAAATCCAGTAGGTACCGGCTGGTCCAGCCGAGCTCTGCCAGTCCCACACATGCAGGGACTGTTTCCACCCCAAAATCTGCCCTTCTGCAGCACCTGCCTGGCCGGGCCGGGCCACAGAGTGATTTCCCAAGGGAAGGGAAGGAGGACGAGGCCTTTTTTGAGGCGCTCTGTCAGTCTCTGCCCGCCCGGGGCTGCGGACAGGAGGGGAGCGGGGAGGAGGCGAGCCCGGGGAGCAGCGGGGCACGGCGGGCGGGCTCCATCGCGGCACATCCCCGCATCTCCATGATGTCAGTGCGATCGCTATCGCGGTGACTCAGCCGCGGCTCGCTTTGGCAACAACAACCGCAAAGGCGAGCCCCGACCGATGTGGGGGGCAGGTCCCAGCCGCGGGGCTCGCACGGGGTTAACAGCGAAAAGCATCAAAGCCCAGGGCATGGGAAGGGTTTCCTCGGCTGGCAGCGGCTCCGCTTTGCTTTTCCACCCTGGGGGAGCGCTGTGCGTCCCGAACTCCCACGGGAAGGCTGGGCCGAGCCCCGCTCGCTCCTGCCGGGCGCTCGGGCTCCTTTTACGGGCAAGGCTGGCCGGGATTTACTCCTGCCCCGCGCGGCGCTGACATCCCGTCAAACACATCTGCCGGGGAGATTAAACAGAGCTCCCACGGGGGCCAGGCCGGCCAGGAGCCCGCTCGAAATATCCCCCGCACATTCCCAGGCGCTCCAGTAATAACAGAGGCTTTGCCGGGGCTGCTGCCTCGGCACCGCTGGGGCTCCAAGGGTCGGGATCCACCGGGGATGCAGCATCCTAACCCATCCTGTCCTTCCTGCCCCCCTGCAGGCTGCCCTACGAGGTGGATCCCATCACGGTGTTCGCCTCCTTGTCCCCGGAGGGGCTGCTGATCATCGAGGCGCCCCAGATCCCCCCTTACCAGCAGTACGGCGAGGGCAGCAGCGGCAGCGAGATCCCCGTCGAGAGCCAGGAGGCCACCTGCACCTGAGCCGGCACCCCCGGCACCCCCGTCCCTTTGTCCCCTTCCCCCGCTCCCCGGTCCCTGCGGCGCGGCGTCCTGACAGCCTCGGGCAAGGGTGACGGGTGCCGCTCGCTCGCAGGGATGGCAGCACCCGCCACCCCCGCCGAGAGCCGGGGCACGCACCGGGTGCCAGGCCACCGCCCCCGAGGGCTTCTGGCACTCTGAGGTGCCGCTAGAGATGTTGTCCTCACGGGGCCAAGCAGAAAGGATGCTCCTCCTTATGGTCATTGTTTGTTCCGAGTCGCTCGGATGGGATATTTATAACAATAGCAAAAAAAAAAAGGGCCTGTTTTTTTCTTTATAATTGACATGGAAACCTGTAGCTCTGTGTCTTTCCTCCTCCATGAGTTGGTGTTTTGTTTTTTTTTAAACTACATCTCTGCGAAGGACACGCGTCTGGCGGCGTGGCCTCCATCCTGAGAAACGGTCTGCGTGCTTTGAACGTTGGTTTGGGGTTTTGGTGTTGGTTTTTTTTTCCTTATTTCCAAAGAGAATTTGTGCTTTTACTTGTCAGACCTGAGGAATAAAACCCAGTTGATGTTCTTAGCCTCTGCTTGTCTCGGCTGAGCCGTTGGGGCGGATGCAGGGCTGCGGGAGGGTGCTGGGGACGAGGGGAATGTCACCGTGTGCCACCTCCCAGCTTGGCACAGGTCATCCCCATGAAGGCAAGGACAAGAGAGATGTGTGGGATGCCTGCAGCAATGGGGGAATTCCAAGTCCCAGCTAACAATGGGGCCTGGCAAGGACCATGGGCTCATCCTGGCCTCAGCCCCTCAGGGGGTTGAAAATGTTCTTCCTGCTTGGGGATGCTAAACCAGGCTGTGAGTTGGGAAAGTTGGGTTTGCCTCATCCCCACTTCCATCCCTCCATGCCAGCTCCCCACCTGTAGCTCCACAGGGAAGCACTTCCCAGTGGAATGGCAAATGGTGTCTGCTGGGTTCTGGGCACAGCCTTAAAACCATTCCTGGGGGCAAAGCCCCATTTGCTAACCCACTGCAGTGCCTGGGCTTAGCAAAGCCCAGCTGCCGATGGGAGGCAGGAAATTTTCCATCAATCTGTGCAGCACCTGGGCCAGGCACCCAGTTTTCCGTGTCACCAGGAGCTCAGAGTTAAAAATACAGCCTCACATGTTTGCTCTGGCTCCTCTGGGAGGTGGTTACCAACAACACCCACCACGTGCTGCAAACCCTGGCCCAGCACCTCGTGCCACCAAGGCACCCACAGGCCAGGTCGTGCAGGGGAGCCTGGGCACTCTCACCCAGCTGTGCAGATTATATTTAACATCCAGCAGCTCTTCCAGAGCTGGGACCCCCCCCCCTCCCTCAAAATGGTGCAGAGCACAGCCAGCCCCAAGCTCAGCCTCTCTGGCTCTGCCAGGCAGGGCTGTGAGCACAGCAATTTTTATGAATAAAATATAATCCCTGAAATGTGATACCCACACCGGCATGGAACGCCAAAAAGTCATGAGTCACTGCTCCAGCCCTTTGTCCTTGTGCCACTTGGAGCTGTCAGGCCCTGTGGGTGACACCTCCTCTCCAGCACAAATTGTCCTTCCTCTTCCTCACCCCTTCAGAGAGTTATTTTTATCAGACTTTTGAAAAAATATCCCCAGACCCAGCCTCAGTTTTTTTCCCCTTTCCCAGAAGGAGCCCAGGGGTTCCTGGGGACACGCTCAGGCCCAGCACCCTGGCTGGAGGTCCCTGCACCCATATCCTGGCACCATCCTACTCAGGATGGTTCCCTGAGCAGGGCTGCAGGTGCAGGGGATCAGCTGTGACTCCATAGGGAGCTGCCAGGGGGGAATGAGCCACAGCTGAGCCACTCTCCCATCCCAGGGTGTTTGGGGAGGGCCCCAGGCTGATGCAACACCAGTGCTGGGACAAAGGGAGCTCCAGGCTCAGCTTTGGGGCTGCTGCACTCACACAACAGCTCCTGCTTCTTGTTCCTGCTGATCCTGCAGTTTGGGGGTGAGTTTTGTTTTTCTTTAATAGCTTTTTGCTTTATTTGATTCTGCTTTCTGATGAATTCCTTAATAGAGTCTTAAAAAAGCTGTTGTCAGCTGCATTAGCAATAATTTCCTAATGGCTGGGGTTGGCATTGGCAATTAGCACTAAGGACCTCTTCCATGGGCAGCGTGCTTGGGCCTGTGCAGACAGCAGCTTCCTAAGCTCTTGGATGGTCTGGAGTATCACATCCTAATGAAATAATTGTCACTGGAGATCCTGAGGCTCTTTTCAAGTATGATCTGATTATCCCTGCAAAGGAGGTTTAAAACAAATAATCCCTGGTGGTGTTTCTGCAAATGCAAAAATTGGTTTGGAAACACTGAGGCAAAATGCAAAAATTGGTTTGGAAACACTGGGACACTTCTGCACCAGCCTCTCCCCTGTGTCTGAGGGGAGGGAGTGGGATCTGTGCCTTTCTGGGGTTCCAGGGGGAGCAGAGCTGGGGCTGCTGGGCACTGGGAGCAGTTTGCTCACCCTCCCTCGTGTGTGAGGTGTGGGTTTGGAGTCTCCAGCCCCACAGCACAGAGCAGTGGAGGCCACTCTGCAGTGACATCACATCTGTGGGATTGGAGCAGTTCTAGCCCATCAGGTGTGTCAGATCACATCGTGGCTCATGGCTTAGAAGCAGCTCTAAGGGACAGGCCTGGTGCAGGCTCCTCCAGCAGGGAGGAGTGGGCATCCTGTGGGTGGCTCTGACCCTGGGGCTGCCCGAGGGAGCCCAGGAGGGGCTGAGATCCTGGCTCTGCATTTTGGGACCTCTGTCACTCAAGGCAGAAAGGGCAGGGCTGTGATTATCAGCAATTCACACTGCACAGGGCAGCCCAGCAGCACTATCCCACTCATTCCAGGAGGACGGTGCTCCCTTTTTTCTCCTGGAGCAGCATTAGACTCACCAAAATCCACATCATCCAAATGGTTTTCACTGCTGAAGGAGACAGAGGAACCATCCTAATCTGGCCTTTCTCATGCTGCTCTTGGAGCAGCACTGATGCTGCCAACACAGCATCCTGGATGGGGAGGAGACAGGAGCAGGTGCTTGGAAGATTTTATTTTCTTTTCTTTCTAAGAAGCCACTTCTGATCAAATACACAGCCACATCTGAAAGAGCTGGTGGGATTAAGTAGTTGAATGCTGGGCACTTTGTAACTGGTGGGGCAGGAGAAAGGAGAATGCCTGTTCCAGGAGAGCAATTCTGGGCTTGGGGCTGAGGAGGAAATCCAGCAGTTCCTGGTGCATCTCAGGACCATGAGCTTGCAAGGTTCCTTTTGAGGAGTGCCAGCAAAGCTCTCCTGGGCAGCTGGAGGGAAATGTGGGTCCATGCAGCTTTTTTTGGTTTGGGTTAATTTTTGGTGATCCCTCCCGCAGCACAAGCAGGTGATTCCCAGTGCTGCCAACACGGGGCTGGAATGGGCTGGTGGGGAGGGCTCAGCACCATGAGATAAGGGGCTGCATCATGGGAAACTGCCCTTGCAGGCCCTGCTGCTCCAACTGTGAGGGGCTGAAGGACGTGAGGAGATAAGGAAAAGGTCACCCAAGCCGTGGGAGAGCTCTGCAGGCAGCTGGGTGGCAGGAGGCTCAGTAAAGCTCCTGCCTGTGTCCTGCTGTCTGTCCCAAGCTGCCGAGGGAGCTGTGGAGCACCACCTGCCCCCTGAAAGGCAGGGACATGGGGCACTGGGCCCAAGGGGTTCCGAGTCCTGCTTGCATCCCACCAGGGCTGGGATGGGGAGCACGTGGCTCCCAGCAGGGCACCAGCTCCCAGCCTGTCCCAGAGGATTTATTTTCCTAAAATGGAAGCAAAAGCTGAATTGATTTATTTTGGTTGGCAGCATGTGGAGCTGGGTAAATAATCCACAAGGAGCTCCAGAGCTGTCCAGATCCACCAGGCACCTCCAGAGATCCGGTCCCTTCTCCTAGAGCAGGGTTGATCTGATTTTCCAGCTGCCCAGCCCCTGTGGCAGGAGCAGGAGGTGGCTGGGCAGAGCTGTGGCCAGCACAGCTCTGGGGAGCATCACCATCACTAACTCATGGTGCCCAGGGACTGGGACACCCTTGCTGGGATGCCCTTGATGTCTCTCATTGCTCCCTGGTGGATTGTGCTGTGGGGCCTTGGGGTGCCCACAGAGACCCCTTTGCTGTTTCATGGGGCTGTTTGTGCTTTCCAGCCCCTCTGGGAGCCTCTGCACATGCAGGAGCTCAGCCTGGCTTCCTCCAGCATCCTCCTCCTCAGTCCCTGGGGCTGCAGAGCCCCCCAGGCCACGTGCAGCTCTCCAGGCTCTCTCTTGGCAGCTGTTCCTGCTCCTGCAGTGGCTCCATCTGGGTTTGCACAGGGGATTTGCTGTAACACTTCCAGGAGTTTTTCCTTCCCAGGGCCCTCTGGAGCATCCCTGGCTTCCCAAGGGTTTCTCACTATTTCTCACACAAATCTCAGCTGCTTCAGTTCGAGCCAGTTCCTCTTCCCTGAGAAAATATCCTGTAACCACCCAGGTGTTTCTCTGCTGTAACTGAAGCCATTTGGGGGTTTTCATGGTTCTCTTTGGGAGTTTCTCCTCCTTTGGAGGTTTTGCCTTCATGAAGTTTTTGCCTATACTTGCAAATCTCATCTGCTTTATTTTGGATGTCTCCAAAGGGAACTTGGCCACGTGATGCCCATGGGGACAGAGAAGCAAAAACTTTCTTTTTTTTTTCCTAATGGAAGAACCCAGTGTCACAGAAATAACCCACCTGACCAGATGGCCTTTCCCTTCCTTCCAAATTAAAATCTGGAAAGCCATGAAATAGCCCAGCCACCCCTGGGAGCAGCTCAAGGAGTTCCTGCAGCTTCACCCATCCCAGCAGAGGGAAGGGGAGGAGAGATCTCTGTGGGTAAAGTAATTCTGATTATGGCATCGTGTCCTGGACCCCCCCAGCAGCACAGACCCTCCTAGGTGGGCAGTGTGGGTTACCCTGGTGTTGAGCATCCCTGACCTGTCCGTGGAATTGCAGCTGCCTTTGGGCAGCAGCACCTTCCAGGCCCAAATTCCCAGCTCCAGAGCTGCATGCAGCCACATGAAGGAGAGTTTTCTCCTATTTGTTTTCTTTTGTCAATCTTTAAACCCAGTTGCAAATGCTGCTGATAATTAAGGAGACTCTTGCCATTTGGGTGAAGTGCTGAAGGGCAGCTTCCTGCTCCCAGCCAGATGCTCCCCAGCAAACCCATCCTGGAGGAGAGGAAAATTCTGCCTTAATTTTGATTCTTTCATACTCCAACAAAAACCTCCCTATCCGAGGCAGCCTTGGAAACCTTTCCTTATTAAAAGACCTCCTTGAAATGCATTGTAGCAGCCAAGGAGGGTAGTTATAAAGCACAAAAAGCCTGCAGAAGAGCTCATTAAAACAATAAATTACAACTAATTAGAATAAATCAAGCTAAATCATCTCCAGTGGGAAGGTAAAATGAGGTGTGAGTGAGTGGTTTTAATAAGGATGGTGCTAATCCCCAGCCCCCCTTTAAAATGATGGTGAGTCCTGCTGCAGCAGTGATCCTGCTGCTGGGACTAGGGTGGAAAACACACATGGACAAAGAGGAAAGGGGAGCTGGAAAACACACATGGACAAAGAGGAAAGTGGGAGCTCATGGCATTTTGAATTGTGTCCCAGCCCGAGCTGCCTGTCCCTAATTGCAGTGGGTTTGGGGCTAGCACAGCACCCACAGTGGCTCACAGAGGTCAGGGTGTTGGGTTTGCTCACTTTGGGGTTTATTTCTGTCCAATTTGCAACGCACAGAGTGCCTGTGGGGTTCTGCTCCTCTCATATCACTTCATCACCACAGCCACAGCAAAATGACTTCTCTGCATAATTAGCAGTGAGATCATCACAGCCGCCTTGGCTCCAAATCATTTCTGCTCCGGTCTCCAAAGAGAAAACTGCTCAAAACAAGGAGAGGAGGGAGGTGTGGGCTGAGTGCCCTGCCAGGGTCAGGCTGGATGGGGCTCTCAGCAGCCTGGTGGAAGGTGTTCCTGCCCATGGAATCAGAAGGTCTTCAAGGTCCTTTCCCATCCAAACCATTCTGTGGTCCCTGAGCAGGTCTTTGAGCTGCCAAAGCAGAAGGTTGATGCTGGAGAGAGTGAATCACTGCTGAGAGCACCTGGAAGGGGGCTCAGCTCTGGGCAGCACAGAGCCCAGAGCCAGCAGGGCAGTGGAGCTGCAGGGACAGCACTGCTCCTCGAGCCTTCCCTGGCTGCCACCTCCCTCTGAGGGATCAGCACTGCTGCCAGTGCTGCAGAAATGTATTGGTTTCATTAAGCTTAAATAATTAGCTCCAGGCCTTGATAATGATACTTAATGGATCTAATATTTTTGGGGGCGATTATGCTGCTGTATACAGTGTGTATATCATTAATAACCTTCTTTAAACCTCCTCGCTTGCACTGCCACTAATGATGTTCAAGCCCTTCTTGTGCCTAAGCCCAATTAGCTGCCAAGAAAGAGGCTTTGTCCCCTGGAGGATGCCTGGCTGTGCTGGGAGGCAGATGCTGATGGTTTGGGCAGGAGGATGTTTGGATTTGCTGGCAGGAGCCACGGGCTGGACCCTGCAGGGGGGTCAGGGCAGCCCTGGTGGGTGCAGGCAGTGGTTGAAGGCCTTGGGGTGGCTTTGCTCTGCTCAGAACCCCTTTCCCAATCCCACCCAGAGTTCTGCACAGGGGTTAATACCAGTCAGGCCTCCCCATGTCCTGGGTTTTGTCACCTCTTGGTTTCTGTAGCTGAGGGCGGTGATGGCAAACACCCCTCACCCTTTTCCTCAGGGGATGATGACAGATGCATCGAGGGCTCTGTTTTCTCAGGGAAGATATCCCTAAGCCCAGGACACATTATTCCTCCGTGTCCCCATGCTGGATGCAGCCAGGTGGAAGAAGGAATATCACCACTGTCTCCACACTCCCCCTGAACCTTTCCATCACCTCTGGGAGGAGGAACCAGGCTTGGCTGCTTCTCTGCTCCTTCTCACCCGAGCCTCCTTCCCATCCTCCTGCGGGTTGATTAATCCATTAGGATTAACCTCTCTTTAACTCCTTGATTAGCTGCATTTTAAAACTCCATTTGTTTTCCTTTTTACATCAAGCTGGAGCCAAAAAAAGAGGGCAATTTGCAGCAATACTGATTTAATGCAATTTCTGAAAATCAGGGTGAGCGTTGGGAAGGCGTGCTCAGCATTCCAACTCCTCCCAGCACACTGCAAGGGGCTCCATCCTGCTGGAGGCAGATTTGGGAAGAGCACCACAGAACCAGCATCCACCCGAGTCCCCAGAGCTGGTTTCTGATGGCACTGGGGCAAACCTGAAAGATGCATCCTGGTTTCAAGGTGTTGTTGGGGAAACTGAGGCTCTTGTGATGTGATGTGGGTCCCACAGGGACAAACCCTTTCTCCATTGGAAATGTCCCTGATTTCCCTGGACTGTGTGTGGTAGAAATTGCTCATGACAGGGCTTCTTGCTCTAAGATGAGACAGGATCATGGTTTAGATCCATCCAGGTTTGATTTGGCAGGTTTAGACCTGGTCCTGGGTTTACCAAACCCAAGTTTAGTCCATGCCCTAGGCGAGCTACCAGACCCCTCCAAATTTTGAGGGTTTTTGATGACAAAAACTTTGCTTGTCTGTGGCAGGGGTTTGGCTCAGTGTCAGCTCCAGCTTTTCCTATGGGACCCTCCTTTGCCATGCAGGAGCCATGTGGGAAAAATCACTCATATCTTCAAAAATAAGCAAACCTCTTGGCTATAGACCAAAATCTCTGCTGTTCAAATGCCTGTCTGTCCCTTCCCAGTGTGTCCCAGTGGGAGGGAGTGGCTCCTCCATCTGTCCTGGGGCTGTCCTGTTGCTGAGCTGGGGCTGTGGGACACAGGCCAGCACGGGGATGTGTTGGGGTGAGCGGTGCAGTGGCAGTTCCATGGTGGGGGCTCCTTGGACCCCCTGTTCTGGTTTCACCCCAGCTCTGAGCCCCGTGGTTGTCCCCATGCAGCCACCCCCTGTCCCAGCTCTGCCAGGCACAGCTCATCCCCTGCATCAGCTGGCTGCTCCACAGGTTCTCTGCTGGGTTTATGGGATTATTAAGCTCTAAGGTGACTGACACCAAACACCTCTGGCCTGTGCTAAGCTGTATTAACCCATTCTTGGGGCACTTCCTCAGGCTGGGAATCAGTGTTTGAATGTGAATGCTTTCACAGGTGGCTGGTAGGGCTGAGGCTCAGGGAGCTCAGCAAAGCCAAGGCTCAGAGCTGGGGCCTGGGGTGTCTTTCTCACCTGGCTGAGGGCTGGGAGTCTCCCCTGGGAGTGGGGTGCTGAAGAAAATGCCTTCCCTCTCCTGTGGAGCTGGATTTTTGGGGCTGTCTGCTCAGAGCAGCTCTCCCTGCAGCTGTTTGGGGTCTCTAGGAAAGGCTGAGAGCAGCAGGGACATCACTGGAGCCTTTCTCCTCCTCCAGACTCCCCATTTGCAGGATGTTTATCAGGACCTTTGAGATGTCTCTAAGGTTTTGGAGCAGTTCAATGTGTTTCTAAGCTATTTTGGGGTGCATGAGTGGGAAATACACATGATGAACACGTGTGCAACCGCCTGCAGCTCCAAGTGTTCGGGCCAGATCTGCAAGGGAAACTTCTTCCCAGTGCTGAAGCAAAACGAGACAAAACCAAGCAGAAATCGGTACAAAACCAAGCAGAGAGCTTTGCCTTGTAGGACTGCAGCTCCCAAAGCTGGGCCCCCCTGCACGGGTAGTGTTGGAACAGGGAAATTCTCTCAGGAGCTGTCTGGGAGCTGTCAAAACATATCATAGCTGCTGTTGAGGTTTAAAAAGCTTCACGCTGATGCACAATTTAGGGGAAGCATCTTGCATTTCCATAGATGTACAACAAGATTTTCTGAAATTGCAATGATATGAGAAAACATCTTTTAAAGTGGAACCCAGATGGCGGGAGGAAATTGTGCTGTTTGAATTCTCTTCAGATAAATCGAAGCTAAAGGGATGTTAAACATTTTATAGGTTTTTCCTCCCCCCACTTCCACCACCTGCTACTGAAATGACATAAGAGGAGCCATCAAACAGTGAGATCCTTACAGCACACGGCTTGGGAAATGGCTTCATCTGAGGGCATTTAGCACCCAGAGATCCCAAACCCAGCAGGGTCAGGTCAGGGCTCCCTGGGAGGAAGGAGCCTTTTGGGACAGGAATTTCTGGAGGGGCTGCCCAAAGCCATTTCCAACAAAGGAGCCATAAGCAAACCTCAGCTGTCAGAGCTCAGCCTCGGGGGTTGCAGTGGGACTGCAATGCCGTGTCTGGAGCTGTATTTCTCCTTGGAAAGCCACCTCCTGCAGGATGCAGAGACCCTCACATGCACGAATGGAGCGTCTGGCTGTAAATCCCCCTAATTCCAGCCGTGCCCAGAGCTGCTCTGCCTTAGGGACAGGCTCTCCGTGCCTCTTGGAGGTGAGATTTCCGAGCTTCCCCAGCAGCAGGCATTTCCCTCGCAGGTGCTTTTTGTTTTCCTGCTCCTTGGCATTCACAGGCAAGCAGCATTTTCACTCCCGAGCTAAATCTGTCACTTTGTCTCCAGCGGCTGCCAGGCTTTAAAGCGCTGGCACCTCGCGGAAGCACCCGGAGGACAAATGCCAAGGATTACACACCGTCCTCACTCGAGGAGGAGGAACTGGCCTTTGCGGCTCCTTGGGTTTGTTTTGAAAGTAAAACGAGCCTGTTTACCTGGCTGTTTACTTAGGCTGGGTGAGTCACAGCCCTGGAAACGTGTGCGGGCAGGTTTGTCCCCTCGGACGGGTCCCACTTCCCGGGGATGGGCTCAGGGGACACCGTGAGCAACAGCAGCAAAAATTTCAGCCTTGGTTGTGCTCCTGCAGGGGAGGATGCTGGGGATGGCAGGGGAGCAGTGCTGGCATTCACGGGAAGCCTCTTCCCTGTCCGTCCCTGCTTGTGCTGGAGCGAAGCCTCTCTGATGGGGAGCACCTGCACCCCCAGCTGGCTCAGGAGCTGCTGCTTCCATCCCCATCCAGGCTGGTCCCTCTGGAGCAGCTTTGCCTCCAGCCCATCTCTGGACAAGCTATTTTTACAGGCTCCTTTTAAAATTCTTTCCAGCAGTTGTGGGGTTCATCCCAGCAGATGGGTCCATCAGCAGGCAGGGTGGTGCTCCCCATAGGTGGTGAGGTGGCTTTGTGCTTAACACCAAATAGAGGTCACTGCCAGGGCATGTGGTTGTGGTTTTTTAGAGCGCTTCCCAGCTGGGATCTGGCTTAGATTTTGGGAGAAGAGACCCTGGGCAAGATCCCAGCAGCTTTTTTAAAGGGCTGAGCCTGCAAGGAGCACCTGCTCATCACCAGCGTGGGCTTCCCGACTCCCAGCAGGGCTGCAGAACCCACGGGGGCTGGGACTGGGTATTTTTAAACAACCTTGGCCAGGCAGGCTCTGCCTTTTGCTGTTATGTTTCCCTGCAATTCCGGAGTGATTGGAGGGAGCCGTCCTGTGGCTCAGCTCCCACAGCCGAGGGTGTGCAGCCACAGCACTGCCTCCTTTATCACAGCATGGGATGCTCTGCAAATATCCCACTCTTCGCTCCAAATTGCTCCCAACACCAGGTTATTTTGGACAGGGGAGGCTGCTGTGTTATCTATTATACCCACAAACCCAGGTAATAATAGTGATGCCGTGTGGTGGAGTGCTGTTAATGTAACGAGGCTGTTTCTTGTCCCCAGGAATGCTGCGTGTGGCAGCCTGCTCAAAAGAGCCACAACAAGGCTGGCAGCAGCTCAGGGATGTTCTGTACTGCTCAGCTCTGCTCCCTGGCTGCTGCAGCCCCAATGCAGTGATGTTCTGGCATGCTGTGGCTTGTAGGGACACCGAGAGCATGGCCCCGGGGCTCAGGAGTGACTTGTTTTGGCAGAGATGCTTCCCTGAGCCAGGCTGGGCCTGCCTCACTGTGTGAGCTCACTCCCTCCTCAATCCATGTGCTGCTCAGAGGGTGGCCTTGCCCAGTGGATCCCAAATCTGGGATCAGTGGATGCTGGATGCGTCCCATGGGATGAGCAGCCCAGGGGCTCACACCCTGCTGCTCCCCCTGCACACCCCATGGGATGGGCAGGTGTTGCATCACCCCCACACCTGGGCACAGCTGAGCTCCCAGAGCAGGCAGCATCAGCTTGTAGCTGGAGGCACTGGGTGCTTACCTTTCTCCTCTCTTGTTCCCTTAAAAAAGGTATTTCAAACATGAAAGCATTGTGAAGACAGGCACTTACACATCTGGAAATGTGTCATGAATGAAATAAGGATATGGGAGGGTTTCTGTAGGAATTCATCTCTGCTGTATCTGCTTCACAGCAAGCCATAAACTTCCTAAGAACATAAAAATCTCACTTTTTTTCCTCTTGAGCATATACCCAGTGCCTGTTTCCCCCAGCTGCAGACCATGTGCATGAGCAGAGAGAATGTTCTCTGCAAACACACTGAGAGCCATGCTGAACCTCCCACAAGCCTCAATAACTCCAGCGTTTTCTGTTTATAATGGAACGGGGAATAGGGAGTCTGTGGAAGTGAAATGTCTTTCTCAAATCATCAGGTTATTTTTATGTGCATCAATACTTTCTCATGTGTGTGTAAATACCTCCCCCACACATGTAGCTTTATCTCAAGGAGGGAAATAAAAATAGCTGGGGATTGAAAGGGAAGCGGGTGAGGGGGCGGTTGCTCTTTTGGGAAGAATCCCTTCAAGGTTCGGAAACAGCAAAGTCATGGTGACAACAGGATCTGACAAAAGCCCAGCCTCCCTGGGCCTGGCAGGAATGGTGTTAATGGAAGAGCTCCTCATGACTGTCCCTCTCTGTTTCCGTGTCTCCTCACAAGCCGAGCCCGGCTCAGCGCTGCTCTGGGGGAAGTTTTGAGCAGCTCTGAGGAGCAGGATCTGTGCCTGCTGCTGCTCAGTGGCTCAGATACAGTCCCCCCATCCCAGCAGATTCTGGGATGGCACAGAGGGATCCCTGTCTCTCTGGACTCCCAGCAGTGCCCACTTTGCCCAGCTGCTTTCCCTTGCCAGCTCCTGGCCCTGCTTCTTCCCTGCTTCCCTCATCTGCAAGCCCAGGCTGGGCCTGGTTGGGTTGGAAGGGAATATAAAGATTATTGAGTCTCAGGGGGAGGTGGTGCTTGACCCCAGAGGAGTACAGGGATGTGCTGCAGCTCGTACAGATGATCTCTAGGCTCTTATTTCATTCCCCCCAACCTCCCTGACAGGAGAGTAGCAAAGGGATTTCTGGAGCTCAAGCTCTGCAAAGTGGGAAGGAAATTTCCCTAGGGAATGTAAGTAAGGAGGGTTATATCATGTGTGCCCTGGCTTAGTATCATTTATGGTCATTGCTTTTCTTATTTTTTAGTGATAACAAAAGGAGGATTAGGAAATCCCCTGCTGTAGGAAGCTGCATGCCTGGGTGGTGGCACATGGGAGACGTGGTGACTGTCAGCACCAAGTGTTTCTGGAGGGACAGGATGCATCCAGTGCCCATCACAGCATCAGAGCTCAAACTGCACCAGCTGAACTTTGGCTGGAGCAGAAATAAAACCATCAGGTCTAATAATACCCGGGTGCAGAGCTCCAGAGAGCCTCTGCCAGCTGCTGCAGTGTCACGAGTCACCGAGGCACAGCGTTGTGCAAAGTCACTGTTCCTGTCCCAGCCATCCGGGTCCCACAGGTCCCCTCTCCCAGCCGGTCCCTCGGGGGCCTCACAGGGGTTGGAGGAACCCAGCTCAGCTCAGGCAACTCCTCCTCATCCACTCTGGGAAAGATCTGGGAGGATTTCCAAATGCCTCCGCTTGGCAGCCAATCCCCGCCATTCCGGTAATGCACTGGAAGTCAGGCTGGAGAAAGTTCAAGGCTGTATCCCTATAAACTTCATTTCTTGTCCCCCTCACTCTGCACAGCATCTCCTGGCTGCTGACAATGCCCAGTCTGGTAATTTCCAGTGATGCCAGTGCTGGATGCAGGTGGGAAATGGTGTATTGAGAAGGGATGACTCAATTATCATTTTTTTCCTGTAAACTTCCCAGCTCCTACAATGTCCCCACAGTGACCTGCCAAGGGTGGCACAGGGACTTGAGTATCCCCCACATATCTGTGCTCCTGGTGCTCCTTGCACAAACCAGTCAGGTCACAGGTAATGCCTGGCAAAGGCACGTGGTGTCCAAAGCCAGCTCCAGGGGATTGGCAGTGTCCCATGAACTTCTTGCTGAGCGAGTTCCTGGCATTCACAGGGGCAGGACAGCGCCATGAGGGACAGGGTGGCCTTTGGTAGCAGAGCATTGTCCTTCTCTGTGTTTTGGGCATGGATTTGCTCCATGCACTGAATGCCAGAGCTGTTCTGGTGGTTGGGACCAGGGCACATCAGACCTTAGCCAAGCCCCCTGGGAGCAGTTTCACTGGTGGGCTCTCCCAGTCAGGAATCTGAGCCACTGCTGCTGTAGCAAAGCTGTTGGCAGCACAAACTGAAGCCATTTGGGTGTTTTTCCCTGCAAAACCCACTTTGTCAGCAGCCCCTCTCTCCTCCTCACCCACACTGCAGAAGACACTTCTCACTTAAGTGGCGTGTGCCCACCACTCCTATGAGTCACGTCTGTTAGCAGGGAGCTCATAATTCTTCAGGATTTTTCAAGCACAAATGTCTTTGGAGAAGGGCATTAAATAAAACACTTGACTGAGGTCCCGGTGGTGACTAATTCCCATGCTACGCCCTGCTCAGCCTTAACCCTGCTGAGCTCCTGCAGCCTGGGGCTGCAAAGGGACCCTCCAGGAAGAGGAGCAAAAGAAAAGCAAGAGAACAACTTGAAAGGGGCAGCGGCACAGTGGGCATGGACCCCAGAGTGCTCCCTCCAGGCGCTACATTCCCTGGAGAGCACATCTGTGTGAGCTGTGCCTTAGCCCACGGCCCAGAGCTTAGGGGTAGCAAAACCTAATGCTAGTGCCCAAAACTGGCTGGAAAGGAGGGGGGAAATCAGACAATGGTTTGGGTTGGAAGGGAATATAAGATTATTGAGTTCTGTGGGCAGGGACACCTTGGGCAGGACTAGGCCAGGTTGCTTCAAGCTCGGTCCAAACCAACCTTGGGACACTTCCAGGGATGGAGCATCCATAGCAACCTGAAAGAAACCCCTCTCCATGGAAGAGCTGGGTTTAGTGGTGGATCTGGCAGTGCTGGATTAATTGTTGGACTCAGTGATCTTCGAGGTCTTTTCCAGCCTGAGTTGTTCTGTGATTCCGTGATCTCCTTGTGGCCAGCCCTGGGTGGCTCTGGGTGGCTGCACAGACCACCTCCAAAAAACAACCCCAGCTTCGTTTGCTGATTGGCTCCCTGCTGAAAACACAACCCTCGTGGGGACTTGAGCAAGGTGAAGCAGCTTTTCCCCCAGCTTTGCTCTCCCCTGTGTACCTGAGAGCCCAGGGAGCAGGAGCAGCCTGTGAGCGCCACAACTGAATGGCTGCGGGACAGGGCAGAACTAATTAAAGCCTCCACAAAATAACATCTCTCTCCACAGATGGGAAGCTGCTTCCCCTTTGTCTGCCTCCTTCAGTTAATTAGTTATCTAGGAGGTTGCATTTGCATTCCCCTCTTTGTGAAGTACCCTTTTGTTAACTACTTTTCATATACTTTTATGAAGTCGGCCGCTGAAACAGGCTCATTTATCTCACCAGCGACAGGCTGAGAGCCTTGCCCAGAGCTCTGTGCCAGATGCTGGGATTGGAAAATAATGTTTGGCTTGTCTGGTGTTTGGAAAGGAGACAGAAGGTGCAAGGCTGCGAGAAGAAAGTCCCAGGCTGCTAAAGCCAAGGGCTGGATCTTGACAACTTCTATAAAAATGTTCAATCTGTTGCTTTCAGGCAGCTTGCAGGAGCCAGGGAGGATGGTGTTGCTGCCAGCTGTGAGCTTGAATATCTCTATTGTTATCTGATGGGAGCAGGGTGTGAGCATCCAAATTTCTCAACATTTATCTGCTGTATCCCCCTTCCAGCACTGCTGGGTGTGAGTGTGTCCCCCCAGGAGCCCAGGGGCACCTCAAAGCTGCTGCTCCACACATTTCTGCCCTGTTAGCAAAACCATGAGCAACAGCAGCACAAATCGATCCCTGTTGTTATTGTTAGGAAATGTTTGCAAAAATCAATGTTTCCTCTGTAGCATAAACAATCCATGAAGCCCTGCATCAGTGTGGGGAGGCATGGCTGGGTGGGTTTGGCTGCTCCGGGGCATTTTCCAGGGATCCCAAGGGATGTCATGTGGCAAAAAAGGGAATTCTGCCATGAATTCAGCCACCCCTCCAATCCAGGAGAGGGTTTTTTTTTTGGCAAGGAGCAACCACACCTTTAAACTGAAACTTTGAAAATGCAGAGTAGAGGTCGACTACCAGGGAGGAAATAAAGCCCAAAATACATAAATCTCTTTATTTTCTGCACCAGTGGGTTTGTATTGGCCTGTTAGTTGACAGTCCTGGAGGTATCCACTGGGATGCAACTATTACACATCCAAGCTGTCACAAATGGAACCATCGCTCCGAGAGACAAAGGGTAATTTATTGAGAAAAGGTGTCATTGAGGTGGAAGGTTGGAAGGAAGAGAGACAGTCACTGTGGAACTGCCAAAAGAGAATACCAGATCCACTGATAGGCAGGGAACAGCTTTGAATTTCCAAGGCTGCCCTTCAGGGATAAGAAAATAAAAGCTAAGGACAAAAAAAAAAAAAAAAAGTTCTTAAATACAGTGACAGCAGAAACCTGAAAGATCACAGTGAAAAATGGGACTTTCTCCTCTAACAATAAGAGTGAAAAAGATAGGAATGTAATTTGTAAAGGCTGTTAAATTGCCGCCAAAATTGTAAGCTGGATGGAGAAATGACACAGAAGGAAAAAGAAACAAATGCAGACCTGTTGTTATTGGAGTATTGCTTGAAAATGGGACTAGAGATGAACAGGGTGGAGGAGAAATGGAGCTGAGGAAGGGAAGAGCTGGGAGATCCCACCCAGCTCTGTGAGCTTCTGTGGGCTGCAGGAGGAAAATAGGGGAAGAGTCTCCAAAACCATAAACCTGTCAATCCATCTTTGGGGGTATTTGTTTGTTTGTTTCTGAATAATGCATCCCCCAGTGTCTTGGAGGGAGCTCATCATTTCTGTGGATGTGGCACTAAGGAGCCAGGCACAGGCATGTGCTCCTCTCTGAGCTCCAGAGGGAACTCCCTGCCAGGAAGGAGTTTGCAAGGTGGGCTCCCCATGGAAAAATTTTGGGAGAAATGAATTGCAATGAGCCTGGAGACAGACAGAGTGATCTGTGCAGGAGCCTTGCCCCAAGGCTTGCAGGGGCTGCCCTTGGGGTGCAGGTGCCACTGGGATGGGGGACAAACTGCAGGAGGGAGAGCAGGAGGGACAGGGAGTGTCCAGCCTCAGGAGGACACATCCCTCCATCCCCTCTGGGACCTCTCAGGCTCCTGAACATCCTAAGCCAAATGGCACTTTGGTTGTCTCAAAGCTATTGAAACAGACCTGCCAGGGAAGCAGAGTGAGGCTTGGGCACCGTTCCAGAGGGTGACAGTGTTGGTGCCTGCAGGGCAGGGCTGTGGGCTGGCTCCTGTGTGCCCACCTGCTCCTCTGCAGCTCCTGCATGCACGCAGCTCCAGGGGCTGCAAGGGAGATTCTCTCAGCTGGCTTCCCCCTCTCCAGGAGCCAGAGCCCCAGCAGGTTCCACCCTGCTGCAGGACAAAGGTTGCCCTGAGCTGAAATCCCAGTTCCAGATGAGATGTCATCATTTGTATCAGGGAATTCGTTGAAACTGGTTCTTTCTCCAGTGTTTCAGTTGAAATCATTCCTGTATGCCCATGTCCAACACCAGCAGGTGCTCAGAGGCTCATTGTTACCAAGTTGTGGCTGTCTCAAACACTGGGTGTCAGATTATTCCCTTTCAGCTGGAAGCATCTATGATTAAACTGCTTCCAATGAGAAAAGTAGCAGAAATTGCATTTCCAGCTCCTCAGTTTAGCAGGTCAGTGGGTGAGCACCTCTGGCCTTGACCACCACATGCCTGAGGATTTTTTCCTGAAAAGAAAAGCAGATCAATGCAGGAGGTTTGAGGATAAAAATCAGCCTGTAGAAAATATAAAGCCAGGGAAGAAAATGAGGTGAGGGGAACCTGCCCAGCTGCAAATGCCCCCCACTTTCTCCTGCAGCCTCTGGAGCCCCACAGCCCCACTGTGGCTCCCTGCTTCTCCTATCTGGCCACATCCCTCTAAATCAAAAGTTATAATAGCAAAGAAGCATTGAACAGATTAAAATGCAGGGAAACGATAGCAAGGGTGTTTTTTTCAGAGCTGAGAGGAAAGCCAGGGAAGGGGGAGGGAGGAAATGTTTTCAGATACCTTGTCCCTTTAGAGAACTCACAGGATTCAGAAGGTTGGAGTGATCTTGACAGGCTAAAAACCCAATCTGCTGGAAATCATATACCTCAAATAATGTGCTATTGCTGCTGATCGGCCCTGTATTTTAGGGCTGAATAGGTACAGTATTAAATTCATCTTGAGTTTTCATTTGCACCAGTTACAGCCTGTTTGACAAGGTTTGAGTGGGATTTAAAAGGCTTTTACAGAAAACAGTCGTGGGAGGAGTGAGGTTTGATGGGTTTTCTCGAGGGCTGAGCAGCACCAGGGGGTTGGGGAGGCTGAGGTTGCCCTGTCCTGTACCCCAAGTGCCACATGGGAGAGTAGCCAAGGATTATATTTAATTATTGAAATACTGATTAATATTGCCCTTACTGTTATAATGACATTCAGGTCTTCTCCTTCCCAATGCTTTAACTACTGGGCTCTCCATCAGTGTTGTGGAGTGATGAAGTTCTCTTGATCTAAAGGCAAAGCACATTTATGGCCATGTCCCTTGGCCACAGCTCTGGTGTGCCTCAGCTTGAGGCAGGGGGACACCCCAGCTTGGGAAGGTGAGAAAATCCCTCTCCAGAGGTGACCTTGATGCTTGGAGAAACCAGCAGGTGTCCCCCTGTGTGGGCTTGGCAGGAGGAACCCCCTTGCAGCTCTGCCCTGTGGGGCACAGGGAGACATCAGAGCTGATTCCAGCACAGCTGCTGGGTTGGGTTTATTGGTTTATTCCTTATCTTGGGAGTTCTGCCAGATGACCCATAAATTCTGCATTCCTTGTGTTCACTATCAGTGGGCATCCATTTTCCTCAGGCTTTGTTGACCTCCCCCTAAACCTGAGATCACTGAAACATCTCAAGCCCTAAATTTAACAAGGCAATTCCACCAACTGCTAATTTGTTTTGGGTTGTTTTTTTTTTTTTTTTCCCTAATCCATGAGCTTGGTTATTAGCTCCTATTTGTTGATTAGGCTTGAAATATATAATTATCAAACATCAAAAGACCCTTGGCAAGTCTGTGACCACTTGTGCTCGTGCATGGCCCCCTTGGCCATGAGGAAACTTCATCCCAGTCCCTGGAATTTGGGTGATGGGAGGCCCTTGGCATGAGGGCTGCAGGCAGGGGAGGTGGTGCTGCAGCTAGAAATAGATATAAATATGTTTTATTTTACATATAAATACAAAGGAGGAGGTCTGGGTGGTCCCCAGGAGGCTGGTTAGGTATAAGGTGTCCTGGCCCCTCAGGATTTGTTTCTATTTTTGAGGGGCTGCTGAGGGGAATGAGACCTCGTGTAGTGTTAATTAGCTGCAGATCCTTCTGCTGGGCTACCCTTTAGAAAATTAAAAACTCTTGTTTCAGAGTTTGGGCAGCTGTGTGTGTTTTCATAACTGAGGAACAACTGGCTTTAATAACTCAGGGAATTAAAAACACCAAGGCTCCTGTTCTGGAACAATGCCAGTACCAGATGCATTTAAAAACTGTAGACTCAAGGGACCTGAGATAGCAAATGCAGGTGGGAACAGCAAACTCGAGGTACCTGTGGTCCCAGATCCACCTGGGAACAGCAGAATAATGGTGCCAGCAGCCACTGAAGTGCTGAATCCTTGGGATTTTGTGCCTATTTAGGGTTTGCGTGGCTCTGCTCAGGAGGAAGGAAAGGTCTTGGCCTGAAGCAGCAAACTTCCAAGGCAGCAAGTTCTGGGAAAATGATCATTAGGAGGGAAAAATAATTCATTTTCATGAGGTGCTTCAGCCACTTGAGAAGCCTTACCAGGAGCTGGGAGAGATTCTCCACTAAGATCCAAGTTTTCCTGGTTCCCTTTTAAAGCAGGTGAGACTTTTCTTTGAAGTAACCTCTTGTTTCCAGGGAAAAGAAATCATTATTTCTGTTTAAATAAATGCTTGGAACATTCTTCCATGCCTTCCTGTGGATAATCACAGGAAATGTATCACAGGCTACAATATTTGATGGTGGTACAGAGTGTGTGTAAGTAAAGCAGGACTGTTTTGATGGGTACATTGGGGCTTTTTGAAACTGATCTTTGAAGTTCTTAATGAGAGCACTTAAAATGGAGCAGGGACAGTAGTAGGCTGAGTGAAAAGGAAAATGTGAGATGAGGATGCACTTAAGGGAAAATATTCAGGAAAGGTAGCAAGTCTTGAAAATGGAAGGAAAAGAATTGTAGCGAGAGTTTGAGGGTAAAAATGGATTGAGAAGCAGGAATGATAAATGCTGGCAGGTGAGGGATGGGTAAACAGCTCAAAGAGTGAGCAGAAGAATGGTATAAAAAGTGAAGGTTTTCAATACAGCTTAGATAAGTAGGGATGGCTGCAGAGATGGTGCATTAACTGTTTTACATTTCACTTCTGTGTTTGGGTGTTGGGGGCAAGCCAGGACTCTCTCTGATAAAACCCACACAAATAACAAACTGATTCTCTCCTGATCTCCTCAGCCCTGCTATAGTCACTGACTTTGTGAGTCTTGCACTGTCTCAAGTCACTTCCAAGTCAAGCTTGACTCCCAAACCACAGGGACAAGAGCAGTGTCACTGATCCCTGTCACTCCCTTGCAGTGTTCTGCTGCTTGTTCTCTTTTCCTCAGTGCTGTTGGCTCATGTAGGGAGAGCTGAGGCTCTCCTGATGCCTTGGGAAGGCTGACCTAGAACAGAGGCTGGACAGAGTTAAAGAATAAAGTAGAGATTTATTAAAGGCCTCAGTGGATCCACCTTGGGCAGAACAAGAGCCCAGCCAGGTGAACCCAAGGTGAATCCAAAATGGTCACAAAATGCACAACCAGTCACGGGGTCGCTCACTTTTATAAGTGCTGGTCCATTTGCATTTTGGAGTTAATTGTCCAATTACAGCTTTAGGTTATGAAGTCCCATCCTTCTTGTTTTTCTCTTTTCATTCTGTCATTGTTTATACTCTTGAGCCTGAGATTTGGATCATCTGAAAAATATAAAAGCTAAAACCTGAGGCATCATCCTGAGGGGTCTGGGCTGGTTTGTACTGAGAAATCTTCCATGGAAAAGCAGAATGGAGTCTCTGCAGCCCCCCTGTGCCATCAGGCCCAGCTCCAGACAATGTCTGCATTCACTTCATTTTTATATTCCACCTGAAGCAGCACCTGCCTGCCCGTACTCATCCAGCAAGTGTTGCCAGTGTTCTTGCCCCTTAAATTCTAAAACATCTTTTCTGTTGAATATTAGAAGTTGCTATCAAGAATTTTTAACTGCAAATATGCCCTTTTAAATTCTGGCAATCCTGAAAAGACTGGTTAATTCAAGGTAATGATTGATGTTTTGGTATTGAAAAATGATGTCAGGGATTGATCCTTAAGGTTTGAGCCTTTCCTGCTCTGAAACCCAGTTGGAACTTGGCTGTTTAACTTGACCAAATTAAAAGTACACAATTAAAACAGAAAATAAACTATGTAGATTACTAAATGTGTAGTTGTGGCTTATGTTTGAGCTTCGTGAAGCAATCAGAGATGAATGGTCTTGCCTGCTGTTCCTTTTTGTGCAGAGCATGGCTGAAAGCACTACAGAGTGCTGGCAATCTCAGACTGATGAAGCTTTTCCCTTTTACTAAAAGGTTATTGAGTTGGGGGAAAAAAAGAAAAGGGGAAAAAAAAGGAATCTGACCTGTCCTCTGCGTCCTTCCATCCTCCCAATCCAGGGAAGGCCCAGGGATTTCAGTGTTCTCTGCAGAAACATTTGTTTGTATGATTTTTTCTTTTTAAATTCTAGAACAGAAATGTGGTTTTATAGCCCAAGTCTAAAAATACTTTGCTTCACCTGTATTTTTGCTTCATGTTGTTAATTCACTCCATTCCTACCCACACTGAGCAGTCCCCATTATATTTTGAATATCTGAGAAGATTATAGGTACTGGATATGTCTAATTATAGGTGTCTGAGAGCATAACATTCCTGGTAGAAAAATCATGATCTCTGATTAATGCATTTGCACTCATATCTGCCTTCTGAGTTAGTGTTTTCTTCAGCCACAAGTGCAGCTGATGATTTGCAATGATGAATGACAGGAAAATTTGTAAACAACAAGATGATGATAAAATGTGAATTCAACAGGGCTTGAGTATGTTAATATCTGCTGGCAAATGCTGCTTTCTAAACTGGTATTATTTAAAAAATAGATTTTAAGAGCTAAAACCACTTGAGGGACTGTGGATGGTTTCACAAAATAGTATGGCCATAGGGCATTATATGGAATAATTGCATGTTTAGGACATTTTTTAATACACTTGATGGCAACAAATATGTTCAGACAAGCTGTATGTTCATGGATGCTTTTTGTATCTTTGTTTAGTAAATATGATGTCAGGAAACATAGAGCTGATATTTGAATATTCTCACTGGAAGCTGTTGGTTTGTAGCCTTTTGGGAATGTGGTGGCTCTTGCAGGGAAAACACCAAGCTGGGCCAGCAGAGTGGAGAATTGCATTCCACTGCAGCACACTGGAACAAAACAAACCCTGTCCAACCCACTGGCAGCTCCAGTGAAGGGCAGGGGAAACTCAGGGTGTGTAGCAGTTGTGTTTGTAAAACCAACCAAACAACAAAACCTTCCCCAAAACCCACGAAAAATAAAAATCCTCCAACCCCACAGCAAGGAGACCTCTTTTGGCCACCCTGTGCAGCAGCATCCAGGCAGAATGGAGTGGCCGTTTTTCACAGTGATGTTGATTCTGTGACCCTTGTGGCTTTAGATTGGCCATGTGGTGGCTCTTCTCCATCTGCTCCCTGCCACTCTGTTCTCCAGGAGAATCCTGGGGAGTTGGACAGACCATGGTTTTTAACCAGAATGCCCCAGGCATTTTGGATTCTTGTATTCTCCAAAACTTGTTGGGGAGGGGATTTCTGCAGGGCTGTCTGGTTCTGTGTTGGGTTAAAATCAGCTGATGTCGGTCCACGTGAGACAGAGCCCTTCAACCCCTGCTACAGATCACTGGAAATGACTTGGCTCAGGCTGAGGTTTGCTCCCCTCTACCTCAGAGGTTGGGTGTGCATTGCAGACACCACTGATTCATTGAAAGTCACAGAATGTAGCTCTCCAGACTGTATTTTTGATTTCCTAAGTGTTCAGAACAATGTGTTAAAGGTCTCTCTCTTATTCTGTAATGTAGCGGTGCATGGTGTTGTCAGTCACCTTTTATCCTGGCTAGATAAATTCTTCCCCTTAATTGCCATGACAAATTCATTTGCAAAACCTCTGAGGTGGATTGTTGACTTTTTGCATTGGAAGGAAGGTGGCCTTTCTGACCAAGCACTAAAAGCAATCCGAGTCCACAAAATCTTGAGTGTTATTAATGTCAAAGCCAGCTGTGTACTTGTCATAATATTGTGTTCTGTAATTCTGTGCTTTGGGTAAATGGGTCACTAGATAAGATTGACAACAGCCTCAGCAATGAAAGGTTTTAAGCTGGAAACTGGATGAGAAAGCAGAGCAATTTCTTTCAAGAGAAATTACACTGATGTTATTTGTTATTGCTGCAGTTAGAGATCTGTCAGTGTTTCCAATTTAAAACCTCGCTTTCTAGAAGACTAAAAACATGTATTTCAAGGCAGAACTTTTAATGCAAAGACCTTTTTTTTCCCCTGCCATCTCTCTTATGCGCAGGTTAGTCATAATTTCTTATTGCTCTGGGAGTAGCAGGAAAACACTGGTGGTGGATGGGCTTCCTATGTTCTCCAAAATGGAGAAACTGGTCTGGCCAGACTACACTGGTGTGGTGACATTCCTAATCCTTTCTGAATTGAGAACCAGTACGTGGTCACTGATCAGCACAGGTGTCCTGCCTGTATCTGGTAAGTGCCTAAGTCATTCAAAACAAACAAACAAACAAAAAAAAAAACCAAATAAAAACCACCCCAGCTTCAGACAAACCCTGAAACTTTCAATTTAGAGAACATGAAATTTCAACAAAATGGTTCTGAGAAAGGATAAGCCAGTATTTCTCTCCATAAACTACTCAACTATCCTTGGAAGAGAAAAGGCACAAAATACTTTCTAGAGTATTTTTCTGTGTTAACTATATGAAGTACATACAATTATGGTGAGATATTCAGTTTCAAGTAGCTCTTTGGGGTATTTTGGTAGCTTCCTGTCAGGTAAAACTGGGCACAGATTCCACATCTTTCCACTGCTTGCTAGAACCAATCTCAAAGTCTTCATTGGTGACACTTGAGTATCTTTTCAACAATTAAAAAAATGCATATTGGCAGCACAGAAGTGACAATTTTGAGATGTGCTTTGTTTGCAGGGGTTAATTTATATTTGACTGAAAGCTGTTTGGTTTGAGGGGGTTTTTTTTCCTACTGTACTATTTTGCCAGGCTCCTCATGTGACAATCTGTCAGCTCAAGAATTCCAGTGTTAGAATGGGCTGGTCTTTTGGACACAATGAAGGGAACAAGACAAAACAGGGAGTGTACAGAAGAGATTGTAGCCGTGAGACTCACACTTTCTGCTTCCCCAGCCATCCAAGTTTATCCTATTTGTCCTTGTGCATTTCTGATGGAGAATTGGGAATGAAGAAAGAAAACTTGAGCATAATTGTGTGGGTTGTTTTGTTTTTTGTTTTTTCTTTGAAGCTCTAACTGCTGCATGTGCCCTCCACATGGACCAGTGTGAAAGCTAAAAGCATCTGCAAAACAGGTTTGTTTTTAGCCCACGATTGTGTCATGGCTTGCACAATCTTGCAGAGCATGAACAAAATAAATTTCCTGAGTGCAAGAAAAGTCAGTATTTGGAAAACTGCCCTTTGTCAATTGTCTGCAGTTTCTCACCTTGCTGTTGCCTAAACCTGTTAGTGATGGTGAATTTGGAGTATGTAAAAACAAAAAAAAGCAGCTGTGAGCACACTGGCACTGTGTGTGGTTATAAATTCAGAGTTGGGGGTGTCACAGTAAAGGAGAGACTCTCACTGCTTGCACAGCAGTGAAAGGGTGCATGTGTTGGTGCCTCTGAGGGGCCTGGAATGTCAGGAAGACTTTGTCACGGTGTGTGATGCCTCCCTCTGAAAGCTCTGCCTGCAGAGGGGACCACAGGTATGCCTGACTTAGGTTTCCATGGAGATTTCTTGTCCCTCATTACCATAGGTGGATTTTGCAGATAGTTTTTCTTTGCCTAACCTTCTCTAGTTTCCTTTTCTGTTTTGTTTGATTTTGTTTAGGGAGGGGGCAAAAGGATGTCGTGGTTTTTCTTATTTTTTGGGGTTTGGTTTTGGTTTGGTTTTTTTTTTCCTTTTGGTGTTAACAAGTTGTGAGCTGTTTGGTTTTTTTTCCTTTCTGGAGTAAAGGGAGAGGGAAGCAGCTGTTCTGCTCAGTGTTTGTGGGCAGAATGAGCTGTAGGTGCTGCACCAGTGGCTTTTCCTACAAGCTCCATCCATGACTTGTGTGCCAGCTGGTAACCACAGGCAGGACAGGATTCATGCCCCATGTCCTTTTGAGGTGATGTCTCTGCTCCACTTCTCACAATGAGAACTGATGTGCACTTCCAGCTCTCAGCAAGCCAGTGCAGCCCTGGCTGGACATGTCTGATGGGAATGTGGTTTCCAGCAAACAGAATGAGTTGCTCAAGTGTTATTTTTAACTGTCTCCTGTCGCCTTGCTAACTGTATTAGCAAGGGTAACACTACAGTACTTTTCCTTTTTTAAAATTGCAGAAGATGTCTTTCTTGTTGCAGAAGATGAACTAGGAGGGTTTTTTTTTTGGTTTTTTTTTTAAACAAACAGCCTAATGGCCTGGGCTCCCTCTCCTACATGACTTCCTTCCCCCCCATCCAAGGAGGCATTGACCCACCAGACATTTGCAATGTAACCATGAAGTGCTGTTGTATTTCTGTTATTGAATGTTAGTAAACCTGACTGCATGAGGTGTGAGGGTGTGTGAGGAATTGGTGACCAAGCAGATGTGGATAATGGGGCTGTGCAATGAAAGAAATGGTTGTGTGTGTGTAGCTGAGAGAACTGGTGGTCTGCAGCAGTTTGGTTTGTGAGAGTTGGTGAAAGGAGGAGTGGAATGAAAGAGAAACAGAAACTGTGAAGTGAGGTGGTCATAGAACTGGAAGAGATCAAATGATGCAAGAAGAAAAGTTCAATTTTAGAAATATGTCATCAAACTTGGATACATGTTTAAGATTCAATGGCAGAGAGATTTGTCTCTTTCAGCAAATAATACATTAGGCTGTTACACTGTACACTGGCTAATGTTGGTTTTAGTAATTAAGCTCATTTGATAACCTGAACCATTCACATATTTCTTCTAACTTGGGCTTAATTTTCAAAAAGCGTTAATAAAAAGTTGGAAAGTGGCAGTGACACCATATCTGAGTAACTAAAATTCTTATTTGCACATGTGCATGGACAAAATGGGGAAATATGACATCACACTGCAGTAATTCTAACAAGAGAATAACAACACTGACAGCCAAGTATCTGAGATTACTTAGCAGGCATAGTGAAGCTGGTGGTGCAGAATTCCTGAATTTTACCTTTTATTCTGGACTGTGATCTACCCTGCCACTGTAGTCAGCCTGGATTAGAAATTCTTGACTGTCTTAGAAGAGCAGCACTCCTTCAGTGCTGAAGTAGTTGGTTCTATTACTGTTAACAATAACATTTAAGCTCTTATGTACTGAGGGTTTTGTTGAAATGTTTTTCTTCATGGCCTTGTGAGACTGACAGTCATTGACTTTCTTGTACTTGCACACAAAATGACTTAGAAAAGTGAATTATCTTTTGGTAATTGCCTATGGAAAGGGCAAAACTGGTATTATAGCAAAAAGCTTTGTGATCCTGAGCTCCTGGCTTTTCCTGCAAGTGTTTTGCTTTGTCTTTTAGAGTGTGAAACAAAAATGGAGATAAAAATCAGACTGGAGATGGGGCTCATGCTTATGGAGCTATGATTTTAAGAATGGACCTTTTTTATTTGGTTAAGTGTTAGTTTTACTGTCTAAAATGAATATAAAATGCAAGGTGGTACTCCTGACCTGAGCCTAACGAGGTGAAAATGTTATGTTCTATAAAAATAAAGGGTTTATGATCACCAAATTAGTTTGACATATCTGTGAAACAGCAGCTACCCAGGAAGGACCACACAGTATCTGTGCTATTAAAGCTCAAAACAGTCTAATCAATTCCAAAAGTTCAATTTCTGTTCCTAAAGGCTGCTTCCATAATGAATTAAGGGAGGCATATCAAATGTAATAATGCATTGTTATGAAGGTTTCAGTAAACTTGCCAAATGTCAGGCTGCTGGTCCAGTCATGGTGCATTAACTGCTGTGATTAAAGCTGAGCTGTCCTCAGAGCTCACCTGGCTTTGGGAATTGAGCTGCAATATCCTGCCTGGGGCAGCAGGGAAGTGCACCACAAAGGTTACACTGAGCAGTGAATATTCAAAATAGTGGATTTCTAACAGGTTTAGTGCCTCTTTCTCTGAAATGGAGCATACAAAAGCTCTGTAGTGCAGATAATGAAGGCAATAAACTATTTCCTGTATTTGGAGAATCTGCTGCTCCCCCAGCTGCAGTGTGGCAGCTAAAAATTACTTTTGGTTACTGTAAACACTGCATGGAATGGCTATTTTTGGGTGAGAATGGGAAAAAAAAAACCCTTTCATATTTGACCAGAAGTTCAATTTAAGAAATAAATGGTAGTTCCTGTTTCTGGGTAGGCTCAGTTTAGAGCTTGTACTGGACAATAAGGTTAACACTTGGTAATTTATGGATGAGCTTCTGGTTCCTTTGTGTCACTCAGCACAAAGGAATGTTAATGCTGATCTTACTAGACACTGGTGGATTTCTCTAGTGTCATGTTCAGTGGAATTATGTCTGGAATGAATGTGTGCATAGCTGAAATGTTAAGAAAATGTTTCAGGAGGGAAAGCTGAGCTCTTTTGCATACACAGAACTTAGGAACTGCTCTGTGATCACTAGCAGGAAATGCTAATTGTTTAATTAGGGGCAGAGGAACATGATCAATGTGGAGACTTTTATATTCCAAGAAAAATAATCAGAACTGATAGAGAAATGCAGGACTAGATTTGTAGATAGTGGCTGGATTGTGATAGTTCCTAGGAAGAATCATATATTCATAGATCAGTTTTGCCCCAAATGATGCCAAAAGGACCTTGCAGGCTGAGGTAGAGGTCACATCAGCATCCCTGGTTAACTGTGGCCAACAGAGCAGAGCAAAGCTACCTGAGAGAGCAGGGTAGAAAATGATGAAGAATGATGGATCCAGCTGAAAAGGAGAGGTGAGATTCAGTGGGCAGACAGCAGCTGAAGCAAGTTGAAGTTCAGCCAGGACACCTTGCTAATTCCCCCCAAACACTGCATGGCAGATGAGGAATCATTCCCCTCTTAAAGAAAATGAGTTTCAGGGTGACTTGCTCCACATGCAAGAACTTTGAAACATGTTCCTGGATTGGAATATTGCCTTGTGTGGGCAAAGTGAATGAAGGCATTCAGGAGTGACAGGGAAAGCATAATAATTGAATCTTGAGTTTGACTTGCAGAGGAAGCACCATTTGTGTACAATCAAGTGGGTGGTGCTTTGGTTTCCTTGGGACTGCAGAGTGATGCTCAGCAGCAAGTGGTGGAAGGCAGCACCTTCCCTGGATAGATGGTTTCTCATTATTCATGAAATGTTTATGGGAAATGCCTTGCATGCACAGCAGCAGCAGGGGGAGGACTGTGAGCAGGGAGAGAAGGACACAATGGAATGTCACTCCCTTCCTTGTAGGATAATGTGACCTTTCCATTAAATTAACATTATGCAGTTTGCACAGAAGGAGAGCTAAGATAGAAAGTATTTTTAGGGTGCAATAGTCAAGTTAATTAGGCAACTGTAACTTACTCTCTACATTAGGAGCTCAAAAGCAGGGTATGGGGAGTGGGGGTTTAGTGTTGCTTTGCATTCCATCCATTTTGAAGGAGTTGCTTTGTGTTGACTGTGAAATCTGGGCTGTGACGTTGTTCCAAGTACTGTAGCCTGGACCTGTTTTTTCCGGTGTATTAAGAGGAAGGTTTTAACTTTAATTCCTCAATGACTTGCTGCTAAAAGGTTTAGCCATCCTCTCTGCTAATCTAATGGGCAGAAAGGACAGATTCCACAATCCTTCTTGGCGTGGAGGACCGAGATATTTTATGTGCCTGTCTATCAACCTCAGAGCAGTAATAGTGCAGTAGGGCACAGTTTTCCAAGAGAAACACAGCTGGATTTTGGTCTGTGAGCATTTCATTTCATTCACACATACTCAATTTTATTTAAGGGTTAAAAGATGCTTCATAAAGCTGATATGACATATGTAAATTCATAATGGCTCATTCATACACTGCATCCATTACAAATCTTCCCTTTTGAAGAATGACTCTGATTTTCCCCTAAGTTTCCTTACTCATAAAAGGCACATTTTAGCTGTGTTACATCAGGCTGCAGATAACAACCCATGTGTTTGAAATAAGGAGATTGCAAGGGTGTTAGGGTTATTTGTAATATTTTCTCTTCTGCAATTCAGGTCAGGTTGCAGTAGGTTCCAGAACCCACTGAAGCCAATGCTGGTCACTGTGTGCTCTCTGCTGTGTCTTTGGCCCTGAGCTAAGGCCTGTGGTACTGCTGGGAGGGTGAAATCATATCATTCTTCATCTGTTAGAGCAGCCCTTGGACTGCAGTCCTTCAGTCTGAAGTGTATTTACTTCAATAGTTTTGGCCTTGGTGGTTCATTTCTCCTCTGCAGGTACAACAGTGATCAGAGAGCCTCATTTGTCTGCCATGCTGAGGATCCTCATCTGTCCA
This sequence comes from Molothrus ater, assembly GCF_012460135.2. NCBI lineage: Eukaryota > Metazoa > Chordata > Aves > Passeriformes > Icteridae > Molothrus > Molothrus ater. Next base: position 10,312,154 of record NC_050495.2, read on the forward strand.
GGTGGCATCATTTAGTCCCAGTGTTTGTCAGCATTTCCATCCCAGTGCTTCAGGAACCCACTGGTTTTGACTTCTGCTCTCAGTTGATAGTGCTTGTACCCCTTGAACCTGATAGTTTCCAGTTCAGATAGAGGAAGACTTACAGCTTTATTAGGTAACAATTGATCCTCATTGCTCATTGTTTACCTGCTTCTTGGGGAGCTATTTCATTAAAGAAAAAAATGAAGTTATCTTACAATTAGGGCCTAAAACTAAAAAACAAACTTTTACTTTATGCTGGGGGAGTTAATGGCAGGAAGTCAAACCGGTCCTGTCTGACACTGTCAGAATACGACTTTTACCTGTTATTGTTGGTTGAATTGGGGACAAATTCAACTTCTGTATTTGTGGGCCAGCAGTCTTCCTCCCCTGTCACCTTCTGCCTGGATACAGGGGAACAGAAACCAGGAAAGGACCAGAGGTTGCTCACTGAGAGCTTTTAGGATCAGCACCTTCTGCAGGTGTCGCGACCTCAGCAGGTTCATGGGCTGGTGGAGAATGGTGTGACTGCCTTTGGGTCATGATGGCCAAGCATGACAACCTGAAGCCACAGCTCACTGCCAGTTTGCTAATGACAAAGATTTTTGCCCAAAAGATGCTGAAATCGAGGGTTTGTGATCCATCTGCAGCACAATGGCAGCATGAGAGTAAGGCTGAATTTAACGAGGGTTTATATTCTCTTCCTAAATGACTTCCAAAGCCACTCTTTGCTGCTCTATTTGGTGTTGATCAGTTCAGCCAGAGTGAGAAATATTTATGGCTTTCATGCAGTGCACTTATCACATTAGCAAGATAATTAAAGCTCTATAGCAACTGTCTTGTAATTAAACCCCAAACATATTCTAGTCCGATTCCATTGTGATGGAACTGATGTCCTTTTCCAATGAGCAGAGACTTGAAATAAAGGATCTCTTCTTCCACTCAGGAAGCCTCTCACACACGTAGGACCAAGACAGTATTAGCTTAGAGCATATGGCTAAAAAATTTTGTCCTTTATGCTGCTTTACTTTGTTGATACTTTGCCTTGGGTAGGGTAATGTATTTATGTGCTCAAGAAATTGAGAGCTTTTGTGCTGTAACAGGAGATATTTAACTTTGCTGTCAACACCTGCAGTAGGTGATAGGTTATCTACAGATATCTACCATGCACTGCTTCCATTTTTTTTTACTAGGTTACCCTGAAATGTTAGAAATTAATTCCTGGAGTCAGTGTCAGCTAAAATGACAGTAGATCAAAGCTGTGAGACAAATTGCTCATCACAGTTCAGGGAGCTGACTCCTCTGTGCAGGCAGCTGTACATCACTGGAGGCTCCTCATCCCCCCAAGCTCTGCTCCACAACTGCTGCCAGTGCTGGGGAAGATCATAGGTGGATTTCTGTAAAATAAGCTCATTCTAAACACTCATCAGAGGCATAGCTGCATCTTGGAATTGTTATTTGTTTGGTTGGGTTTGTTTCTTGTCACCCTGTTTAGAGCCTGTGTCACTATGCAACAGCCTGAACTACATAAACAATGATGTTAATCCATGAAAAATGAGAAATTAAACCTTGGCAAGATTCTAGTGATCCCTGTCCAGGTTCATCAGATGAAAGCTCTAGTTTTATTTTTTTTTTTCTGGCTTTTTCTAAAAGCTCAGAAGCACAAAATTCGTTTAGCTTTGTCTGCCAGTCAGAAATCACTCTTGCTGATAGTGAGCTTGCTTCATCTCTTAGGGAAAGCAGATAAAAACATTTTTTAAACCCCCCCCAAACCAACCCCCTAAAAACCTTTTCCAAACAGCCACTTTGTTTCCATTAGCTCATCAGTAATGTTCGATCCTTCCCTTTTGAGAAGCTGCTCTCAGTGAAATACTGTGTTTGTAATTTTTTCCCTTCAGGTATTTCCACTTTGAGCTGTTCTCGTAAATTAATGTTCATTTTGATTATCTGTGTGAGATCTGGGTTGGTGTGTGGTGAGTCAGAGCGTGTTTGCTGTGTGAGCTGGAGGCTCTCAGCACCCCTGGCTTGTCAGAGAAAGTGAGAGAAATCAAATCTTTGTGCCTTTGCTCTGAGGTCAGCTGGGAGACACCGCTGCTCGAAACCAGCGATTTAACGGCACTGTGACATCCAGCCTTAAAACGAATGGGACACAAACTAGGAAATCAAAACAAAGGCAATGCTCACAGAGAATGGGCCACAGATGCAAGGCAGGCTGTGTGTGCAGCTGGCAGGGCCATCACAAACTGCTGCTCAAAATAGCTGTCCTTCAGAAAGGCAAGCTTGACTGGGGCTTATTCCCTTATTTACGTGTCAGACCTTTAGCAGTTTGGAATGAGTGTCACTTGTGAGTGGTGTAGGGTAGAACCTAAATACTAATATTTTTTAAAGTCACAGGTAGGGCTTTGTTTGCAGTAAACCAAACAAATCTAGACCAGAATGTTAACAAATACAAACCTGTGTCCAGCCTGGATGTGTGTGCCTGAATGCTAGTTTTAATGTAAATTACAAACACATAATAAAGAGAGGTCATTTTCAGTTCTGTATGTTACATTTAAATTGTGTTCTCTGTGTTGCATTTAAAGCACATTCTGTATGCATAGCTGTAAAGGGTGATTTTGAGTTTGTATCAGGATTAAAGGATGCTCTGTAATCTTGCATAAAATGTAGCCACTAAGATCTTTTTCTTGACATGTTCATCTGTCTCGTGTTTACTGTGGATGGAGCTGGTGCCAGCCAGTCTTTGGATACACACTCATTCTGCTGTTGCAATATGGATCATATTCATCCCTGTCAAAATACATATTCAATCAGGATTTTTATTCCAGCACAGAACTTGACCCTTTGACAAAAATACGCTTGAGTGAAACTAAACAGTGGCTCAGAATTTGCTTATCTTTTGGTTTGCAAACTCTCTATTTTCACTTTACTTAGAGAATGTAAATATTTCTCTACAAAGTGTTATTGGAAAAATATTGTAAGAAATATTTAAGCATTTTAATATTCTTAGTCTGCAACTTACCTCCCAAAATGTACATTTGTTTTAAGGAGGCTAGAGGAGTGGATGCCTGGAAAAGTAACAGTGGAACCATCAGACCCATATTGGGATGTGCACGTGGTGAAAAGATGACTTTTTTAGGGCTGGCAGATGCACTCACTTTACAGGTCATTAAATTTCTCATTATACAAACTCAATCATCTGCGTTTTTGAAATAGGTTTAGAATCTCAAAAAGATTAGACAGTGTGAAAAATAAATGTAGAAGTTGAAGTTTTGATAGACAAAACATAATTTGATAAATTCCATAATGATCCTACAGAGGTTTATTCCTGTTGTCTAACTCCTCCATATGGAGGGTTGCAGTCTGACCTTAGGTATATCACTGCATGCAGAGTAACACCAAACAAATTTTGTATTTGCCAATCTGCTGAGAGATTCTGATTCATCTGCCTGTGCTCTTCAAGGAGAGAATCTTGTAATTTGTGCATGAGGATATTGTCTATCTGGATGTGATGAGAAAACTGCATCCTTTTAAAAGGATGTCTGTTCTGCTTACAGGGCTGGTTTTGCACCCCCAGTTCCTTCCAGAGGTGAATTTAACCATAATTAGTTGCTCATTCTACCAATAGCTTTTCTGCCCCTAAGCCAACTAAAAGAACTTTTCTTTGGATCAAGGGAGTTCTGAGATCTGGGTTTGAAATGATGTCTGTTACAAAGCACAGCCAGCTCTTTCTTCTATGTGAATCTGTCATACTTGGCCAGCTGTTGTTTGAGACAGTTATTCCAGGAAGCCTGTCATTGTATCTTTTTAATATGTTTTTCTTTGTTGTTGGGGGTTAAAATGATTTTTAGTTCTTCTGAAAAATGTTCATTTCTGTTTGCAGAATGAGTTTTTCTATTTATGGACAATATCAGTGGGGTGGTTCATGGTTGCTCCCAGGACCTCTCAGGGAATGCTTTTCTGTGGGAATGGGCTCAGTGATGACAATGGCTTTGGCCAGAAATCCATTTACTCGCTAAGTGGGATACAGCAGCTTACAGGAAAAAGGACTCCAAAGCTCCTTTCTTTCACCTCAGGCTACATAGCAAGTCTCACTGCATTGTCTGCATTGTGTTGGCACTTGGATATTTTTTTTCCCATTATATGTCTGACAGTGAAATAGAAAGTAGTTCATCTTTCTGAGGGTTTTTTTTCTGGGCCAAGGATAGTACTTGTAGTAGAAGTCAGCTCTGTTTCACTGAAAAATTAATAACATTTTAGGCATGCCTGTACTTTGGTAAGACCTATGCAAAAACTGTAAGATGTATACTCCTAGGGGGAGAAAATGTCTTTTAATATCAAATTTTCAATTATTTTAAAATTCTGGTAACTGTGACTGTGGTTTTTGGACAACAAAGATGCTCAATTTGCAGGTTTGATCCCTGTGTGAATGACCTATAAAAGTTGGTGCTCAGTTACAGGCCAGCTTATGGTGCTGTAAAACTCAGTTTCTGCTAGAATTTCATCTCGCAGCTATACTGTGAAGAGGATAAAGCAGATGATCACTGTCAGACACCTCGTGAGGAGCTGGTGAACAGATCAGCTGAGCCAGCCATCCCAGCATGTGTGCTGTGAATGTAGATGCAGGATTCTGGAGATGGAAAATGACCACTCTGCTCCCCTTCAAGAAAAAAAAAAATGCAAGCAAAGGTCACATCAGAGTGAAATTTCATTTACTCAGCCCATAAAATGAACACATTTTCCTGCTCACATATAGGTGCCAAGACTTTTAAAGAAACTGTTTGAAACACTGAAGATCTTAAGGTCCCCAAGGAGTTGTGATAAGAAAGAGAAAAAGGCAGAGGGCGAGGTGTCGACAGCACATCTGAAATCTGCTTTAACCCCAGTGCCCAGCAGCCACATGAAGAACAGTTGTGGAATGTTAAACCAAAGCATGGTTGAGGAGAGGGGAGGAGGTTCAGCAATTTGCCTCCTCACACATTCCTCAGTGACAGTGACAAATGCTGGAACATTCAGCCAGGCTGTGTGAGGGGATCCAGGGCTTCCATGCCGAGATGGAGGTTTTGGGTTCACTGCCCTGCTTGGAATTGCCAGGACAGGGCACTTGTCCTGTTCCACCCCCATTCTTCAGCGAGACAAAGAGGAAAATGCCACACTGCTGCTGTGAGGATTAATGTCTTAGAGGTGCTGAACTGCTGTGGGAATGGGGACCATGTATTATTAATTAATTATTAAAGATAGGCTGTGAGCCTTCTCTGCTGCTGGATGCCAGTGCAGCCCCTCCATCTCTGCCATGCCAGAGGGCTCTGTCCCATCCAGCCCTGCTTAGCTACACACACATGACCTCTGGGTGTGAGTATTCCTGCTCAGTCCTGGGAACCAAGCCAAGGGAGAGGTAAGATCTTGCTCTGGTTTATTAACACACTGACAAGAATAAGTGCTTGCCTTGAACTCAAACTGTAAAGAATTCCTACACTGGTGTTTGGTAAATAAAAGCCAGCATGGGAGAAGTAACGGAGATTTAGGAGGAAACGAGAGGTCTTGGGGATTCTTCTTTCTGATTCCTGAGTCATGATGGGATATTTTGGGAATTGAGCTAACACCCTTCACACTCTTCTTTCCCTTTTTTTTTTTTTTTTTTTTTTTAATTTGGTAAAAGAATTGCTCTGATTGTTCTTACCACAGCTGTGTTTTAGTTTTGTGTTACTTTTCAACTTTGGTGTTCTTAGTCCTCTACCAGGTGGCAGCCATCATGCTCTTTATTCCATGCTTCTTATTGATTTGGTCAAAAGTAATTAAAGAGATAATTTGTTCTCAATTACATTTCCTTGAATTTCCTGAGGCTGGAAACTCTGCTCTCCAGCTGTGTCTTCCTCCAATTCTTTCTCAAATTAACTTTGCTCTCACTCTGAAATAAAACAGAATAACATGTTCTTTTTTTGTTTGCTGCTTTTGGATTGAATAGAGAGTCTGTGCTGTAGCAGATATCGATCTGATAATTTTATTAGGTACTCCTGCCTTGGTTCATGAACTCTCATGTTTTTAGCATAACATTGCAATAAGAAATCCTGTGTTAGACTAGCAGAAGTAAGAAACCAAATTTTTTTTAAGATGTTTATGGATGTTTCTGGTTTCTGAGTGTCCTTTGTGCCTGAAGGGTTCTTTTCAGCACTTCTGTAATCTATTTTGAACTCTAATAGCAAGGGGGAAGTGAGGAGTATTATGGTGCAGATGAGGTTTTCTTCTTTTCTGTTTAACAGTGATTGCATTAATTTCTAGTAGAATGGATTTTTGGCAATTGAAAATGGCTTTGGGACATTTGGTGTTCTGGGAGATTTGGCAAGAACATTTGTAATTTTGACTTAACTGGGGGGAAAATATCTAGAAAACATTAGCTAATGCTGAGCAACATTGTCATTGCCAGTAAGCAACCAAAAATGTGCATAAAGGGCTTTGGGAGGCTTGCAAATATCTAATTACAGGCACAATGTCCAAAGACCACAAAAAGGACAGAAACAGATGACAAAGGTGGTACAGAGAGATGTCATACCTAAAAACAGAAGGAAACTTTTTTTTCCTTCCTTATTTGTATTGTATCTTTCCAAGGATGTATACTTCCAAGGACACATTTTAAGATTTTTAAATAATCTGAATGAAAAGAGTTTTTAAAGACTATAAAGATGGCAGATCAAATTATGTAGTTGCTTAAAGGGTTCTAAGTTACTGTAGGGTAAATGCACTAATAGCAATAATATTGCAACTGTGATTCATTTGATCCAGTAATTTTACAAAACTTACCAACCTTGCCAGAACTAGTAAATAATCCTTGGAGACAAGAAAATAAAAAGAATTCTCACAGGAGTATGAGAAATGGAAGCAAATGGATGGAATAAACAATACCAAGCTATTCAAGATGGTTTTACTATGAAAACAGGGTTTTTTTTCTGTACAGGTGCTTTCCATGATATCCATAATATCAGAATGCTTTTTTTGATATCCATAATATCAGAATCCTTTGTGGATGTTCATGGAAATGTTTTAATTCCCATTCCAGGCACAGGAAGTGGAGACACGATGAGCTGTGGAATTCATCACAGTCAAGAAAAGGCCTCTGCTAGCTGGGATAAGGTGCTAAATGTTTTATTTAGGGTGTCAGAGGAAATTCCTGACAGAGATGAAATTGAATCTATTTATTCCTAGTTTCCTCCTCGTGCTCTCACTAGCAGGCAACCTTTGTCTGACTCCTGAGCTGTCTCCTTCCATTTGGCTGATGTGTCTCCACTGACAGTAACATGTTCATTGGAGTGCAGAGGGACACCCAACAGGACTGGAACTGCTTTACTCATTAAAACTGCCATGGAAAAGCAGTGGGATGAGGCCCCTTTCTGTGGGTGCTGGCACCATTCTGACCAGAGCAGCAGCGTGGGAGCTGCTGCAGCAGCTCTTACCAAGTGCTCCCCTTGGCAACTGAGATCCTCAACTGCAAAGTGCTTTGCATTATTGATATGGCACAGCACAGCCTTAACAAATCAGGTGTTTTGTCTTTGTGCAGATTTAGCTGTGGCTTTTCTCCTTTTTTTCCTAAGCACTAAGATAGTGTTCCTCTGAAAGAAATCTAAATTTTCTGCAGTCTATTCCTTGTCACGTCCTTTGTCTTGGAGCCTCTTGTGTTTAATTGAAAATTCTCTTTTGGTCCTGATGTCTGTTCTGTGTTCCCACTTTCTAGTGAGAGGGCAGGATGGGTCAGTATTGAGAAGCAGCAAGAAAAGAGGAAATAGGGGGGAAAAAAATCCTGAGTGCTTGGCTAGAACACTGTCTTTAAAATTCAACATTTAGAATCCTGCCTGCAGAACTGCAGCAGCCATCTCTGTATGTGATGCTTTACAAAAGCTGCCTAAACATTTTCATAAAATCAAAACCCACATTTTTTAAGGTCAATCTTGCATTTGGGTGACTAAATATTGTCTCGTGATGAGGCTGTGCTGATTCATTTTCAACAAAAACACATTGAGTTTGCAAATGTTATCATAATACTCCTCATTGAGTGATATATTGTCAGGAAGAAGAGTGCAATAGGTGTGTCAATCTGCTAGTGTCGACACTACATATAAACTTAATGAGTTACCCAGAATGAAAAAACATCATTAATTCAGAGGAAAGAGGTTCTTTCACCAACTTAAACAAACAAAAAGTTGGAAAAATCTCGAAACTTACAGAATGACATCTGCAAAGATGACAGGTGTGTGACATGGGGATAATGTTAACAAAAGGATGGATTTGTCAGAATTGAGCAATTTTTAACCTCCAGAATTATCTAGAAGAGAAAGTGGAAGTATTTGGGAGCTGTTAGGGTGAAATTTCGAGTCTACAGAAGAGGGGTTAGACTGAAAGAAATAATTATTTTTGATTTTAAAAAAATTGCAGGAGCCTGCAATTTTCTTTCTAGAGATGAGGAGATCACGGGAGGAGTTGTTTGAGGCAGGGAGCAGGAATGCCAGGGGTTCCTGTGAGCTCTGGTCGCCTGCAGGTCCTTGGGAGGGCACGGAGCTCCACCTGCTGCAGCAGCACTGCAGCCTGGCTGCCTTCCTCCCACCTGCAGCTGCTCCATCCCAGCTCTCAAACATCACCATCATCATTCCCACAGAAAACTTTCGGGTCATTTCCTTATGTAATCTCACTTTATGATAATGTCTCCTGTATTACTTTATGATTTTTTTTTTTAATTTATTGTTTCTCACATATGGAGCTGTACAAGCTTTTTCTTTTTTTTTTTTAACGTCAGGAAATGATCATTGCAACAGGCTTGATGCAAATTAGATGAGCTATAATAAAAGTCTTCTTAAGTTGAAGACACTTTAAGTTGAAGACACTAAAAAAAAACCCCACCAACACCCAAGCTCCAAAGACTGTTCAGATTGTCACAATAATGTATTGTTGAGTTTAACAAACGAGACACTCCAGCAGTGTTCTCTGGCTTTATAACTGCACGGCAAATTAAAAAGAGAGAGTTCTACTGTTCTATAATTACGTCCCATTTTAAGCTCGGATTGCACCTTTCCAATTCATGCTGCTGTAATGACAGATAATATTGAGGAAAAGAAGTTTTTCCCTTCTGTTTCCCGAGAGGAAGGCGACGGAATCACCCCCTCAGGGCCTGAGGGAGGGCACGGAGCGAGGGATCCCTCCCTGAGGGAGGCCGGGGCGGTCACAGCTCTTTCCCCTTCCTCTGGCAGAGCTCGCTGGCCAGAGGCAGGAGAAAAGGAAATATTGAGCCTGAGAGAACAAAATTGCGATCTTTGTGGCGTTAAACACTTAAATAATTGCGGTTAAACGTCTCCAGCCTGTGCCTGTGGTCGCTGGCGCTTTCCCGCCATTGAAACCTGAGGGCTCCGTTGCTGCCCACCCTCGGCCCCTCAGTGGGGAGCAGGCCTGACAGACTCATAATTTGTATTAATTGTGTCATCAGGGAGAACTAATGGTACCTGGCTGCTGGCAACACTTAGCTGCTTCTGGAAAACAAAACAGAAAAATGGGAAAAAACCAAGTAGGTGTCATTAACAGAGCAGACTGGAAATTCCCTGTTCCTGGAGTATCCAAGTCAGGCTTCTTCTAATATTTTCTTTAAATACAAGGTGTGTAATTAAAAAAAACCAAAAAACAAAAACAACCCAAAAAAACCCATAACAAAATAAGCAGTTCTGTGAGTGTCACTCTGTTCCGTGCTGTTTGTGGAGCAGAGGTGATGAGAGGCCTGGCACAAGTTCATGGATTTTGGGGGTGTTGTTACATTTTGTGCTGTGGGATGGGGCTGAGAAGGAGCTGTTCCGGATTACAGATGTGCCAGGGAAGACAGCCTTAAGGAAATGGTAACTGAAAAGGAGAAAAAAGATCAAAGGATGTTCAAATACTTAGAATTTATTGGATTTTCGACTGAACTCTCAAAAGCCATGTCCCCTGATAAAAGTTGAATATTACTCAAAATAGGAAAACTTCAGTTTTTAAAACCAATTTGCTTCTGAAGCAACTTCTCTGAAGGTGTTCCACCTGCAAAGTCTGTTCCATCCATCTGGCACCTTCCTACCTTCAAAAGTGATGTGAAATTTAGGAGGGCTTATCAGAGGAAATCATTATTTGTCTTTTAGCATTATTTATGGGTAGATTAGTTGTGTTCATGAGTGTACAGGAATGCAAACATTTATGGTTTTATGCTGGAAATAATTTTTAAGTGCTTTGTCTAATAACTAATTTCTAAAATCCAGTCTACTTTTGAAAGCCTATTTCCACAGATTAAGACATTTAATATTCTAAACCTGCTTTTTATTACAAATTGTTACAATAAATAACTTGGATCCCTGGGGAAAAAGTCAAATTGTGATTATTAAATTTATGTAATGACAAATACTTAATTTTTATTTTCCTTACACAGTTCAGTGTTAGAGACTCTCCATGCTGAATGTGTCCAGTAATCTCTGATTGGCATTTCCAGCAGGTGAAGGCTGGGTACCCAAGCCACTGCTCCTTACATTTTGAACCTTTGTTCTGCTGAAATCTTAGATAGGAACATGATTCTTTTAAAACTTTTATGCCTTCTTAAGTCAAGATTCCAAAAAGCATCATGTTCTCCATTTTTTTAAGTACCTGAATGTTCTCAGGCTTTGCTCTGTTGTGCAAAAGCTGCACAGCAGAGCAAGTGTTCCAGCCACAGCTGTGAGACTGCTGGGCCCCTTTTTTGTGCATTTGCTCTACCTGGAGTACATGGACACAAATTCTGAGGGCCTGGAGCTTTGGATTGCTTGGAATCAGTGAGTGAGTCCTTTGATCTAAAATTAGTGCAGGAAGGAATTACTGTTTTCATGGTCTTTTTAGCCTGAACTCCAGACACAGCTGAGTGATCTGAAGTCTTTTTTTATTAATCTACCTATATAATTTTTTTTAATAGGCAGGAATATGTCTTTTTTTTTCCACTTGAAGAAACTGATGGTTGAGGGAGTTCCAAAATTGTGCTTGTGTCTGACTTAAGGGCTTTTTATGGGTCTGTGCCTTCCTTGGGGGTGAAAGCACAGACCTAGAATAGAGGTTTATGACAGAGTGTACCTTCAGGGAAAAGCAGCTACAAGTAAGTAATTTTCTATTCCCAGGTTTGGAAATTGGATATTCTTTTATGTCAGACACAGTAGTCTATATAATAGACTCCCAAGAGAAAAGTTACATTTCTTAAGCATTTAAGCATAACAATTTATAAAGCATACATGCATTTTGCACAGGTACTTCCTATGTGAATCTATTTGTGCACCAAAGACACTTCCTGGCATACAAAGTTTTTCTACACCAGACTGGTGGAGACACTTTTGCTCTAGTTTGCATCTCAGTGGAAAAATTTATTTGCACCACTTTGTTTTGAAAATTATCTGTAACTTTTGTAGTTTGTTAATCCATGAGCACTCAGAGCAGCCATTCTTTAAGTCCAGGCCATTGAACAAGCTCTTCTCCCTGCCTGGTATTTTAATGAAGGTCGTGGTTGCTCAACTTCCTGCAAAGTCTCTGTCAAACTTGAACTCAGACTTGTTTCCATGCTGGTGAGATGACACAATGCTGTCACGGGTGATGACCAGCTCAGAAAATATTTGGAACCCTGAGACTGCACATACCTTCTCTGTGCTGAGCTGTCCTTAATTAATGCTGTAATGTTTATTTTCAATTTGGTGACTTTCAGTCTGATCCACAGGAACCAGGGAAGATGCTCTTCCCCTTAGAGAATTTGGAATGGATCTGAGTCAAGGGAAGGAACACAAAGCACACAGAAACTTTAGTCAGCCAGGGCTGTACAAGGTTTACATTCTTTTCCTAGAAACCATCTTCTATTGCCACTAGACACAAGAAACCTCTGGTCCAGCAGGACATTTCTTGTGGTCTCATTTCAATAAATAAATAAACATTAGACACCAAGCAGTAGAAACAAAACACCCACACGCAGCAGGGGTCTGATGAGAGGGGCTTTGGCAGAGTAAACTCCCATTCAGGCACTGGTACTCTTCATATGTAAAGTGTGTTGTCACCCAGGTGTCACCATTGCCACTGCAGGTGGTGCCTAACCTGACAGCCCTGAGGTTTCATTCTGCTTTTCTGTGGCACTCACAAGTCCTGCTTGCACTACAAACTTGCCTACAGAGACCACTCACTCTTTTTTCTCAGAATTACCTTAAACACTTGCTAAACTGCATAATAAGCCTAGGAGGTGACTCGAGGGTTTTCTAAGTTTTTCTGGAAACTTCTGACTCCCATCAATGGATGGGAGAGTTAATCTAAGGAAAGAGATTCATTTGCAATTGAACAGCAAAGAGTACAAAAAGATGATTTACATCTGGCAGGGTTTAGTTACAGCCTGCTGCAAATAAAACTGACAAATTACCCCTGCCAGCCCCAGCAGGGTACAAATTACACGAGTGTTTACAAGCTTCTGAGACTTTAAGTCTTTGAAGAGCATTCACTAGGGGGAAAAAAAGTTGAATTAAAGCAAGCAGCAATAAGACAGACATCTATATAAAGGCTTAATAATTAGGTTAAATCTAAGCAAATGTGGCAGTCGAGACAACGTGGGATATTGTAGCAGCATAAGTTGGAGAAAAATTGAGCTCTTGCATTGTTTGAGATTAACTGCATAGAAGTCAAGGAAGTTAAACCAGTTTCTTTGCATGTACTGCTGTAGAGAAACCAGAGCTTTACATTTCACAATAAAGTGAAATTTAAGTGGTTTAAATGTTCCCAAATTTTTATGTGAGAGCAATTTCAAAATTTTATACCATTTACTTGTGGTAACATTAGATTTCACATACTTCCCTTTCCCTTCTCTGCCCCCAATTATTTTTATTATTCACTTAGTCAACTGAATCAGTTTTAGTGGATTTTCCCTTGATAAACTTAACTGAAAATAGTAATAAACTGTAAACAAAATAATAAATCCTATGTATTTTGAAGGCTGGATAAGCCATTTTAGTAAAGCATGACTTGGTTTTGCCATAAATGCACTGTTAGTTATGTTTGCCTTCAGTCATTATTCTCTGCTAAGTTTCAGAGGGATTGTCTCCTTGAGGACAATTTAAAGTTCTTTTGATGATAACCTGCCAAAGATCACTTTACTTCTTGATCTACGAGTTGCAGGTGCTTGGAGCTTGCTTTTGGTTGCTTTGCATTCTTTATTTTCAAATTAGTAGGAATAGAAATAGCTGCAAGTGTTCTGTAGGATGCAACTTCCCCTCATTTAATTGCTATTAAAAGACCTGCTCAGCTTAAATAATAACACATTGATTTGTAGGCATTTAGATGAAGCAAGATGGAGTACTCATTTCAATGCAAGTTACAGGATTTTTTACACATAGGTAATATTTGTTCTTACTATTTTAATTGAATTATTTCTCTTTTTAAAATCTTATTACCACTCTCAAACTTTTATGAATGCTAATCTGATAAATCTTATCATGCCTAATACTCAAGTATGTGCAGGCATTGTCCTGTTCACCTCTGCAGCACTGAGAGGTATTAGGTGGATAAATATTATTAATCTCATGGCTAAATTATGGAAGTCAAATTGGGGGTGTAAGATTAATTGTCACTTTTACAGCTGCAATTGGAACTTTGGGTGTCTCAGGGAAGTAAATACCCAACTCACCTTACTAATTCTTCTGTACTCTAGTGCTGCCTCTGCTTCTCTGATTTTATTTCTAATTTCAAAGTTGCCCTACTAACTTAGAATCTCCAGGGAAAGACTTTTTGTGAGCTGCAGCCCATTATTCTGGGGGAGTGCAGTTGTTCTCTCTAACAGCTGGACTGTTTAGCCTGATTTTACTGAGGACCTTTGTTTCCTGGGCCACATTATGAGAAATGCAGACTCTCCTTCCACTGAATTTTTAATGGTAATGCAATCTGCAAAATTATGTTAAATGTATATTTTAATGATGTGAATAGATTTGATCTTAATGTGTTTTGGTGTCATCTTTTAGGACATATTTAATGGACTGTGGTCCTTTATGTACATTATCAGCAGAATTATCTGTTCAGTCCTGACCAGACCTGTCCTCCAACCCACAGAAGACCGTGGTTTTTGTGAAACTGTTCTTGGCTATAAAATTTGGGTTGTAGAATCCCTTTTATTCCTGATGCAGAAGACGGAAAGAGCCCAATTTAATTTTAACATCCCAAGCAGAGTTTGAAGGGCTAGTAAGCAAGAAACCCCCTACCTGTTAAACATCCCTTGGCCATCATCTAGTTCCACAAATTTAACTTGCAGCTGCATTCAAAACTAAGTTCACGTGCCTGGGTGGAAGCATTGTCACAATGAAATCATGTTAGCCATTCATCTTAAGGGTTTGTTACTTTTGCTAAATCTAGAAAAAAAGAAACAGTAAGAATGGCAAAGAAATCAAACCCCACAGACATTTTAACCAAATATTGAAATAGGAAGTTGCAGGAGAAGATAATTTCAAATAAGAATGAATGACTATGCTGCTGGTTTGGATCAAAGGCCATGTCAGCAATGCTTCTTGTAATAATTTCAGACAAAGGAGAATAGAAAGTGCAAGAAATAGAGAAGAAAACTGGAGTTTTCTTCTCCAGGGCAGCAACTTTTAATCTCAATTAAAGCAGTCAGGCTAGCAGAGCAGCATGCTAATACTTACTACAGAGAGTCAGTGAATACAAATGACCTTTGTGGATTTGGTTTTTGCTGCTTTTCCTCCTGATTGAAAAGGACACCCAGCAGTTGTCTTAATTGGATGTTAATTGATACATATTCACAGGAAGTAGAGTCTGTGATCTTGCAGCTTGTTTGTATGAAAGAGTATAATGGAACGAAGTGTGAGGAAGTTTTTTAAATGATCACAGTGACATAGCAGAGTAGTAGGAATTTTAAAATTATCTCAGAAATGTTTGAGGAGTCATTACCGGAACAGACTTCGTTGCATTCACACAGCTTTAATATTCTGTCTTACACATTAAAAACATAATTAAACTAAAGATAAACCTTATAATTATGACCTCATACCTCCTGTCAGTAATATTCTCTTACAGTTTCTTGAGTCCTCATGATAATATAAAAGAGGATGATGAGACAGGATGCAAACTACTCATCTTTCAAAACTATCAGTCACTATTCCCAGGTATGAAGTGTTCCCTGATGATGGGCACAGTCACTCCAGGAGACCCCTGTTCCCTCCTGGACATCCTTCTACCCCTACACAGCATGGAGACATGGGAAGGAATTTGCTTAGTACTTCCCAGTGTTGGATTCAGTGGGTTGAATACAGTGTGGCAGGAAAGACACCACCTTTGTCCTTGAGCATTCAAATATCTCTGGCTTTGAGCTAAGAATTATGTTTTCATTTCTATTGCTATTTTTACTAGAACTGAGTAAACTCAAACAGCACAGCCCTTCAAAATGCCATTGAGCTCTGAGGGGAGATCTTGTCTTATTGCTTTGTTCCAGTGACACCTGTAAATGGATACAGAAATAATGTTAAGTAATCCCTGCTTGCATGAGGATGTACTGTATGAGAACCAAGAAAGTAGAAGTCTTTCTAATTAACAAATTGCAGAAGCATTAAGAACTGCTACACAGCAAGAGAGACTACAAAACTATTGGAAGCTTGTAGTGGTTAATCCATAAATAAAAGCAGGTTGCCATAAACCACTTCTGAGACCAACTCAGCCCACTAAGACCATGCAAGTATATTGGACATACTCCTGTACACAAAAAAATTGTATTTAAAATGAAGCATATTGTTTCAAATGAGACTGGCTGAAAACACCTTTTTTGTGTGTGTAACTGGAAACTTTGCAAGGACAGTCATCTAAGCACAGGTGCCATGTAAAAATGACAAATTGTGGTCATCCTCAATGCCTAAGAATTGACCCCTTTGAGCTGCAAGCCCAAAGGGGAAGTGTCTGTGCTATTCCATGAGCCAGCCAAGCTCTGCAAAGGGCACATGGAACCTCTGCATGGAATTAGCCAGAGTCAGGGAAATGCCTCCTGTGCTCCTGTTTCCCTGGGCTGTGCTGGTTAGATAAAGTGAAATGTCAAACTGCTGGAAGTTCAACAGTGTTCAACCGGCTGCTTTTTCTGGTTTAAATTAGGAACTGGATTGCTCTTTAAAATGGTTTAAGTTTCCTGAAGGCAGATCTCTAAAAGTCACTCTGCATGCAGAAAGCCCAGCCTCTCCTAATCCATCCTTTCTGCCTGGAACAACAGACTGACTGTAACCTGAAGAGCAGTTTCTCCTATTTCCTTTCCTGATAGTGGCTGTGGATCTCCCTTTAGTACAAAACCATTTCAGTGTGATTGAAATGGCAGCCTGTTCTGACAGATTTTAATGTGTTATTTTTGGAGTTCTAGTTACGACCTTGTCTGTCCTTACCTGTGAATCTGTCCCAGTGCTACTCTAATATATGCAGACAGAAGATGTTTAATGTTTAGGAGTGTGATAAGCTGGCATCCCTTAGTGCATATATTTGCTGGAAGGTACAGTGGAGTCTATAGGAACAGGCAGGAAAGCAAAAGGGAGAGCAAGGCAGTGCTGAGAAGGTGAAGTGTTTATCTGCCAATTTTAGTTTCCAGTGTATTTAATACTTTATAATGTCAGTTGCTTGGAAACCAGTGTTTTGTGCCCTTTTGCTGCTTGGCAGAAATCACTCTAATTGGCATGTTTCTAGCACTGTCACTGCTAGCAGTTTGCAGCATTTTTTTTTTTCTCCAGAAGCAAAATTTTTCTTTTACATGAATGATGGCTCACATTAATTAGACAGCAGTTATGGGGAAAGACAGCCATTTAAGTGTATGGATGTAGGAACCATTATCTCTATCATCAATCACTGGGAAAGACTGCTATTCCTATCAGCATTTCTGCCTTTCCAGAGGCTGTTCCTTTGAGTCTCAATTCCTTTCCTTTTAGGCAAAAATACTTGTTTATGTTTGAGATTTCTTGAGTGGAAATAGTTCATCCTTATTAGATTTCACTACTTATCTAAACACAACAGTGTAATTCCACATTTCTGGTACCCCAATGACACATTGTCACTGGATGCTAGAACAATGCTGACATGTAAAATGAGGTTTCCATTATTTAGCAGTAAAATGTCATTGCTCTGTAAATACCTTAATGTAGTAAAGCAAGACATTAAGTCATGAGAATTGTTTCCTATTTTCACATGAAGGTCTTGAAGCAGCATTATTTCCTGGTGGAGGATCAGGGTCCTCACTGAAATTCTGCTTAACAAGAAGCGAGTTTTTTTTGGTAATATGAACATAAAGTCACTATTGTACATTATTACAGCTAGAAAATGGAAACCCCAGAAATTGCCACGTGGTTTTTTTTTTTTTTCTTTTGAAGTTTTGGTAATAGCTTACCCACAGCTTTTTGAGAAAAATTTAAAGCAAAGCTCTGAAATCTCACAGGTCTATTTTTATGCCCTTCATCAATACAAAACTGATTTTTTGGTGCTGCTCTGGAAGTACTTCACCCACTCACCTTTGTTTATGTACTCCTCCTGAGACAGGGTTTCTGTAACTCCTAGAAGCCAAATGTGTTTGGGCTTCTCAGTGGTAGAGAACCTCCTCATTTTCCAGTGAGAGGTTCTGTCTTATTTCACAATGGAAGCAGCATCTGTGTTTTAACATCTTTGTAGTTAATTGAAAACCACTCTGAGACACTTTAAATACGCAGCACTACGTGAATACATCTACCTGTGACATCTCCTGTCACAGTGTAGGTGGTGTTTTGACTATTGAATATCTTTATTTCCTGCCACACAACCTTCTGTGACTGTACCACAAATTTGCTCATGTCTTATTTGAACTTGTTTCTTGACTTATTTCCCAGTCAGATTTCCACGGATAATGTGCATCTTTCCCATTATGCAAATCCTGGTTTTGTTTTTTAAACAGACACTTGAGTACAGAATATTGTACTTATCTGCAGGAGAATAAAATGGGAATCAACATCTGAAACAATGTGGGTATTCCAGATTGTTTGTCTGTCTTCAACTGCTCCACACAGATGTTGATGTGCTGCTACTTGAGTTCCTTGGCAGAATCATCAGTGGTTCAGCCTGGTAAATGATCACAGATGTCTGAGTTTCTGGGGGTACCTGCATTTAATAGATTTTAAATGTCATTATCATCTGGTCTTCACTGAATTAAAGAAAAGTGGGTGGATGAATGTTTACCCATTTGGTTCTTAGTGTGTAATTCTTCAAGCATTGAATGGGAGCAGTCCCCACTGTGTTCCTGATTCCTTGTGTGGGCATCTCTAACTTGGCTGTGAACACCACTAAACCAGAATTTTAAATTAACTTGCCTTAGTATCTACATTTGAACTGTGAGTAGTTGCAAGCTTTTTCTGTCCACATGCTGAGCTTTTAGAGCATGGCCCAAATGCAGAGCTCAGTAGTAGGACTTGCTGGCTGAGGCTCACTGCCATATAAATTCAACTTCAGGGCTTTTGGTAATTTCAGAAATAAATTTCAGGATAATGTGTGTGCCCTGTAATAACTCACTGAATAATTTTAAAGTGAGCAATGCCCTAATTCTCCTTTACAGCGAGACTGCCTTACACTGCTCAGGAAAGGTGATAGAACAGTCCTAATACAAATAAATTTGGGACATACTGGCATGGATATAAATTACAGTGCTGAATGTAAGGCCCTGCAGTACTGAGTGAAATGGTCAGCAGCTCCAGTATTTGCTGATAAGAGAATGGAACTGGTGTAAATCAGTGTCACTGTTGACAGTTTACAAGAAATGCAGGCTTTGCTCTCCCATTGCTCTGTGCATGCTCTGTAAATAAGAAAAGCACTGTGTACATATGGATTTTATTTTACCTTGGCAATTCCTGCAGTTTCATAATTATTTGCTATTTAGCTGTTACAGCACCTTGTCAGAAAGTTAAGGGACATGGAAGAATTGTTTTAGCCCTTAGAATGCAGCAACAGCTCCACTGGAGTCTGATGTGTTCCAAAGCAGATACATTCAACATATATTTTGGGGACTGAAAGGATTTTAAAAAAAGTGTCCTATTAAAAGTGAAACAGCAGTGAGGGCAGTGGTGTGTAATCAATTGAAATCTGATTAATGCAGTGTTAACACTTGTGCTCCTGCAGAGAATTGCCATGACATCCTGAATCCTTCAGCTTGTCAGAACTTCCATTTTACTATATGTTCAAAAAAAACCAGACCCTCCAGTACCATGGTGCCCCCAAAAACGGGTGTAGATTTCAAGTTTAATCCAAATTAAGTCAGCTTCCTGCTCTCCCTGCTCCTTCAGTGGATATGGCTTTGAAATCTTCAGGGTCCAGATGCTCACTGTCCTCATTTGAGATTTGTGATGGGATCACAGCTCATGATGGCACGGCTGCAAATGATGCAAAGTGCTCATTTAGAAGATTTGTAATGGGTTTTAATACAGTTTTAGTCTGCTCAGGAAACAGTTCAGCTGTATTTGCTGCAGTTTCAAAGTTGTTGCCTCCTGCCCTTTCTGGTTTATAACAAAATGGATTGTTGTACTACATTTTCTGCCACAAAAAATACTGACTGGCAATGGTTGAAGTTGCAGTGTGAATTAAATTGCACTTGTTTTTCACCTGGGAAGCTCCTCTCCAGTTTTCCACTCCTGCAGCAACTCAGGCAATGCCCAGCAGGACCTGGCCTGGTGCCCAAAGAGGAGCTTTTATGGCTCCAGCAGGGAATTGCTGCAGATGCACACTGAAATACTTTTATGAAAATAAAGGAAACGGCCTTAGCCTGTGCTCCCAGTGGCTTTCAGAGCAGTGACACACAGGTTTCATTTATATTTACAATTGGCTGTAAGCCTCTGGAAAAGGCTGGATTCTTTCTAACAGTGTCTGGAGCAGGAGATGTTCTGTCATTAGCGTTGTTGATATAATGGCTGATTCCATTAAAGAAAGAAAATTGAAAAAGCCATTTTATGAAATGGTGGCTAAAAATTTCCATGATCAGAGAAGTACCTATGAATATATTGCTTGATAGCTACCTAATTACTTTATTTACTGCTTAAAATATTTGTTCACCAGGAATCTTCAGCCTTAGAGAGAGAATCAAGCTGGTATAAATTGTCTGCAACTCTAGCCTCGGGGAATGGGGCAGAGGGAGATGAGCAGGAAGAGTGAGAGGCTGAAGCACCTGGTGACACCAGGATTGCATCAAACAGTGGAGCAGCCAAGGGCTTGCAATTTTCTTCCCATTTTCCTGGCTAATCTGTTCAGGCTGGAGCCAAACCAGCTGAGCTGAGCAAGGGGGTGGCATCACATCAGTCCCTTAATAACCATCTCTCCCCTGAATTTGTTTTTGCACACCATAGATCTGACATTATCAACTATAAAATTTGATCTTCTGCAACAAATACAACCTTACTGTGATTCCTTTGAAGGCACTGAAGATGACCCAGGGTACTTAAACAAGTAGAAACTATATTAAAAAAAAGGTAAATATCTAGCTTGTCCTTATCCTAATGAAAAAGTTTCTGACATTGCTATCACAGCTTCCTAATATTTTACTAGCATTTAAATGATAAGTAAGACAATTTAGTATTTCCTTTTATTTTTATGAGTAATTTCTTAATCAAAGGCACCAAGAATCCCAAATCCTAGCAGTAAAAGTTCAATTCCCCAACACTTGAATGGTCAATTAACTGATGACCTTGAGTCTCTAAAGGATTTACAGAGTAATTTAGGATGTGCATAGTTACACCAAGCTCTGAAAATACACTTGCAACCAATTTTCTGTATGTGCAGTACACTGCTGGGTCACTCCTTTGTGCATGTCTTTGACCCTTATCTGTAATAATATATTCCTGCAGAGAAAACTGGAATTATTCCACAGTACATTATTACTGCTCAGAAAAGTCTTTTAATGTTCATGCTGATAAAGATATTAATGTGGAAGAATTAGACATATCCTTTTGTCTGAACGGCACTTGAAAATCTGTGTTGTGACTACAGTTGACTGAAGCTCAATTACTTTAATAAATGTATTCCAAATTTCACCTTGATTACATTTGCATTTTAATGAAGGATTCTCGCCTACTTGTCAAATAGGCAGCCCAGCTAAATTTATTAAGTTATTGTATAAACAGGTTATTGTGATGACCAAATTTAAATGGAGAAATATTTGATGTCATATTCCAGCAATATGTGGTAAATCTACAGTGTAGAAGAGTGCATTGGTTATCTCTGTATTTTAATTTTGAGTTTATTTTACTGGGGGTTTTTAAACAGCCCATGAACCTTTAGGATTCATTCATAAATACCCCAAAAAATGAAATTATAAGTAGATATTTTGGTGTATTTAATCCAGATGGTTATTACAGCTCTTTTATATGTTGCATTGCTGTTAAATGTTCTGGTTTTTATTTCCTTTGCTATAGTTGAGAAGGAAGGAGGGAGTAAACTGCTCCCTTTGAGAAGTGGGGAATTTGGTGCCTGAAATTACAGAATCACAGAACATGCTGAGTTGGAAGGGACCCACAGGGATCCCAGAGTCCAACTCCTGGCCCTGCACAGGACCATTAGCAACAGACCATCACCATATCCCATGCCCAAGAGTGATGAGCACCTCGTGGCCTTTGGGTGCTTTAACTCCTCTGGTAAGAAAAGAGAGTTATTACTTGTCAGAAAAACAAATGAGGCCCAGCTTTCAAGCCTGGATTGTGTTTAAAGGAATCAATACAGTTTGATGACACTGGATTCAAAAGTCAGCAGCACATTCACTGGCAGGGATGTGTCCTGTAGTGTGGGGTAAGATGCTCCTTGGACTTGGATCTGCTGCCACATCCTTACTACCATTTTACTCTGAGGCTGCAGAGTACCTGTGTGTCAAATCCCTTTCACTGCCATCATCTTTGCTTGTTCTACTTCTATTATTTTTTTAACCTGTGTTGTTATTCCATAGGCAGCACAGCATGGTTGTTTCTTTATTTCCTTCTCCAGCAGTAATACCCTGCCTGTTCCCTCCAGCTCACTGACAGGCTGCCCTGGCACCTTCCCTTTTCCTCAACACTGCAGCCTTCCAAGAGCATGTGGAATTCAGCAGTGAGCAGGCAGCTGCAGGGCAGTGACAGCAGAGCCCACACAGTGAGGCCAGTACTGCTAGAAATTAGAATTAGACAGGGTGGTTTTGAACTAAGGACTGGACAGAGTGATGCCAGGCTCAAGACATCCAATAGTTCTCCTGTGTGATGCTGAAAGAGATGAGGGAAAGTTCTCCCAGTTCATACTGGGGTATTGTTGTCCTTTGTTATCACAGTGCAGAGGGAGATACTAATGTTGAACTCTTGAAAATAGAAGAATGTGAAATCACCTTTAAAAATTAAGTTGGTGGGCAACAGAGAAATCAATTAATTTAATAGTGTGTGATCAGAGCCCTGCCCAAGTTATGATGATTTTTGGCAGGCTCCACCTCAGTTCTGTGAAGCAAGGTGGAGAATACTTTCATATACTTGGTCAGGAATCACTGAGGAGGAAGAGCACACAGAAAGCCGCCCAGCAGGCTTGGGGCACATGAGAAAGAGCTGAGCTCCAGCCACCCAAATATTCCTCTGATGTGGAGGAGTCAAAGGAACAAATAAACATGTAAGTCAGCTCAGAGGCCTTTGGGTGATCTGAGGGCAGTGATTTTCAAAAGCAACAGTTTCCAGTTTCTGTCATTCCTTGCTATTGAGGCAGTTCCCCTGGATGGACTTGAAAGGGATAATGCTTAAATTCTGGGTAAGTGAGAAGCTGTAAACTTGGCAAGCGTGGAGGGGAGAGTGCTTGAAGTGGTTTTAAAAAGAGGACCTTTAGAAGGTAGGAGGAAGGTGAGTGAACTCTGGAGAGGTTTCATAGCTACCTCAGAAATGAAGAAAAACCTGGTGAGCTTGTGCCATGCTTTTGTTTCCCCAGTGTGGGACCCCACAGCACTAAGAATAAAATAGAATTATACTCAGCAGAAGTAGCTGGGTTTCTTCATGACTCCACACCTATTGCTTACAATCTTCTTCAGGTTTTCTGTCCATTTGATCACTGAATTGTCCTCAGTCCTTTGGCTCCCATTGCACCTCTAATGCCCATTGTAACACTGGAGTTGTCCTCCACCTGCCAGCCCTCACTGGGTGATGATTCAATCCTTGCTCAGCAGGACAGGGGGACTCTTCTGGAGGTTACAGACCTTTGGGGCTTTGGTGCCTCAAAAGCTCATCCGTCTCCAGCAGTCTTTGCTCATCACTTTGCTGTGGCTTTTGTGATTCCCAAGTACCACCTTCCTCTCATGAACTGACTCTCAACTTGGAAAACTCACTCTCCACAGTCATCAGAGATGCCATCATGCTCTAGTCATGAACTGAGACAACAACATGTAGCCATTAATAAAAAATGAGAAATAAAATCTCTCCTGAGAGTAAAAACAAAACAAAACAAACAAAACAAACAAACAAACAAACAAAAAACCCAGCTCAAAAAACCAATCTAGCAGTACAGACAGGCTGAGTAATTCTCAGCAGAAAAGTATCATATTTACTAGAGTGACACTGAGTATCCAGCATTCTAAATGGTCCCTAATTGAACAGTTAGAAAAGGTGGGAAAGGAACAAAGTATTCCTGAGAGACAGTGTGATGGAAGGAGAAAACAAGTCAAAGAGACTCATGCAGTGAATGAGCAGTGCCCACAGCCTGTAAAAAGCTCAGCTTTCTGTTACACTGCTTTGGCCAAGACTCTTCTCACTGGGGTGAATCTTTTCAACTTAATATTTACTATTTCTGTGCTGACAATATG
This sequence comes from Molothrus ater, assembly GCF_012460135.2. Classification (NCBI taxonomy): domain Eukaryota; kingdom Metazoa; phylum Chordata; class Aves; order Passeriformes; family Icteridae; genus Molothrus; species Molothrus ater. The sequence continues at coordinate 10,335,978 of NC_050495.2, forward strand.
GTAACCCAGGAAAAACTGAACAGAATTTGAAGCACATCTTGAAACTCTGGCCTCAGGTATACAATCCTACCACCTCCAGTGGCATGATTCCAACAGAAAACAAGTGAAAACAAAAATGGAATGCCAGCAGTGTGTCAGCATCTGTTCTCAAACAAATCAGTCACATTATTTCCTCTGCCTCCAAATCTGATTTCACATAAATGCTTAATTACAAATAATAAGCAGTAGTATAAATTTGTGGATACAAATAATACTGTATTATAATTTATAAAGTACTGTAAGCATATTAGAAATAAATGAAAATTATATATCCTGATTAACATAGAACTATCCAACTCTCAATATTAATAAATGCTAATAAGTGCAGTCATTAACAATTTAGAAATGTATCTAAGTATTCTTTGAAAAGCTAAGAAGGGGAGGAGGTGTGATGAAAACAATACACAGTTTTATTGGCTCTGCCTTCATTTCATATACTACTTTTTAAACTTCAGTCTTTCTTCCTTCCTAAGGAGACAGACACATAAGGAAGTCAGGAAAGAAAAGAAGAAGAAGAAAAAAGATTACTTTAGAGTGGTTTATTACTTTTTATGCCAATGTCTGGATTCCAAACCACCCTGGAGCAAAAAGGTAAGTTTGAAGGAAGATTCATGTCCTGCCCTCCATGGTAGGACATGAGTGAAACCCACAGTGACACAGACCCATCACAGGTACACCCAGAGCTGCTGCTCAGCTGTTGAAATTGTATTCTGAGAATTTCAGGACTTGGTGGGGATACAGTCTGTCTTTACTGACAGCAACTGTCAAATTCTAACATTAAATGATTGAATCCTGAAGAGCACCTTGTGTGTGCACATGTGCAGAAGCACAATCATGTGTCATTTGCCTTGCTGACATTCACTCAGCAAGTTCTAAACTGCATAAGATGTTTTATGTGGTGTAGCTTTCAGGATTGGGCTCATTTTAACAAAAGGCTGTGAAAATTAAAATTCAATCAGCCAAGGTAAAAGTGGGCCTATGAAAGAGAGAGAGGAAAGTGCTTGTACCATGTTTGTTTCTCTGTACTTTGGATTAGTCACTAACACACAATCTGCTCTGTTCTAAGTTCATTAACCCAATTGCTCAGCAAATGTGTCTTTATATATTTACATGGAACAAGCTGAATGCCAAAGATAATCTTGGTTTGGAAAAAGATGAGCTCAACATTTTAAATTTGCACACTGTTTTTACTTAAATGCAAAACTTAGAAGCTCCTACAGAATCCAAAGCCCCAAGAATCCACAGTGTAATGGGATAAATGTCAGAATTCTCCAAAGTTTGAAAGCACTGGGCATGTCATCAAGATAAGCCCATTGGAAATTTCACATCCAAAAATATTCTTTGAGGACACAGAGTTATGTATCAATACTAGAAAAACCTTGAGAGATGCCTAGAACCCACTGGGACAATTAAAAGCTCCTGCTACAGAAATAATTGGATGTGTCTGTTTGAGCCCACATGGTGCCAGCTGGGCTTTTTCCCTGGCTAGAATGTAACATGTTGGTTTCTCCTCTTTCCACTGAACACCTTTTCCAACAGCTCTGTGCCACACACTGGCTTTTGGAAGCTTTGGCTCTCAAATCCAACAGTTTGGCCCATTCCATGCTGACCTGCTGGAATCCAAGGGGAAGGAGCAGGGTGCTGGGAATCTTTTGTCCCTTGTATGTTGTTGTTTCTCTCCTTTCAAGAAATAATAACCATTTCAGTGGAATGTTATTAATTCAGTGCCATGCACCAGAAACAAATCCTGGATTGGCTTTGTCCCTGTGCAGTCAGCAGGGAGTGGTACAGTCAGACCTGCAGCACAGCATCCTCCTCTCTTATTGCAGCTTGCAGAACCAGGAGAAAATACTGAGATCCCTGCCAAATCTGTGTTTTCTTCTCTTTTTCTCTTTTGGCTAATAAATATGCAAATTAAATACATTTAGGAATAGATGTATGTATATTCCCACAGCCTTCCCTTGAAGGGTTATCCCACTGAACTCAACAGGAATTCCATATACATTATCATTACAGAACAAAGCCAGCTATTAAGTGATATTTAGTAGCTGATTTTATTCTATCAATTATGTATGACAGTGATGGGTATTTTGTAAAAGATCTCTTGCTTCTGAACTTTTATACTGCCAAAAGTAAATAATAATTTAGATTTTCAACATTTTTTTAGTCAATACAGTAATGTTGACATAACGTGTATTTAAATTATTCATGAGTGGTTGGTAAGAACAGTGAACAGTTTATGCTCTAACTTGCAGGATAAAGCTCTCCAAAACTGTTGTGTTTTCTGTCTGTGTTCTCAGCCAAGACAAAATGTGTCTGTGTATAACAGAGGCATAAGAGTAGCATTATGTAGAATTAGCCTGATAAATTGGAGGACAGAAGCTGTCCTGGTGTGTGTGGTGAATGGCTTTTTGACCCCTTTACATATGGGGACCAACCAATAGACTGGGAGAAAGGAGAGTTTGTCAGGAGACTCCCAGGTACAGGCTGGCAGCAGATTATAAATGCACAGAACCCTGGATTTTCCCCAGGTTTTCCAGTTCTGCAGCCCCTGGTTCCTTTTGCCTCTGACCACTTGATAGACCTGACAGAGTCTTTAACTGTTGGCTCTCAATGCAGTTCACTACAAAACTACATAATCTTAAATCTTTTTGTTTCCTTCCAAGTCAAACTGGACCAGAAAGGCACGTTTACCATTTAGTACTACTAATTACTTTTTAATTGATATTTATATTATCATTATTAGGCTGACAGCATGCTCTGCTACACTCTAAATTACCACTCAGGAAGGAGATCTTGGAGCCATTTGTGGAGAGTTCTGGGACTGTTCAGGAGCTGTCAAAAAGGCAAGAAGAACCCTAAGAATGAAGAGGAGGCTAAAAAGAAAGTATTTAGGGTAAAAATATAAATATTTTAAGTGCTTTATCAGTTCCCATCCTTCCCATTCACCCAGGCTGGTTTCACAAGTAGTAAAGTTTGATAAAAAAGTGGTGAGATATGGTAGAGATCTGAAATGACTTCCACATGAGAAGCAGTTAAACAGACTGAGGCTCTTCAGGGCAGGAGAGAAATGACTGGAGACAAGGTTATGACAGATCTCTCTAATGTCATGGAGTGCATGGAAAAAAAGTGATTAGAGTGGTTATTCACAAGTTCCCTTGACACCAGATTTATTGCACACCAAATTAAATTATCTGGCAGAAAATTTAAAGCAAAGGGAAGTGTTTTCAAGCATGATTAAATTTAGGAAATCATTGCTACAATATATTGCTGGAAGTACATTCAAGTGCAAACACAATTTAACAGAATAGAAGGAAAAACAATTAATGGATTACAAGTACAACTGCCTTGTAGCCTCATACCCCAAATTCACAGATCTTCACAGATAATTTTGAGAGCACACACAACCCTAACCCACATGGGCACATGTTTATATTTCAAAGCTGGGAAAGTGATTCTGCAGCAGGCAGATAATCTGTAGATACAGCTGAGCGTGACTCCAACAGAAAGATTTCTTTTAAGAATTCATGACTCAATACAAAGCCTTTTGTCCAGTGCTGCCTTTGCTTATACAAATTGGATTTCTCGGTGCTTGGTGGCTGAGTGAGGAGCTGCATTAGTGCAAAGGTTAAAATGTTACATCATGCTGACAGAGCAGGGCAGCTGTGGTAGAACAACAGGTCACTGCTGAGGAAGTATCATTTATCACTCAGCCCCCACCCAATCACTCAAAGGTTTTACAGAGCAGATTAGAGTTCCAAGCTTGCTTTCTTCACCCCATTTTAAGAAAAATTAAAAATCTCATTTTCCACAGACAGGGAGTATGTGATCCAAATGTACAAAATGCAAGCTTAATTTTTCATGGCTCCTGTGTAATGAGCAATGTGTGCAGACCAGTTCAGATGACACACATTTCTTTCACAATGCAAAGGAAAATGTGGGACTTGTATGAGAGATTAAACACTAACTGGATATTTTTTCCCCAAAGCTTTCCAGACAGCAGTTTAGCTTTGCCTTCTCCGTAAAAACTGTATATTTTAAAGAGGATATAAGTGTTTCTGCAAAGGATCTTCCTTATAAAACTTATTCCTGAATTTGGGACTTTTCTTTGAGGTTGATCAATGCCTCTTCAACTGATTTATCACTGTTAGATCTCTGCAGAACAGGTAAATATAGTACCCCATTTCACAGATGATTAACTAAGGCATAGAAATCAAAGTCAGGTGAAATTACTGAATCCTTCTTTGCTTTTTTTCTCTTTCCTAATTAATGTCTCACTAGCTCACAGCTATGGAAGTTAATATTTCAAAAATATTATTATTAATACAGACAAGCTTGATTTTTTGTCTTCAGTTCCTCCAGGTGGAGATGAATGAAAGGACTGGGCTCTTCCAAGCAGGGTTCTGACTTTTACCATGCAGAAATAGCTTGGGCTGCTATTTAACACAGCCACCATTCCTCTTCTGTATGCAATGCTTCCCATAAAGAGAGGAAAAGGACCTTTTGAATTTGGGGATTACAACTTCAAGGTGTTGTGTGCTCAAGGAAATGTCACTTATTACCATGTGGGACACACCAAGCACCTCGGAGGACGATTTAGGATTTGACAGCTAACACTGGGATTTCTGCCAAGGAGCCTGACAGGTGTTTTACTGCATGAGTGATTGGAGGGGATAAGACAGAGAAAATGGGTGTGTCTGTCTCTCCAGGGGATTGGCACCAAAGCAGCAATGAAACAGCAGTGGGAAGGACAACAAAGATGTTAATTTGAAGGAAAACAGTGAGTTAAATTGACTTTGCAAGTGTTCCAGGGATGGAGAAGAAAAGCATTCACCTTACAGTGGGAGGCAAAACCAGTAAAGGGTATTTTTGGAGAGAGATCTGCTCAAAGAGGGGGAGTCTGGAAACTGCAGCCAGTGAAGGACTGCTTGAGGGTGTCTGGAGTGGTGGTGGATGCTGATAAGGAGACACAGAGATGTAATTAGATACCTGATGGTGTTAAATGCATTAAATTCCACATGACATTTAAAAGAAGAATGGCAAAGTGATACAGTAGGTTTAGGAATTCACCAGGCTTGACAGTTATGCCACTAGCACAGCATGGCACTGAAAACAGACTTTCTTCATAGTTTGTTCAAATCTACCTTATTTTCTAATACACTATTTTTATAAGCATCTAATGTAAAAAGTATTTAGTGTCTTCTACTTAATGGCTGGGGTTTTTCACAGCTGAAAGAACAAAGCTTATCTTTTCAACAGTGATTAATGAATTGGGTGTATTTGTATTTGGGTACCTATCTTGAAACATCTCTAAAAATCTGCTTTTCTTTGAAGAAAGTTTAACTTTCAGGAATACTAAGTTTCAGGTTTATTTAGGATGTCTCATTCAGGGCAGCATAAGTGCTGGAAGGGAGAGAGCAATCACTACTGAGTTGGCAAGATTTTACAGGATAGTTTTTGTCATCCCTACAGGTAAAACATGAAGAGGTGTCAGAAGGTGTCCATAAACAAAAAGGTGGTTAAGAAGGCTGGACTGCAGGTATGTTACCTGATGGGTTTCTGCATGAGGGAAAAGCAACTAATCGGAACAGAGTGTTTATGCCTTTTTCTTTCTTTCTTTTTATTCTTTTTTTCCCCCAAACAACCTAATTCAGCATTCAGTAAATTCAGATAATATGTGCAATTTTTTTTTGCATGGGTGGCAGAATAACCATTTTGCTGCTGTGCAAGCAGGATGTGCTTTCTGGAAAACACTCCATAAATCTTGCCTTTGCAAATGGAAGAAATCCTGTGCTCCAGCAGCTTGGTAGAAAAAGCAATGTTCTATCTTATTCCTGTGGAATTGTTTCTATTTCCACCGGTGCTTTTTTCTGTAGTCTCTCTATAACATTTCCAGCCAACATGAGGTGTGTTCCCTCATCACTCAGCTCTGTGCTGGTTTCCACGGCTTTAAGATCAACATGACAAACCATTCTTACAAACAGACTTTGCTGAAGGTTTTGTTTTCCCCCTTGAGGTCAAGAGAAATAAATTTTATACCTGGATAGCCCCATCAAGTGTGTAATATTAAAAGGGTTTTACCAGCACCTGTAGAATGTCTCACATCCTGGAGAAGGCACGGTGTGCATTATTTTAAAGGTGGTTATGTCCTAGGGTTTGCTGCCAGAAGAACTACAAGGTGAACTTGCCATTCATTAAGGACCATGAGAGTGTAAAACCAAGGAAGCAGAGGCCCAGAAGGCAGGGTGAGGGCACAGAACTGGTTCTGAAGCACATCATGTGCTGGACAAACTCAGCCCTCTCCATGCAAAGCACTTGGCATGCAAATGTCAGGGAGCATTTTCTGACATGAGAGCAGCACAGGCCACAGAAACCTTGCAGCACTTTTAGTACATCCCAGTGCAATGTGAGGGCACTTCCCTGCCAGGATGTGACTGGAGTGAAAGATGACAGCAATCCAAATTCAGTATCATTTACCTTTTTTTTCAATACATCAAATTATTTTATAAAATTGAGTTTAAAAACCCCAGCTGTACATTATATTAAATTTTGATTTTTAGTGAGAATAAGAGGTCTTGCTGTATGCTCTGAACAACACCGGTGCTTGCCACAAAATGGTTACTACAGGATGTCAGTTTCTTGCTTTAGCTGTCCTGAAAGCTCTTCCATTAAAAGCAAATCCATCTCATTGCCAATATGAGGCAGAAGATCATGAAGAAGCTGCTTGATTCTTACATGACACCCCAGTGAGCCTTGAGAGGTAGGAAGAGATTGGTTTTTGTAACTCTTGTAACACAACTCAGCTTCCTTTTGACCAGTTTTTGTTTTCAGGCCTTTTAAAAATGGTTATGTGATTTGACATTAAAATAAAAATATAGGAATGATGATGGACAGTTTTATGACTGTGTACAAAAATACATTACAGGTTAACTACTTACAGCAGTGTTTTGGGGCTATTTTTGAATGATTTTTTGGGCATATACAGTGGATATTTTTACTCTGGATATTGTAATCCTTTTCACACAAAAACTGAATAATAAATTCAGCCCACACACAGTCTGCAGTTTGACTCTGAAGATTTTCTTACCTACAGCCTAAAGTTGATATAAAATGTAAACACTTTTAATATATTTGTAAAATGGGGATGTATACAGGATACTGCAAATGCAAAAGCTGGTAGTAATGCCCACAGGCAGAACATAAAATATGTTCTTCACATTCATTGTTTTCTGCCTTCCTTAGTGTCTTCCCAGTTAACTCTGCAGAAGTATGAGCATGTTTCAAACGCAGATTGTTTTTGGTTGGTTGGGCTGGTTTGGCTTTTTGCAGCAGGCAGGAAGGGTGATATTGACAGGAATAACAGGCTCTGAAACAAATGAAGGATTTTGGAAGTGACATGGAAAGATTAAGACAGCTGGGCATGAGAACTGGAAGAGACCGTGATGAAGATGGACAAAACTGATAAGGAGGCACAGAACCCCGGGCAGCTTTGACTTTGCAGCACAGAACAGATGTGCTCAGCGCCCTGTGCCAGCCCTGCCCTGCCAAGGGCTGCCTGTGAGGACTGAAATCTCTGTTCCTGCTCTGACAAGGCTGGTCACCCCTCTCGTGGAGACACAAAGCCATGACAGAGGCGTTGCTTTCCCCAGGCACTTGTCTCGTTTACAATGGGGCTGGTTTTTCCATGCTCTGCCTGCCAAGGAAGCTGAATCACAGAGGAACACTTGACTGCTGCGTGCTGCTTGTCTTGGCTCTCTCACGAAGTGAGAAAAACAAACAAATATGAGCAGTGCAGTGTAAGAATGCACAGAGCAGAACTTCCCTTCTCAAAATAGTGCGTGGAGGGGCTATAAAAGGGCTGTGTGTGACATGATTCCAGTTACCTGGATAATCCAGCCAGGGATAATAAGGATTTGGCTGTACATTCACACCAGCAGGACACTACTGAGTGTAGAACTGGCCCTGCTGAAGCTGAGAACCATGAGTTTCCTTTTCTACTGCTTTAATGAGGAAATCTCTCACCCCTTTCCTCCTATCCCAGTAACATGTATCCTAAACTGGTGGGAGGCAGCTCTTCCTCGTGATGTGCTGCCAAATCCTCTGCCTGTGCAATGGAAGCCACAGCCCAGTCATGAAGAGACTAGAGAGGTTTGGAACATCAGTCTTCAGGACTGTCAAAGCAGCACTGCAGAATTTAGACAGAACATTTAAAAATGGCAGTCTTTTCACAAGATTTTTATTTTTATTGTAAGCTGTAATTCTCCTCCTGTATCTCTGCATTCAGAGTGAAATGGTAAAGGCTGCATGTTGCAGAGCCCTTACATCAGTGAGATTTATCTCAGCACATGGAGAGAGGAGAATGTTGATAGCACAGGGAAAAGGGATAGTAAAGATAATCAGAAAGTGTGGCAGAACAGGCACTGATTGCACTGGAAAATCCATAGAGGCCAAACAAAATAAATAGAGAAAAATGAAGAGGACAAATCTGTAGTAAAATGAAAGCATTTGTTGGGATTTTATTATTTCCTTTCATACCCAAGTTTGTCATCCAGAATTTGATGAACAATGAAGAAGCCCTAATTTCAATGCTCAGCAAAGGGAATTGGTGCTCAAGTCCAGTAAAGAAAAGCTCTTTGGCATTACTTGCTTCAAAGGTACCTTCCAACCCAAAACATTCTATGATTCATTCAGAATTACACTGAGTGCTGCATTCCCCATAGAGCCATTTTTTCTGTGGAACTTATGGAGGCTGTGAAGTGGCAGAAATGCCAGGCAAACTCTGAGTTATTAATCAGACATGCATTTGTTCCCAAAAGCTTCTCTTTCATTGCTGCTCTTTCTGTTAAAGGTTTCCTGTATTGCTTGCCTGACTCCCAGAGTGTGTGAAGGGTGACCAATATGTACAGAAAAACTGGAAAAATATGGAAGAATCCTGATTTGAAAATTCACCCAGACACCTTTTTTAAGGCTCTGGCTGCTCTGCAGGTGTGTTCTACAGAACTGCTGCAGCTGTGGAGGTGAGAGGAGCCCAGTTCTTGATTCCCTGTGATATGAGGGTGGGGAGAGCAGGCAGCTGTGGGTGAAATCCCTGCACTGAAAAGTCACCAGATTAAATCATTTAGGATCTCATTAAATGAAGATTCATTTTTTACAGTACACTTTGAACTCTTCAGGGGAAAGATGTTATGACAACCACTGTCTTATTAATCAGTATCATTTTATTATTATGTCATTATTGATTTATTTACTGCCTCAGTGTAAGTGACATCTGTCATAAACCGTTAGGACACTCGAGGAGAAACATTAACTTGAGCTCTGAGAAGGGGGGGTGTTCCCAATCCTTGCATCCATGAGCTGGTCAGGTTTTGTAAATTGTCACAGACCCTGGAATCCTCCAGACGCCTTTTGCTTCAGCAAAGCTGAAAACAACAGCTCCTTCTCAAGATCTTAAGTTGGGCTCAGTTCTTGTCGTTCTGCAGTTGCTGTCCGGCGAGGAAGGACACAAGGGAGGGAGCAGAGCCCACTGACAGCGTTACCCGGGAACCTCTGACCAAAATGGCAACGGTGCCACCTCGTGTTTGCTGCTCCCATCACAGCTGCTGCCCTGCCTGCGGGACCGACAGAAATCTCTCACCGGCAGCAGGTTATTCTGCATTTTACACACACCGAGTGTCTTCGTGCTTACAAAGGCAAACTTTTAGCACCCAACGCGCCCAGATCAGACTCTCTGTATTGTCTTGATGTTTTATAACATTCCTCTAACAATACCTACTATAGGAAGCATCTACTCAGTACAGATATCCTGATTTCCATCTCTAAACAGCATTAACTCTAGCTGCTCTTCAGTTTTGCTCTCCTTTATACAAACACAGGGCAGCTGTAAGATTTAAGACAATTTTTTCTGCATTAATTATTTTATTTTTGTTATTCAGATGGAGGGGGCAGTTGGCATTGAGTTTATTCTGGAGTTATTTCCTGATTATGGATTAATTCTTGCCTTACTAACATCAGTATTGAAACACCAAGCATCATTAGATGCATTTCCCAGGTTTCCAGCTGAAGGTACATTTTACATTTTCCCCTGATTACCTCAGCATATGTTTGCCATCACTTTGCAGGGAAAGGCGGTAGAATGACACCACTGAACTTGTAGACAGTGATAAATATGTGATATTTATAAACCTGTCTGGGCTCAAATGTGTATTTCCCGGTGGGTCACAGTTGCTGGATGATGGAATTGGTGACCTAGAGATTTTCTTAGCTGATAATTTTAATGAACTGCTTCTTTGCCTGTCAAAGCTTCCTGAGGGCACACTGGGAAGAAATGCTGTTTATCCTTCAGCCACAATAAGGGGAAACAAGGCCAGGTGAGCACAGTGACCATTGATGTGTAATATTTTACTGATTAATGGCCTTATTTTGTCCTTCCTCATTATCAAGAGGTAATTGCTTCTCAGGGAAAAAGAACCAGGAGCACAGATAAGTAAGTCCTTAAAGTTCTGTACAGCTCCTGCTTTTCTCTTTCTATATGTGGCAGTGATAAATTAGCACTTGTACAGGTTAAGAAATCATATTTTCCCCTGTCCACGCTTTTCTTTTCCTCCATCTCAAAATCCAGTGGAAAACCTTCCCTACACAAACTCTGTGGGCCTGATCTGGTGCTCAGGGAAATCAATTGCAGTGATTCTGGCAGATAAGCATGACCAGGTCTCCTGATCTCTGAAACCCCAATTCCAGCATTTGTTTCTATTTCTTTAAACTTCCTTGCAGCCCTCAGCAGGTTTTGAGAGAGCCCCCAGTTCTGCTGTTCTTCTGGGATTGTTTCACCATGATCTGGGTCAAGTTTCATTGACTGGCTGTTGTGTTACCCTGTGGCCAACAAAAAGAAATCTTATTTTAGCAGCTTGGAAGCTCCTGGTTAAACTGTGGTTACAGAGGGTGGAACCTCCATCTCAGTCCTTCCTCACTGTATGCAACTGCAGGCAGAGTTTGTGAAATTTCATTAATAAATGAAATTTATTTATATATCACATATTAAAAAATAATGAAAACAAAGGGGCTTGTCCTCAGCTAGAAGGCACGAGCCACACTGCCAAAATCCAAACTTTATACCAGCTAAGGAGGCGACCTAATGTGTCTGCCTGCATGTAAGATGAGAGGATTGTGCCAAATGTAATTAGCTAATGTCTGAGCAGCCCTGTGAGCTCCCAGAGCAGGATGTCAGTGTGAATGTTAGGAGTTTCTAATGGTTTTCTGTTATGTATGCTTTTGCTTGATGATGGCTTTTCTCTCTCCTATTGCCACAAGGTTTCTCTCTAAAAAGAAAGCAAATTGTCTTTTTTGTTTCTCCAGCATCATCATAATGAAAAATTTTCTGCTTCTTTCACTCTGAGGTGACAAAGAGCTCCTCTGGAGCAAAAAAGCAGCTTTCCTTTTCCTGCTTCCTGAAAAGCTGGATTTCCTCAGGCAAGATCCTCAGCTCTACTGAAGTCTTCATCTGCCAATTTAAAGGACTGCAACAGAACACTGAGAGGGACATACCCAGATAAAAGAGGATTTGAGCCCTTTAAACTTCAGAGGGCTTTTCCCTGCAGATATCTTGGATTCTCCCAAATACTTCCATGAACAATCTCACAGCCTTAGACTCTCAATTTCAGCAGACCCTTGCAAGGGAGGTTCAGAGTAACCCATTTAACACCTGGAGATGCACCAAGAGTCCAAGCAGCTTGCTAAAGGTCACCAGAGTGTGTGGTGGAGCTGCTCAGACCAGAGCTCTGTCCCATCCTGCTCTGACTCTCTACAATTTCGGCTGATGGAGCAGTCATTAACAAATTCCATTAGCCAAAAGAAGCCATGAAAGCTTGGACTGGTCACTTGCTTGGAGGGGATTCAGACAATGAACTGTTTCCTGCTGTCCATTCCCAGTGTCACTCAAACCCCTCCCTCCTCAGGTCCCACCTGTGACACTGAAATAAGATTTGCCTGGGTGTCACTGGGCAGAAAGCTCTGGTTCCATGAGAATTTCCTGGGTTTTGGGCTGGCAAGTGCTTACAGGAAAACTCATCAATTAAAAGAGTAAATAATGCTTCTTTCAGCACTCACCTTTCCCTTCTGCTTCTCAAGAGTTCTGAAATTGTCATCTCTATTCTCTTTTCCTAGGAAGGATTTCACCATTGTAGAAAAGAAGCCAACCATCCTCTTTTATCAACAATAGTCCCTCTGTGTTTTATACTGGACATCAAAAGCAGCATCTTATAAATAAAGATTATAAAAGAAACATCTCTGTCTTGGAGATAAGCTGTTTTATTGGAAAGAAATGTCACTGGAGGGGTATTCACAAACTGGGGTGCATCTAATCAGAATTTCAGATTTATATATCACCCCTCTGTTCTGCTGTCTTGTAAGTGAATGGTACCACACCAGCACGTTAAAGAGATGGAATTATATTTAGCCTGGCATACTAATAACAACAATTCTTTCTGCTAGGTTTCAATCAATATCACTGTTGTAGCATTGCAGAAGATGAAAACTCAGGCTTACAAACTCCAGGATATTTGGGATCAGCTCCAGCTCCTGTTAAGGTCAGTGGAAAGATTCTTGTTTACCCTGATGAGTGTTGATGGCTGTAAAATCAGAATAGATTATTATCACAAGTGCCATGGCTGATCTTGTAACCAGCAGCTTGATCTGGTAACTGGCTCTGTGTGGGCACAATCCTACACACAGAATACATTTCCCAGTAGGAAAACTGACCCACCACATCAAGAAAATTATCAAAGACAGACAAAGATGGGACCAAATGCAGCTGGGAAGAATTCTCAGGTGCCCCAAGCTTAATTTTCTTATTTTGAATCAAAAACAGCTGATCATGAGACGCTGGGAGGAGGAACCAGGGCCTGAAATACCCTGAAATTGCCCTGGTTTTGTACTTTTCTTAATCATCTGAGCATCAAAAAGGAGCTGTAGATGCATTTTGAGCTACCTGATGTAGTATAAGTCAGGTCCTTGATTATTCTGCAGTCAAAAAGGGAAATAAAGGGTGTGTTCCACCAGAAGGGAAAAACTCACTTTTGCACAAAGTACAGCAACCTTGAAACTCCTTCCCCTCAGAATGTGCCTCCCCAAGGAGCTGGAATGCTCCAGCTCCACAAAACTCCTGCAGGCTTTGGGCCGATGGCTGCATCAGTCCCACACTATAACATTATTTTTAGTGGTGTCAGTCCTGATTAACAATGCCCATTTTCAAGATTCTGATTTTCCATTGTTGATCAAGATTTCTGCAGTGCACTTCACAGGGGCAAGATTAGACCTGAAGCAGGGGAAGGCTGAAAAGAAATCCTTTTCTCTTTGTTGACATCTTTATTTTTTTCCCCCTTGGCAAATGGTTGTTTCTTTCCCATGTACATTATATGGCTTGTTATTAGGGTGGCTGTATTTTAGTACATTACATTGTAAATTACACTCAACCATTACATGACAGATTTGGTCATTGTGTCATAAATTGTAGCAGATTTTTAAAACAGCTTGTCCTGGTTGACCACTCCAGCATCTAATTTATTTCTAGGACCAGGTTACTGTAACAGTCATCAAAACATTGAACACAGAGATTTCATTAGCACATTTCTCAGAATATTCCAGCAAATCCTTGCCTTTCAAAGGCTGGTGTTCCTTACCTGTGGCCCTTCAAACAGAGGAGGGCAGGTTGAAGCTAAGGAAAATACACATATTTTGTAATGAAAACTTTGCATTAAAACAATGTCCAGCTGTTCCCATTTCTTGTAGGAAAAGAGGAAGAACTGTGACACACATAATCTAAGTGGCTGAGAGAAAAATGGCAGAAAACCAAGCTTTTCTCCTGTAAAAAAACCAGACTTGATTACTGCAGGCTTCTAAAAAGAATCCAGGGCATGAGCAAGGGCTGAAAGTTGTTCAACTTTTTGGAAGCCCTCTACAAATTCCACAAGAGAGTAACCAGATTTTCTCACATGTGAAGTGTCAAAGGAAAATACTGAATCTATTAAACAAGACAACCATTTAGCATGGAAGCTCTGTGGGGATGAGCGTGGGCAGTCAGACTCCTCAGTCATGGGTAAGGAGCTGTTAATCTTCCTCTACAATTGCAGTTTCTATGTCTAAAGGGGAGCAAAAACCCCTCAATCTCACAGAAATCCACAAGCTCCTACAAGTAGCCCTCCAAGGAGCTTTTGTCCTGTGACAACTGCATCTGGATTTTTGACAGTCATGCAGCATAGCATGGCAATTCTGTCCCAAACCAAAATGTTTTGGGATATTATTTATCAATCTGATGTGCTGGTGTCTGTACCTTGGCTTGTCTTGGTATTAGAGGACAAACACATTGCATTCATACATATGAACTTTTTAAAATTGTGATAAACGTAATGTATAAATTAGGAAAATTAAACGTAATGTATAAATTAGGAAAAATAACAAGGTCCTGTTATGTTTACAAGCAGGTTATTTCCTGGTGGGTTCCTATCCCACAAAGTGTCTCACTTGCTTTTTCCTCATTAAACGATCTCTGACACAATAATTACCTGTGCCCTGAGCCATGTTCACCAGTGCACCCGAGGCCACTGCAATTACATTGAAATAGAGCTGGAGTGGCACTGATCAGCCAGATGCAAATTTGATGACTGCTCCAATTACTCTATTTGGGAGCCCTTAATGAAAGAAGAGACCGGGTGTGTATGTGTGAGAGATGCCTCCTTTGGGATGCTACACAATGGGAAAGTGCTAGGTATATTAAATATTTATAGAACAATTAGTATTCAGCTCCTCCCACAAGTTCAGATGTGAGTCCAGATCCAAACTTTCCCTAATGGGTGTGTTTAGCCTTTTGTTCAAGACTTATCCTGCTTGTAACATAGCTGTGCACTGCCCTGCCTGTGTTTTCCTGTTGCTTGTGTTGTGTGAAGCTGGAGCTAACCAGAGAAGTCTATGAAAAGATTCCAGGCTGACTGTGGAGTGGGAATTAATTAAATGAATTGTCTGTATCAAATACCTTTATTAATGGAAGATGAGATAATTAAACAACCCCAAAATATTTCCATAAATGCTTGAATTTGTGAAAAACACTCAAAAGAGGAATATTTCAATATTTGCCTCTACAAATCAGTTAGTAGTTTCTTTGATGATAGAAATATCACTCAAATTGGCAAAATTGTTCAAATTCTTAAACTAATAAGTTTGTTATAAATGGTTTTCATGAACTCATAGACAATTAATGGTCAATAATATTTCCAAAAGGCTGAATTCACAGCACTGCATTGCACAACCACATCTGAAATGAATCCTCATAGCAGGAAATCTGGAAAATTAGGTGTCCAGTTTAAAAGAAGCATATAAATGAGAAGGTATCTGCTATTAAACTCCCTTGTAGTAACTCTCCATGTAGATTCTGAAGGAAATTTGACTGAGCTGAGCTTTGATGTTCTGTTTTCAGAGCATTAAAGTGAGGTAAGATAAACTCCTGCCCCAGACTGTCTTGGCAGTCACAAGGAGAAAAAACTTTCAAGAACATGAACTGGTTTGCAGGGAAATGGAGCACTGAGATAAACCAGGGCTCCTCCCAGCACAGCACAGGTCACCCATGGCACGGAGCAGATGCCCAGCACTGTCTGAGCTGCTGGAACAGATCCTCTAATGTTGATATCTGACTTCATCAGACAGGTCAGAAGCCAGGAGACAGCATGGAAAAGGACAGATCATGGAAAACACCCAAAGACATCTTCACGAGTGTTTGAGCTCTTGCAGGCTTGCACAGCCAACTTACTGACTTCAAATTGTGATAGCATTCCAGAAGGTTATCACTGGATGAAAAAGCAATCTCAGACTGTGAAGGTAACTTTCATTTTTATCTGAACATTTCACTGGTCACATATTTATTTGCCATGAATAATTTAGCATAGTTAACAGCTCATCACAAATCTTTGGTGTTTCCAAAGCCACAGCCCTCAGCTTTGGCCCACAATGAAAAATGGGAATCTGCAGCTGCAAGGGTAAAATTGCAAAGTTTGGTTTAAACTAGGAAAAGCATTTCTCTCACAATATCTGTTAGAGCATCAGTGCACAGAGGAGAGCCCCACAGCCACTGCTGAGTCAGTAACACAGAAATACAACAGCAAAACCAGTCCTGACCCATAATTTTTAAGGAAAGGAATGTGCATCCTTCCAGTCATTACAGTTTCCACTGCTTATTATGCCACATATGTCCATTTCAAGAGCAGGAACAAGGAGCTGTTTCCTTTGCATAGTGTTGACAAGTAATTTGATTCATATATTCATTTGGAATTACCGAATGAGAAGTAGTTTAAGCAGCCTCCCAAACTTCTCCCTTTTCATTTCTCCTCATGCTTCAGTTTAGTGCTCTCAACATGCTGAACAAAATGCTTCTATCTACAAGCTTCACTTTACAAACAATATCATCTTTTAGAGCAGCTAAAAGATACTAAAACACCTAAAACCAAAAGCATAATGGCTATTTTCCAAAGCCTGCCAGTAAACAAAACTTAAACCAAATTGTGAAGGTATTTGTGTTTAATACCTCAGGGGAAGAAAAAGGAACGTGGGATGGAATGTTTTCTGCAGCTGAAGTTCAGGCAGAAGTTAAAAAGACAGTTCACCTCAGTTCACTATAAATAGAGGCTTCCAAGCAAAGACCTATCAGTGCAAAGCAAATTTGGACACCAAAATGTACAAAATGTACCAAGGAAAGAACTGATTTAGCAGAAGACCTGCAAAGAGGAAAAGCTGGAGACACTGGTGGCTGCCTGGGAACAGACAGGGAGCCATTTCTCTCCAGTGGCTGCTGGAGTGGCACAGATTTCCTTCCAACTTCACAGCACCAAGAACCAATATTGCAGCTCTGGCTGTGCTCCTTCATAGCCACAGTCCCTGAGCTTGGGAAGTGTTGCTGAGGGGCCTGGCAGTCCTGAGGATGGGCAGCCAGCAGAGAAGGGAGATCCCCACACACTTGGCAAGACCAGAATGACCAGATACAGAATTGTCCTTGAAAAGAGAAGGGTGGGTTAGTTTTCCACTGCTCCCCTGCAGAATACTTCTGTAGAAGGACTTACTAAACCAAGCCAAAATACTACTTTTTGGAATATGGGAGGCCTCCATCCAGCCTCTTGTGTCCCATCTCCAGGTGATCCTCCTTTTGGGTAAGGGGAAGAGTTTTATTGAGCAATGTGACAGAAGAAACAGCTCTGCTGTGTGTATGCATGATTCAAACCCCATGGGCTTTCTCCAAAACAGGGATGGATTTTACTACCATGGGATATTGTGATGAAGTATATAAGAACTTTAAATTACTGTGCAATGGATGCAGTATGAGAATTTTAGGCACTGAATTACTTCATTTCCAGTTTATATTTTTTTCTTCCCTTTGAAGGTAGGGAGGTTCTTTGTTCTCTCAGGAAAGACAAAGCATGGCTAAATGTTGGAAGATTGTGAGACTACTTTTTTTCCAGGTAAGTAGAACTCAGCTTGGAGCCTGACTTGCCCTTTGGCTGTTACTGTTTCATGTCTGGACATACATGTCAGCCCCAATGAACCCCTGGGCACTAAACTGGCATTTTTGGTCTTTATGTGATCTTGTGTGCAGACACTGGAACTTCTTTGCAGGGCCACTCTGAGCTGTGAACGTGCCTTTGAGGAGAGTCCTACCAGCCAGGAATACAGCAAAATGTGGTGGAGAGACCATATTCCACCATACAAGGAATCCTGCTGGCAAGCCATAGCATCTGAAATCAGGAGACTTTTCCAAAAAAACCCATTTTGCAACTGTCATGTCTCTTGCCCATCTGCTTTGCCCATCGTGATAAGCAATTTCTCCATGATCTTGCCTTACTCATATCCCTGGAAAAAATTGCTGCTCTGTGCAGAGTGATCAGTTTCTCTTTCAAGTCTCAGCATGAAGTGCAAGGCTGTAAGCAGCAATATTGGGTACTCTGACTCATTCCCTTGGAAGGCTATTTTTATGATTGTTCATGGAACTATATCTTAAAACTCTCAGGTCACGTTCTTAAATCACTTTCACAGCTTTCTGCCGAGCCGTCCCAGCGCAGTGGTTCTCCCCTCTGAGGTTACAGCCTCTCCAAGGGCTGGAACTGCCCTCCCTCTGCAGCCTGAGAACCCAAAATGTTGGCTGAGGACCTCCTCCTTCCTTTTCCTCACCTCGGTAAGTGGCTTCAAGTCAGTGCTGTTTAAAATTTAATCAGTCTCGTCCTAACAGGACAGAGTTCTTGGATTTTAACCCATCTTCTACACAAACCACTAAATTCAGCCACACTAACTGCCTCGTGACAAACCTTTATCTCAAGAACCTCTTAATGAGCTCTCATTAGCACAAATTGGCCCTGAATGTCTCACCACTTCCTATCTCCTGCTTTCTCTGCAATCCATTAGCATCTGTTAGCAGCCTCGTTTGAACAATTAAACTTTACGGTTTCTAGAAACACACAAGAAACACCAGGTTCTCCTGTTAGATCTGTGTCTTTGAGAGACCTGGGAAGGGATTCACATGGTCCAGCTTAACAGAGCCCAAATTCCACCTGCACTTCATTGTCCTCAGAGGAAGATTTAACACAGGTTGTTGATGTCACTGGTGACTCTGGATCACTCTCTTGGAGGTCCCCTGGAAAAGCACTAAAACTCGATGTCTGGTGTTAAACAGGAAGAATCTACATCCTTTCCTCACAGCTCAGGGTCATGTTTCTCTGGCTGATCTCTGCACACAACTTTGCCTTCTCCTCCCACAGTTTTTTGTTGTCCTTGTTTATGTCCATCTTGGATGGCTCAAACTGCCCTAAGCAGCTGGATTTTCACGTTCATGAGATAACAGGTTCTTATTTAACTGTGTTTCAACCACCAGCAGGCAAACTCGAACTCTAAGCCATTACAATGGGTCTGAAAGTGTGCTCGTGGATTAAAGGCTTGAGGGGCCCTGGAAGATGCTGATCCCTGGCAGAGGATATGGACTCCATCCCTACTGAAATCAGCCCCAGCAGTAATTGTGTGCTGTGGTGTGAACTGTTTTTCCTGCACTTGTCTGGTGACTGTGTTTAAAGTCCCCTGAGAACAAACAGATCAGAGATTTTACAGCTGCACAGAGCTTGTGCCTGAACATTAATGGCTACGTTGGCAAGCAGATGGGAGCTGGTCTTTCTTACTCTTTCCTAAAGATGTACCATCTTTTCTTTTGACATTTTGATAGATCAGCAGATTCTCACTCTGTGTTATATTCCAGGCATGCAGCTGAGAGACGATTAATGTCTATGAAAGTGAAAACACTGCACCTTTATTCCTTATAAAAGTCTTTACTCTGTCACATCTTGTAGGATAACATCCAGAACAGGGAAACGGCGACTCCATTCAAGTCAATTGCAAAACACCTGGGGATAAAAGTCTCTCATTCATAAAGCTGTAAGCACACCTTACTATTTTTTTCAACTTTAATTAATGAAATGCTCTCAGGACGAGCCAGTGAGAGCAAAATCTCAGCTTCAGCCTTCATCTGACCAAAAGTCTCTATTTTGTTGATACAGGTGTGAAGGTTTTTCTAGGACCACATAGCAGAAACAGCCTATTCCTTTCTCAGTGTAGGCTGCCATGTCACTCCTCCTACTTGAAAACCATTATGGAAATAGATCTTTATTTACTTGTGGTCGTTTGGGTTTTTTCCCCCTGTATGTTAGGTTTTAGAGATAATGTTGATTTCCTTGCTCCCTTTCGTGCATCCCCCATAGTGGGTTTCACTTACAGATGTCATGTTCAAGTAATAACAGAATGATTTGCTAAAACATTGACCTTAATGTTTTAAATTCGTTAGTTTCTGCTGCTCTTCGATGCTTTTTGCTAAGTTCAGCAAGAGGCTGAGATGGCAAATTCAGTCCAGGTGCGAGGAAATGGCTTTGCGGGCTTTACCCCGCTTGCTGAAGCGGCTGGGACACTTGGAAACGCGAGTTTAAGAACGCGGCGCAGTTCTCCCGGGGGTTGTGCAAACTCGGCTCAAGTCCTTTAACTGCGGGAGCTGCAGAAGTTCCCTAAAGGCCGGAGCAGCCGCGGGTTTTGCTGCCCGGGGGCGCTCCCGGGGCCGGGCGGGAGCAGCGCGGGGACCCCGCGGGGCCGGGGCGCTGGGGGAGCCTCGGCGGGCGGCGTCGGGCTGGGCGCTCTT
Source organism: Molothrus ater (assembly GCF_012460135.2). NCBI lineage: Eukaryota > Metazoa > Chordata > Aves > Passeriformes > Icteridae > Molothrus > Molothrus ater. The sequence goes on from NC_050495.2 coordinate 10,356,214, forward strand.
CCCATCGCTCCCCGGGATCGCTGAGACCCGCGGCAGCCCCCCCGCCCCGCCCGGCCCCGTCCCGGGGCGGCTCCCTTGGCTCGGCGCCGCTCGGTCCCGCCTGCCCGGAGCGCTGGGCTTTCCGCGCCGCCCGCCCGCCGCACCGCAGCCCCATGTCCGCGCTCCCCGCCGGCGCCGACATCAAGCGGGCTCTGGAGAACAGCCCCGAGACCAACATCGAGGATGAGCTGCCCGACGAGCCGCCGCCGCCGCGGCCCAAGAACTACCTGCTCCTCAGCATCCTCTCCTGCTTCTGTCCCGCCTATCCCGTCAACATCGTCGCCTTCGTGTTCGCCGTCATGGTGAGTAGCACCTCCGGCTTGGGCTGCGAGCGGCCGCCGCCGGCCCCGGCAGGGAAAGGGGCAGCAGCCGCCTTGGAGCCGCTTGTCCCGGGAGCCTGCGGACACCGGGTGAGGCAGCGAGCCTGGGAGCATCAGCAGGCGCGGGCAGGGGGACCACCGAGCTATCCCAGCAGCGATGGAAAACGTGGAGTGAAAGGCAGTTTCCAACAAGTTTTCACTGTCAGGTGGCGGGTTTATTCCAGTTAACGGGGTTTGTTGCATCAACTAAGCCGCACGCTGAACTGGACGGAGTATCTGTGTGAAAGTGTCAGCTGGAGAACAGAAATCAGATTTGGTTTCTGCTTTAGTTAATCAAATATAATAGGAGTGCCTTTTTTCCAGTAAACAGGCTCTTTGATTCTATTTGTTTAAATAATACAGATGATGATAACGATTGTAGGTTGTTGGCAATTGCCCGTGTAAATTGAGTATCAAACACACTGAGACAACAGCCTTACTCCTACAATCTGAAATTGATACACTTTGTCCTCAATAACCCAGCAATCCCCTTAACTTCCAAAGGATTGTTGGAACAGAATCTCCTCCTCTGAGTTAAAAGTTGCAGAGTCAGATCCAGAGTTTTCTAGTCATATACGTGATCGGTGTTATCAGTAACACTGCAATGTATTTCTGTTGTTTAGGAGCTGAAAAAGGTTTAAAACATGTTGTGTATTTTCATCCTTTTCTCTGACAGCCAAGCTGAGAAGGTAAGTAAAAATGTAGTTATTTCTTTTTGCAATTAAGTATAAGAATAGCTAACTATGTCTAAAATATCCCAAAACACACTTTTGTAAAGTGTGACAAATAGAGATTGATGAGAAATCACATTGCTGAAGTTTGAAAACTACTATTCCAAAGCCATTGTTCAAGTTTTGGTTGGTTTTTTTGTTTGTTTGTTTGTTTTTTGGGGTTTTTTTGTTTGGTTGGGGTTTTTTTTTCTTTGTAGTTAAGTATTAGATGTCTTCTTCTCTTTTTTTTTTCTTTTTTTTTTTTAATTTTCTTCCTTCTGTGTTTATCTTCTTTGTTGTTACCTTAACTACACAATATGCTTTTTCCCTTATTTTGGGAAGATTTTGTTCTGCTGGTACTCAGCATCCTTTCTGCCCATGGACACTGAGGGTGCTATATAAAGTAATGAGAGCTGATGATCTGGGGCTGGGAGCGTCTGTTCCCTGTGACACTGCTTTCATCAAGGTGCTGGGGCTGTACAGAAGTTAACTGTCAGGGACAGAATTTGGCCTCTAAAGATTTTTGCACCCCATATGGAGAAATCTCCACCCACAGCCTGGTTGAAGTTCATGCAGGCTTCTGGAGTCAGGCATCAGTAACTGTTACCGGGGGATTTGAAGGAACCAGGGTGGGAAGAGCACTTCCTGAATGCTGAACAGCCTGTGCGGGTCTCAGCTGCTCACTCCCTTACAGGGGGAAACAAAAACCAGACCAGTGACCTCCCCTGTCTGGGAATAGCATCTGTTTCAACACATCCTACCTAAAACCTCTCCTTTTCTATAAAAATAGCATGTCCAATTTCTTTTCCACAGCCTGACCCCCCTGCCTTTCCAAGCTGCAACCTGTAACTGCTGCATTATCCTCAGCTGCAGGTTCTGCATTGTAGCCTGGGCTGGTTTTATTTCCACTTCTGCTGGGATCTGCACCCTCCCACCCTTTCTCAGCTGGAGCTGCTAAGGGTTAACACTGAGATACAAGAGTGGGTTATATTCTTTTCTTACAGAAGACACCTTTACAGTCTGCAGAGCTTACCTGAGACCTTGAGTCAGATTTAAAGACTCTCACAAGTGGATGTTCTACAAATTTCCACTTCATAAAATGGACCTAAAAGGAAAAGTCCTGTTGGCTTCTAGAGGGGGCATGGTTCAGCACCCTGTGTACCTGTGTCATGTCCTCCTTAACTGTTCTAAATTCAGACAATGTTTTCACTCTAAAAGTAGAGTCTGGGCTCTAACACACCCCCAAAATAAGTGACAGATTTGTTTTCAGTCTCTTCTGTCTCTTCTGCTGCCCCATTTACAACTCCAGCGCTGGTTTCCTCACTCCTTTCTCACCTTTGGAGGCTCAAACCTCACCGTTACAGATCTTACCTCCTTTATTTTTAGAATAAACCTTTTGCAAGTTCTCCTTATTGCAATAATAACTTTCCTTGCTCCTTACCTGTCTGTTTCTCATGGCAGGGGTCAGAGGAGAGCTGGTAGAAAGGGCACTATTGGCATCACTGTTTTGCCATATTGGCATTACAAGAGCCCCCCTCCAACAAGCCACTGACCACCTGCAGGGTGAGCACTGCTCAGCATTTCTGGCAAATGGAGTTCTGTTTTCCCCAGGACTCCTGGCTGTAGGATCACTGCTCTCAATACCCTTGTGCAGCCCCAGATGCCATCAGTTCTGCTCCTTGTTGCTTCCAGCAGCTGGGTCACTGTGAGCAGCTGTGTCACACTGCTGTGCCATCAGTCACCCCCCTCAGCTCTGCCCTATTCTTTGCATACAAGTGTACCCACAGGCAAGAGTTTGGGGGCAGGTACCAGGTCAGGAGGCTTCTGTGGCACAGGAGATTTCTCTGGTGTGGGCACTGTGTCACTGAGCTCTTTGGCTCCTTGTCTGCAGTGATTAACCCAAAGAGCTCTCAGTGAGCTGCCAGCTGTGTCTGAGACCTGGCTGGGGTGGACTGGTTGTGTCTGGCTCATGGGGTCAGAGCTAGAGGGAGGCTGTGGAATAACTCTGGGAAATGAATCAGATATTTTCAATGCCAGCACTGAGGTCTGACAATTGAACATGTTTTGTTGGCCCTTCTCAGTACCCCCCTTCAGCTGTCTTCATTTCAGAGATCTCTATGTCAGACTAGTTCTGTAATTCCATAGGGCCTTACATTTGTAACAACCTCCAAACAGTCTCTCCAAAGCTATTTCTCGCTGATTTTTGCTCCAAACTCCCTCTTGCTGTTGACACATTTTTGTTTAATCATTTCCATGCTTCAAACAACATATGTGGTCAAGCTGTGACAATCTTGGCTCATCTGCCTCTGATAGTAACAAGTTCTTTGTCTGCATTTGTTGCTGTTGGATTCAGATGCCTTGTCTTTATATGGGTTTCCCTAAGCAGAGACAACAAATTAGAGGGTGGTGGAAGCCTTGGGGACAGGAAAGGATGGACCTTGCTTTCTCAGGGAGCCACCTCTTTTAACTGGGATCCTCATAAGCCATGTGCAGTGTGCTGGCTGTGGCCAGCTCAGTGAGCAGCAGAGTGACCAATGTTTCTGTATTTAGAAAGTTTACTTGCAGAGTTTATTATTTATACAACCCTTGTTAGGTAGCTTGTAGGTACCTGGATATCTAACACCATATGGGACAGCCTGTACTCACTTCAGGAATATTAAACAACATATTTAATATTCAGGAATATTAAACAACAGGGCTCAGCAGCTGCTGTTAAGGCATTTTTGCATGGCCCTGCCTTTGCAAACTGCTAGGTTTTTGTTTTTCCTCACCAGCATCCTGCAGAGCCAACTCCCCTTTCACGTGTCCTGCTCAGCACCTGCCTGTTCTGAATTGCTCCCCAAGTCCCCCCTCTCCTTTGTGTTTCCCTGTGAGCTGTTCCTACAGTGAGGAGTCACCCTGAGTCAGCAGGCCTGGTTCTTCCTTAGGTCTGAACTAGACAGTGTCTCCTTTCCAGGCACAGCCAATTAAGGTTCACCCAGTCTGGCTTATAGAGCCTAGAAAATGCTGATCAGAGAACCTCAGTCTGGTCTGCCCAGATCTGTAAGAATTGTAGAGGAAGATTTCTGAAGCAACTCAGTGTTCTTTCATGTTTTTGCCATGATCAGTGCTCTGGGAGTGTGGAACAGAAAATACACATGAAAAGGGATTAATATTTTATAGCTAATTCAGCACATTTCTGTTCACATGAGGTTAAGTCACTTTATTGTTGAACTGAGAATGTTTTATAAATAGATGTATGTGAACCTGGTGAAGTCACTGAGATTACTCAAGTAAACAAACAGCTGCAGAACTGTGGCTTTAATTTACATTATGACTTCATAGCCAGTGAGGTAGCAGAAACCTGAGAAATCATATGGTGTTAGGTTGAAAAGGGCTGAAATTTGTTTTAAATGTTGGACAGACCAAATGCCTCATACAGATAACATGTTCTCAATATATTGCCCAGCCTTTGGAATTAAATAGATGTAACAGTTAAAGCTTTAACAGTTGATGTTATCTCTGTCTAATGTTGAAAACTGGAAGCTTGACCAGGAGCCCTTTGAAGTAGATGGAAGTAATGAATTTCAAAAAGCTTTGCATCAGACCCCAACCACTCCCTCAAACCTCTTATTTTTTTATTGAATGCTTTCTAAGTTATTCATTTAATTTAAACCTCTTCATAGAGAAACTTTGGTCTCCTTCCTGACTCTCCCAAATCCTATTCTTTATCATTAATGTTGTTTTCCTCCTCTTCATCGTGGATTTATATTAAAATGACATTATTTATTAAAGTTTGCATGGTGAATTATTTATGCAGTACCTGCAGAAATCACATGGACATTTTCCAGACTTCCTAACTACATTAGTAAAATGGCTCAGAACTGCAAGCTGATGGTGTCAGGTCTTGCTTACAACTCTGTCTCACTTTTGAGACCACAAGCCTGGGGAACTGAGTCGATGGTGTCTGCAGAACCCCTCTGCAGATGCCATGCAAGGGGAGAGCTTTGATAAGAGGTGGGCACAAAGTCCAGGGCCAGGGTGTCTGTGGTGCTTTTCTGTGTTTCTCCCTGCAGCCACAGTGGCATTGGTGGTTGTTGGCAGACACAGGAGGAGGTCAGTCTGCTCAGGGCCAAGCTGAGCTGTGTTTCTCCTCATAATCCTTTTAAAGACCTTTCCAAATGTACTTGGAGAAAGCTCTTCTGCAGCCAGAACTGCTGGGGACAGTGGAGTGGCTTTGGTGAGAGGACAGTGCCAGCCCCTTTGTAGCCGGATCAGGGCTGGCACTGTCCTGTTTGACCATGTGCTCGTGTCCATCTCTCATTTCCACATCTGCCCTCTTTCCCATTGTGTGCTTTCCAACCTCAGTGAAATCTGACAGCAGAGCAGAGGTTTTAGTGATATTCTTTGGGGACACAAACCAGAGAAATGTTTAGGCATGTGGGCTTCCTGGAAGGGAAGAAATGCATCAGTGCTCTCTTTAAGGACATGAGTGCATCAGCATCTCAGCCTTTCGTAGACTCCAGAGAGTAAGTACCTGCACTTATCCTTGAGATGCAGTTCTAGGAATGCAGGCTGTGTTGCTTTGGGACTGGCTGGGCTGGGCTGATGCTCCTGCAGTGCTGACACCACGAGTGCACCCAGCCCATTAGCTCTGTGTGCTCACTAATTGACACAGCACACACATCATGCCCCTCATTGCTTTCCTGCTTGGGAGAAATGGCTCTACAGCAGTGCTTGGTGTGCTCTGAACTTCATTCCTTTCCTGCCCTCCACAGCCTCAGCTCTTCACTCTGTTGTTCTGTTTGCTGCAAAAAGTGATTTATAGCTGAAGCACTTTCATTATAGCACTTGGTGGTACCTCATACAGTCTTCTAGAGACAATCTGAATTCTTCAGTCCAGAGAGCAGTTAATTTGATCAGGTCCCCATATCTCTCCCCCTACTCTTCCCATTTCTCTGATACCTCCTGAAATATATACAAGATACTAAAAACCATGTTGTGACTAATCTGATTCCCTGAGGAAGCGTGCTGAGTTCAATAGTGAAATCTGATCTAGAAATCTGGACTCAGCGTTATGGCTTATGAACTCAAACTCTCATGATTTTACAAAAGAATTCTTAGGAATAATGCCCTTTTTAATGCTTTGATAGCATCTCATTCTTGGGAAAAAAATTCTACAAACTGTGTTTAGACTCATGTACTACAGTACTTCATGTGGTTCACTGAATCTTTTCCTTTAAAATGGTTTCGTTAAACCAAAAATTAATTCAGAAAATCCAATAGTCTGTCTCACAAAAGCCTAGAGGATCAGAGTGGTCCTATCACACATTGCAATCTGAGCATGTAATGAATGTAAAGCATCTGCTAAGTCATGGGTGGGTAGAGAGAAACTCGAGTCTCTTGAGATAATATGGGGATATCTGATGCATACCTCAGGATGGATATGATAATAATTATCAGTGTCGTCCAGAAATGCAAAGGAACACAACTTCTAGCCCATGAGGATGGCACTCAGATGTTTTGTTCAAATGACCTATATTTCTTCGGTTTGTATTTTTCCCACCACTAGCAAACTACCTATTAATTCTTCAAACTTTGTTTGGAAAAGTAAAATATTGGAAAAATAGGTAATTAGTAAGCTTTTTTAAGTTTTGCTGAGACTTTCTCTAAAACTGCAGCCTGTTTATGCTCTTTTTGATGCTTATAGTCTTGTAAAGCATAAGAATTTATCTCACTGCTAGTGAAGTGGCCAACTAACAATTCCCATATACTACAAAACTATTTCCAAAGATAAAAGCCACTGGTTTATGCAAGTGGGTGGATGTTGGTTTGACAGCTTTTATGCTGGTATGTGTGGTATTTTCAGGGTCCCATGTCATTGGGAGGAAAGATGAATCTGACTCCATGTTCTTAGAAGGCTAATTTATTATTATATTATATTATATTTATTATATTAAGCTATACTAAAGAATAGAGACAGGATACTTAGAGAAGGCTAGAAGATACTAATGAAAAATTCATTACTCTCTCCAGAGCCTCAACACAGCTGGCTGTGATTGGCCATTAAGTTAAAACAAATCACATATTGGATAAACAATCTCCAAACTACATTCCAAAGCACTCCAAAACACAGGAGAAGCAAATCAGATAATATTGTTTTCTTTTTTCTCTGAGGCTTCTCAGCTTCCCAGGAGAAGAATCCTGGGCAAGGGGATTTTTCAGAAAATATGATGGTGACAGGTGTGTATCATATAAATAAAGCCCCACAACTGAACAAAAAAAAAAAAAAACAAAAAACAACCAAAACCAAACAACAAAACAAACAAACGAAAACAAACAAACAAACAAAAAAAGAGCTGTAGCCTCAATGAAAGGTACTGAAAATTGTTGACAGTGGAGAGAGATGGGGAGACTGGTGATCAGAATCCAATTTTATTGTGAGATACAAACACTTATATACTATTTCAGGGAGACTGGTAATGTGTACTACAATGATTAGGTTAAAATCACATACACAAACTTATGCATATAACAACATCTCTTGCTTGCAGAGTTTAATGGGATTTTCTTTTTCTGGTAAACCTGTTTGATTTAATCTTCTTGCAATCCAGGTCTAATTTTCAAAGTTCAGTTTGCTTTTGCCAAAGCATCCTGTTATCAAATCTCTTATCTTAACCAGGTCCAAAGTCAATGATCTGTCTTGTGTCCCCCAACATTCCAACAGAAAATGAGTGGGACAGAAAATTGGACTCCCTGCTTACCTTGGCAGTGGACATTGATTTGTTCTGTGGGTTCAGAGCTGTTGTGCTGCTCTGCCAACAGGTTTGTGTTTGAAGGGCAGAGCTGTGATTCCCTGTTTGCCCTCTGCAGGCTCTGAACAGTTACAACCAGGGGGACATAGAAGGCTCCAAGCGGCTGGGTCGCAACGCGCTCTGGGTGGCCGTGGCCTCCATCATCATCGGCCTCTTCATCATCGGCATCTACTGCGCGGTTCACTTCACAACGGTGAGCAAGGGCTCTCACAGCCCTCCCTGCAGGCCTCCAGAGCAAGGCACTAAGGGCTGCCAAAACCACCTCTCTCTATCCATCCAGGGATGCATGTATGCTTTCCAAAAGGATTTTATTGTATTTTACACTTTAGAAAGTTCTGTTGACTGTGGTTAAACGCAAGTGACTCTGTCTTAGCAGCAGGTGGTTTTCTAGAAACTCTTGCAGCTCCAATATGTTTTTCCAATTTTGGCCAGTTGCTTTTTGGTTTTTCTCCTCCTCAGCTTCACCATCTTTCAGATCAAGTGACCTTTAAATTTCAGGTAACAGATTCCCCAGGTGATAATTTTCAGTCTCATGTCTGGCCAACCGATCTTTTAGCTCTGCAAGGAGGAGACAACAGTCAATTACTCCTCTACTGTTTGACAGTAAAACAGGTGACCAGAACTATATCAAAAGTGATCAAAAATGTCATTCTGACTGATGTCTCTGTGGGGTAAGGCCCTTCACTCTCCATGCTGTGTTATTGTCCTCCCACACCTGCAATAATAGAAACAAACAAATGAACAAATGAATCTCTGGGGTTACCCAAATGGATTACTGGAAAAGAGAACAAAAGCAATTGAGGGTATTAATAATCTTTCTTAAGGTTGTGCAACAATGTGTTCTTTTCTCCACAGTACTGTGCACTTCCCATTGAAATAACCAATTTAAATGAATTTATTATTGGCTGCTTTGGTTGGAGGGCATTTCAGTGCACTGTACAAACTTATGCATAAGCTATAAACAGAAAACACCCCATTTACCACTGAAATGAAGACATCTCTGGGGAGTGGAATGCAGTAACTGGTTAAACGTGTACAGCATTTTCATACAAAAATTGAAGTACAACATACTGAACTGCAGGGAAGTTACTGGACAGGGGGTCCAGCTCTGTGGGACATTATTAGATGGTGCTGCAGACTCTAAGTGTCCTGTGCATTCATTAATTTTCTGTGCATTTTGCAAGCAAGAGTCTTGGTTCAGCTTGTGTTCAGCTCATTCAGCGCTGGCAGATTTAAACCCAAGGCCTTCAGGCTGGGGGTGCCAAGTTTTGTAATTGACAGCAGCAGTAAATTCCACCACCTTGCTCATCATTTCTCAGGCAAGGAGAGCAGCTCAGTTCTTTCAAAGTAGGGGAGGGAAAGGCAGTGTGAGGAGTGGCAGACAGCACTGGTCTGAAGCATTCACAGTGACCAGGCAGCAGCAAACCAGTATAATACAACTTTGTTTTTCCTATGAGGACTTTTTAAATTGGTTTTGGTTCTGGAGTTTTTTTTAAAGAGAAAACTTTCTGTTGGGTAGAGGCAGCTAGGTGCCTGGGAACCCTCAGAACACTGCTGGGATATTAATTTCTGTACATAGTTTCCACAGAGCTTTCTTGGCCAAATGGCACCATGACTTTTGTGAGGAGTCCAGGTTCACTGGATTCACTCTTCTCTCTGTCCTTCCAGCCTCTTCACTGCTCCCCTTCTCCCTCTCACTTGTCACCCTCCAAAGAGCTTCTAGGCAACAACAATCTTTTGATGTGAAAATGAGTGAACAGAAGCACCCAGCTGGTCTTTCCACGCTCCATGCTTACCTGAGTCCCCTCTGTTGCCTTACTCTTGGACGTTTTTACTTTATACTAAATTGTTTTAGTCTGACATTCCACTGCTGTGAATGGCTTTGCACACCCCATTCACTGACCTCACACCCATTTGTGCCTTTCTCGTGATTATTTACTGACAGCCACTCTGCCTCTGCTGAAGTGAAGTGATGGTAAATTAATTCTGTGCTAACTTTAATTTATGTTTCAATATTAGTAAGGTAGCACAAAATAGCCTTAGATACAATAATATGGCAGATTTATTTGATCACCATTAAGCACAGATTTAATGTTTCCCTGACCTACACATGCATTTTTCCTGCAAGTTGGACTTCAGCAATATGCAGGAAAAGCTTGACCCTTCCAAGATTAATTCCTATACTTTATCCACTTGAAATTAATCAGATACCACAGTACCCAGTTCTTTCTGCTGACATTCCTTGTGGCTTTTTTTGGTCTTCAAGGGATAACAAATCTCACTGCACATTACCTTGGGGAGATACTGCTGCCAGCATCAAAGATGCAAAGTGTACTGAGAACTCAAGTTCTCTTCCACAACATGAAGCCTCTGAGAAGCAACAAAAGTGAGACATCCAAGTCTGGTTGGCAGGGGGGAATCTCTATCAATTGTTACACAACTTTTCTTATAGGTACAGAAACTTGAGTCAGGCTCAGCTGGCTCTGAAGCCTCCTTCAGAACAACTCCACATGCCTCAGCCAGGAGAAGAATATCCAGTCAGGTGTGTTGAGGGTAGAAATGGTGGAAGTTGCAGAGAGAGGAAGAGCAGGAAATTCCTGCTTTGAGCAAACAATGATTTTACACCACCAATAATACTCCCAAATGTACCCCCAATGATAGTGGCAGACTTGGGAAGAGGAAGACCCTTTCACTTCTCAGCAAACCCCCACTTCCAAGTGTCCTCATGTGCCTTCCTTGGTTGGTTCAGTCACAGAGCAACGATAGCACAGGAATAACAGCAGCCAACACCTACACATCTACTGCAGGGAAGAAACAGCCTTGACTTCTCATTCTGAAGATTTACTCAGAGCTAAGGCAGCTTGGGGCTTCTCCTGCTGCCTTGGAGAGCCTCATTTGTCTCAAACACTGGCATGTTATCTTTAGCAAACATATATTAAGATATGTAGTGATACATATTTATATCCTGGAGCAGGGCCCACCCAACACTTGGGAACCATCTATGATCTGCAGCCATGCCCCTAAATGTAGGCAAGGGGAAGCCATCACTTGCATCACTGGAGCTGACAGCCCAGCAATAAAACTTGTGTGTCCTGATCAGTGTGAAGTGGCATGTCCCTCATCCTGCTGAGGGCTCTGAGTGCAGAGCTGTGCTGTGTGTGAGATCAGGGCTGTGCCTCATTCCACACTGGGCCAAATTTATTCTTACTCTTCCCCATTTGCTTTCAGCCTCCCCTGTCAGCTTCCCCTGTGCCCCTGCCTTGCCAGTCCCCAGAGCTGAGTTACATTTCCAGGGCTTGCTCAGATGTAACTTTAGCTGGTATTTGTGTCACCACAGTCTGGCCCTGCCTCAGGCATGTTGTCCTCAGGCATGTTGTCCATCAGGAACTGCAGTGAGAAATGGGATGTATTTGCCTTCCCTGAGGGGACAGCACTGTGACCTGGAGCAGGGCAGGGCTGTGTGCCACAGCCTGTGTGTGCCATACCCTGCTTGCTCCCACCCAGTGCCACTGTTCTCATCATGCTCCTCTCAGAAACCTTTCCCCAGACTTGCACAGGCTTGGAGTCAGCCTTCCCACCTCTAGGCATTTTGTTCAGCAAAAGGTGGTGATTTTGTCAGTCAGCGAGGGCTCTCAAGTCATTTACAATCTGTGTTTTCAGAGCAGCCTCAACGTTTTTGAAGCAGATTCCAAATTCTGTTTTGGTTTGGGTTTTGCTGACATGAGACACCCTCAGATTACATTTGAGTTCTGCTGGCAGGGTTTAGGGAAACAAGAGCCTGGGCTGGATCCTCCTTACTTAAGTGAAGGAGATCCTAGATATCCCAAACCCAATTCTTAACTGGATCTAAACATGTCATATTCTACTTCATGCTGGCATGTGAGTAGTTCAGAACAATATTCAGCTCCTCACAGCACATTACTAGACCACCTCTAGTGTCTGAGTGACACTTAGCAGTGCTGCTCAGGGCTGAACTAGAGCTCACTTGAGTTTTGCCACCCAGCTGAGCCACAAAGCATTTAATATACAGCCCACATCTTCTGTGCTCCTCTCTTGTGGACTTCTGCAGTCTGGACAAGTAGGAGTGAGCCGAGCAGAAATGTGGAGGGTGAGTGAGAGGTGTTAGAGAGAAGTAAAAACTCCAGTAGACTGAGACAGCAACAGTTTTGCTCTGAGGAAGGAAGGCAAAACGCTGTGAGTTTGGAATTTTATGCAAACCATTAGGATATTTCAATGCTTTCGTAGAGGAGCCTGAACTTCTGACCCCTTCCTTAATCTCACTTGATTTAGAACTCGGCCCCAGGGAAGCCACAGAAATGCCACCTGTCAGCATGGCTTCCAGGGAACACAGAGCCAGCCAGGCTGTGAGGAAAGCACCAGCTTGCACTGCTCAGAATCAGAAGGACTTTAAATCAAGCACATGTGCAGTAATGCAGCATTGGTAATTCCAGGTAGAAGGGAAAGGAGTAATTGTTTAGACTGTGCACCAGGGACAGATGTACACGCACAGTTTCCTCACTGACTTAGAAATAATTCTTCAGGAGGAAAAGGAGTGCAAGGTTATTTTTAGTATCTCTGCTGTCCTGTTCCTGAAGCTCTCAGAAGCCTTTGCAGAAATTCCACTCAGTGACTGCCTGTCTTTCAGAGACAGAACAAGCTGAAGACCAGCACAAGGACAGGGATTACTCAGCCAACCTCCAGATCTTTACACTGGCCATCCTGTCCTCTGCACCTTACCATAAAAATAAACAAGTCAGGGTCTTGTGCTGCAGGGACTGGCCTGCCAGTAAGGGATAGAGCTCCAAGCCTGAAGTCAGGGCATTCCTGTTCTTTAATTCTTGGTGTCCACCCAGCCAGGGAGCTCATACTGCTGCTTTTCTATTGTAAGGGCACATATTGATGATTTCCTTGATCCTTACCTTGTTTTACTGGATTTGTGAAAACATAGGAGCCTAAAGTCCTCTACCTCTCTCTCAAAGTATTCCCTCAACTGGGAGGCTGATCAGTGGCACAGTGTGCAGGTGCACAGACAAGGTGGTTACATCAGCCTGACTTCCTTAGCAAACCACATGAAAAATTCTGGTCCAGAAAGAGCTGTTTCATCTGTGCACAGAGGAGATATTCCCACAATGGGTTCCACCCAGTGGAGCCATGAGTAGCATCCAAGAGACAGTCAGCAAAGGCATTAATGCTGTCTGCAGGATATATTTACTGGGCAGTGCCTTGGGTCCCAAATCCCTCCTTGAGGAGCTGCTAGAATGTATCTGCCTGATGGAGGAGATCCCTCAGAATCCAGGGATATTTCAGGGCATCCATGGGTATTATCTGAGAGCTTTCCCCTACACAAGAATTTGAGGGAATTCCTCAGATCCTTGCTCTCCTAATGCAGATGCACAGGACAGGTTTCCCAGTCCTTTTAAAGCATGTTGTGTGTTACTGTGGGATTTACCAAGTTCTCCATTGCTGGAGGGTTGTTCTTGTCTGACTGCTTTATGTACCAGTCCAAGGAAGCAGAGATGCTGTTGACCTCATGAATCTTTGTCACAGTAAGAGCCCATTTCCTGGAATGGAAGGCCCTGATTTGCATTGATTCAGGTAACCAAGTTTAAAAATTCAGTTCAGACTGACAGATGACCAATGCCATTAGAAACTCAGCTCTTTGACTCAAAACTGTATTGAGCTGCTAGTCTAGAGGGATGTTTGTTAAGAGAACAAGTACCACTAATGTGGCATAATGTATCCATTAGATCTGTAGAATTAATAATTTAAACTCACAGGGCAAACTCTCTGTCTTCTCCTCCTCTAAACACACATATTTCTGTGTCCTTGCAGCATGCTATCTGAAGACCAGGACTGCACTTGGATGATATCAACACGTAAACCTCTGGAGGGGGAAAAAGAAGAGATGGAAACCATTCCAGACTGTTAGCTCTGACCCTCTAAGTCTGCAGAGGCATGTTGCTGGTGAATGAACTGATAGCCCAGTTAGTTAATCAGCATGGCGTGACCAGGTTTTCAAAATTATTTATTTATAAGACATCTCAGTATAAAGCAGCATTTTCTCTTTTACCCTAATGTATAATGAGATCTTGCCCTAAAAAAAAATCCCTTTTCTTTCTCTTTTCCATGGAATGTATGCTGGATCTGTGATGTTCCCTGGCTGACCCCAGCCAGAAAAAGCCAACATATCCAGACTGTTTAAGGTGCACAGTGTAAGATCTGATGCACAGCCCACTGAAGCTAGTAGAAGAACTCCTGTTACTTCTGGCAGATTTTGGATCAGGCCATTAAGGATTTTTTCATTACTTTAAAATAGTCTCAACACGACACAACTGTCCCCATGGGTTTGTGATTTTATCCTGCTCTGTGATTTTACAATGCAGTGGGCGCACTCTGACTCAGCAGCTGCTTTCTTTTGTCATCCTCAGCTTTTAGAACTTTACCTTGGATTTTTAAACACCTGGGACCGATTTCAATCACTTGATTATTAAGAGAGACTCTTGTTCCATAGCATCCATGTTTTTCTTAATGATTTATTTTTGTTTTGTTGTCTTTCATTGTTGCACTCCCTTGACTTAGCTCTTGTCCCTCATTAAATTTGCACTGATCATATTTTCCTCTTTAAACCTCACATATGTAAAAAGTTCCTATTTTTTTATCTGACAAAAGATCTTCTTTTTCAACAAATGTCCTTCATCCCTTTGTTGTTGTGCTTCTAGCAAGGCACATCGTTTCATTGTGTTCTGCTTTGTTCATGTGGGTTTTGTTTGGCTCATCCTCTCATCTCTATGACTGTGTGTCACTGCAGTTAGAGATGGACAGACTTCTGCACCTCTGCCTAGTTACAGACACACTTCCTGATCCTTAGACACTACTCAGTGAGCAGCCTCGGGTTCCAGAATCGATGGCCTCTAAATTACTGCAGTTTCTTGATACCTTGTGCATGGGACAGCTGTGTTTATTAGCTGTTTCACAGAATATGATTGTTTTGTCACACAAATATCCCATGTTAAAAGGAGTGAGCTCTGGTGAGCATTAAGACGTGGCTGCATCCTCAGCAGTTGCTGCTCTGCTTTGTTACCACACCTTCAAGAGAGCTGTGCCAACTTCCACTCCCTGCACCAACATCAACCTGGAGCAACTGCCCAGGAATCCAGGGAGCTCTGCAGGTGCAGGTGAGAGAAGAATCATCTGTCAGGAGTTCAACAGCCTATTAAAAGCGAAAAAAAATCCTCCCAGAAACCTTTACCTATTAAAGCATATGCCTGGAAGTAGCATGTATTTTTTGTGCCTTGATATTATATTTTCAATGTGCTTTTTCGCTTTCCTTCCTGCCAAATTCTGTTTTTCATTGAAGTCAGTGAAGCATTACCTCTCCTTAATTCCTGCAGTATTAAACGTCACAAACTCTGGTGAAGTCAGCTGATTTATTAAACATTTACACTGATCAGATTTGTCCACGTGGGAATCTTGCCACTGATTTTGATGATCCCAAGAATTGACTGTTCTGTGAACTCCTCTTTGGTTTTTGAATACTATTTTAATGGTCTGATATGTCTTGTGGGAGCTTGCCTTATTATCAGATATGATAGAAATGTCATTGACAAGTGGAATAAAATTACTTTTAATTCATGTCTATTCTGGTATGTGGGAAGTGTCTTTCCTAAGTTTTGTTGCCTCTTCTACTGGAAAGAGTAATATCCCTTTTTCTAGCCCCTTGGACAGTTTCAGAATGAAGTGAATCACAGCAAAAGGAGGTTTCCAAAGTTGTGTGGGCACCAGAGGATAGGGATAGGCAACTTGAAGTATTATTTCAACTGCCTGACAAGGGTTGAGATCAATAGGAGCTAGACACCCGACTTGTTCAGAAGCTTTTGAAAACCATACTGGAAATCTAACTTGCTTCTTGTTCCTTATAAATATCTTTGAAGTCTCACTCTTAATATAATTGAGAATTGAGCCATTGTACCTTCAGTGCTTCTGAAGATAAATGTTGGTACCTTACAGTGCTATTGATTGGTATAAAAATAAAGGCTTTATATTAAACCACTTAATGTGACAGAGAGGAGAGAATGCAGCAATTCCTCTAATGTCCTTAGTGCTTCTGTGTCATAGGTAATCTTATTTTTGCTTTACTAATGTATTGGTATTGTTTCTCTTCATTTATTTATGTTTACATAAATTTTCAACCATGTTTGGGAAGTGCAGCTTGTGCTGGAAAGAGATCAGGTCCTTGTACAACCACATTGTTCTGATGTGTGACAGAGACATCCCAAAGCAGGCAGCAAACACAGGGAGCACAAATGACATTTTAGTGCCCAAATCAGCAAGGCCCTAGTGCCAGCAGTGGGTGTGGAAGGCAGAATGCAGCTGTCTGACTGAGGAATTTGTGCCTGCTCCATATTTAGAGGGGCATGTATACAAATTCCATTATCTCTGACCTGTTCTTCATTGTCACACATCTAGATTTGGATTTGGTCCATTATTCTGCATTGGACCCTCCTTTTTTGGTAGGAAAAAACCCATGTTATACGATATATGTGCTGAATGATGTTATTTGATGAAACAGAGGGAGGTGGGAAGCAGTAAGATGTATTCAACTCAACATCTGTGTCCTGGGTGCATGAACAGAGTCTTCCTTCTGCAAAGCTGCCTCAGGCTTCCACTTTTTGGACACAGTGTCCTCACACACTGAAGGCACCAACTAATGCCTCAAGTCCAGCTCCCTTTTCTTTCCTGCACATATTACAGGCAGAAACAGATGGCAACTTGAAATTGCTGGCCTCAGCTCCTGGATCATGTTGGCACCTTTGGCTTCTTACAAGGCAGCTGCATTCTGCAAAACAGCCCAGTGCACGTATCTTGATATGTAATCCTAGAAGAGGCTTCTAAATATAAGTGGGGGTTCTTTGCTGCTGTATGAAGGGGGTCAGCCAGACACTCAAAACGTGGTGTAAGTTTCTTCAGATTGCACAAAAACCAAATTATCTCGGGGATAATATGAAATTAAATTCTTGAGGTGCCTCCCTGCAGACACACCCAGGGGTTTACAGCTTTCCCCTGAAGATCAGCACTGGCTCTTCAATTTATGTGGTTGCAGCCAGGATCCATGAGTGGTGAGACTCCAGAAGTTGTAGCTTTTGGACCTCTATCTTTGGATATGTGCTCACAGTGTGTTCTGCCTCTCAGCCTGGAAATAGGCTGTATCTGGTTGCTGCCACAGTGTTCCTCACTCTCAGCGTCTGTTCAGGTGCCTCTGCTGAAACAATGGGCAAACATCTCTCTCTAGGCTCATTTCCTCCCCTGCACCCTAACTTGGTCTGCCAGTTATTTATTTCTGATTGCCTCAGAAGGGGGAAGATGGAGTCATCTCCCCCATTAGTTTTTACTTTGTGTGTTTGTGTGTGCACACATGCAAGAAGAGTTGAAGGGTTGAATTCCCAAAGGCAAGTAAGATCTAAATACAAGGAAAGTCACTGGATTGATGGGGGCCAAGCTGCTTAGAAGCATCCTGGTTACCTGACAGCTGTTCAGGAGCCTTTGTGGAAGATGAAGTCCATATCACCAAACCTTGAACAGATGTGGAACCTACCCTGGCTTTGCAGGAGATAGCTCCAGGCAAGGCTGGAGCCCTCAGGGCTCTGCAGGGCTGCTGCCTGACCCCCACCTTTCTGACACAGCCCTCAGTCTCCACAGGCAGCACCTTCAGGCTCAAAAACTACCAAAATGTTGGTTTCCTCTTACAATCCTCCCACCTCCAACCTCATTTTGAATTAGCAGGTCTTGGGAAGTGTGCAGAGTTGGAGCAGAGGAGGGATGCAGTGGCGTGTGAGGGATTTCTTCTGTGCACTCCCAACGTTCCATTTCCCAAGCACAACAGCACATTCTGCAGCACAGCAGGACACATGTCCCTGAGATGGGACTGAGCCTCTGAGGAGGCTGCCCAACCTCCTCTGCTGCACTCCCTGCCAGCCTGGCAAAGGGGGCTAAACCCACAAGGGACCTAAAAGGAGGAGGGGGCCTGGAAAGAGATCAATCAGCCACTGTAAAGATGGAGGAACAAATTCAGGACCCCAAGGTATAGTAAGAAATTTACTCTGTCTTGAACTCTGAGTAAGTTCTGTTCTGCTCCCACACAGCTCACTCTCCACAGCACTCAAGCTGCAAGAAGCTCTTGCTCATCTGTCCTTTATAATGTGATTTATGGCATGTGTGAATCTGATCTCCCAGCTCACGTCTGAGGATGGCTCCTCTGCGTTTGTCATCTCTCACTGGAGGGCTGAGTCAGCTTCCACACCACTTGCAATGACTTCTCTTTGGCTAAATAAGTTTGCATCATGTCAAGGGAAAAGAACTTTGACAGATTTCAATGGACTCTTCAGGACTTTGAACTGCACAGCATGAGGCTGAAGGCATTTCTTTTTTGACACCTACTCTGAGGTAAGAGAAGGGGAAACTCCACTGGAAGTGAAGTATCCAGACCGAAGCAGGCTGCGTGGTCATGGTGAGCTGTGGCAGCCTCATGTTCACTTTTCAATCAGTATTCAGTGAGGGCTTAATTGCCTTTTGATTTTAATCAAATAACAAGAGAGATAATCTAAATAGTGAAAATGAGATATTCTGGCCTAGAGCATGGTATGTGGTGAGTGCCATCCCTGACTTCTGTGCCTGAAAAGCTTGTAAGGCCACTCTTCACCCCATCTAATCCAAGACATGCATTCCCCTAACACAGGTCTGTCCTGACCTCAGACCTATCCTGTTTGGTCCTTACTCTCTTTTAAAATGAGTCAGCTGATAGAGAGGGATGGTAAGTGATATCTCCAAGGGGGTAGAGTGACTCAGTAGCAAAGATGTCACTTCACTTGACCCCTCAGCCTGTACAGCACCCAAAGTGCTCTGTAATGATTCCCAGAACTTTGACCAGCTCTGCTGAGTCTCATCATTTTAAGAGCCAAGAACCAAACTGCCTTAAAATTAACTTCTGACTAAGAAGATGTAATAGTCAGGCCAGGTCTAGCTCGTGTTTACTAAAAAAGGTAGGTGTGAGGGAGGGAGAAAGGAGCTGAGCTTTGCTTGTGGCTACTGACATGGCAACTAACAGAGACCACACGGCTCTTCATATCCTGCAGGTCTTTTACAAGCCTCTGCTTTTAAAACCTCACATTGTCCTAGGAGGGGGTGTGGCACAGTCATGACACCAGATGAAACATTTCATTATTACTTTTATCTTGTTTTAGAGGCTGTGAGGAGTCTGAAAGTGAATTTTGGGGTTGTTTGTTTGTTTGTTTGTTTTGGGGATATTTTGTTTGGTTTTTTAAGGGAATTTCTTATTCAGAATTTCTTATTCTGAATTAGTCACTGTGTTTTCCCCTGCTCCTTTTACCCCAACAGCGGCAGAGGTAGAAAAAGTATTTTGTAGTCTTTCTTTGGAATGTGAAGGCTGGTTCAGATGGGGTGGAAGAGGGGGAGTTTTTATGCCCTTCAGGCTGCAGAGCATAAAAGGAGGCAAAAAGTCACAGATGCTGTTAAAGGGAGGAGCAGAACTCCAGGGTTCCAGAGAATCAGTGGGAGGCTGAGCTCTGCCAGGCCCTGTGGCTTGTCTTTAGCTGATCCCTCACTTCCCACATCTCCTGCACCAACAGCTGTGAGGGAATGGGGCTCCCACTCAGGCTGAGGGGAGAAAACAACACTCCAGTGAATGCAGGGACGTGCACACAGACGTGTATGAGGAGGTGGGGGATGATTTAGGTGTTCATGGTGTGATGTCATCCAGCCCTCTCAGGGAGCAGCACCTGACAGAGTGAGTTACAGCTGATTGCTCCAGGAGTGTGCTACACCCACCCGTCAGGGCCAGGGGAGACATGAGCCAGTCCTGAAAAGGGAGCAGACACAGGGAAAACAGGGAGGAGAAGGCAGCAACAGTGAGGCTGAGATGCCTTGTCCATGGCTTCTGTTCTGTCCACAGGCCAGCAGCTCCCAGAGGTTTTGGCATGGAGCACAACCACAAATGGTTCATCACCATGGGAGGAGGAACCATCACATTTTAACAGCAGACTTTAATGTTTGTACCTACCACAGACTGGTAACCACAGCCTCATGATCTGCTAGCAGGCCTTACCCTGCATTTTGTTACCATTTTGTGGTTCCTAGAAGAACAAAATCATTGCAAAGGCCAGGCCCCAGATGAAGGTACCGTGGCCTGTAGTGGGTCTATGTGTCTGCTATGCAGATCATCCCAGTGGTCCTGGATGGGCAAGTGATGGGCAAGACACGGTACCCTGTACTGCAAACAGTGCTGGCCAAGAAAACTGGGGAGAACAAAACAACCAGGGTTGGAGACAGGACATTTATAAACACTAAGCTGTGTGAAATGCCAAAATTACAGCAGCTGCATTTTATAGCAGGGGCTGTGTGCAGGGCTGGGGAAGGGCTGCCTGCACACATTGCCCTGGCAGCCTGCCCCGGGCAGGGTGTTCGACCCCCAGGGGCAAAAAGGGAGCAGCTGTTCCCCAAAACACAGCGGGAGCCAGCGCTGCACTGGCACAGCCATCCTGGCAGAACTCGTCCCACAATGTTACAGTGTGTGGATGCTTCCATTTGGTAGGAATCCTTCTGTCTCTGTGCAGGTTGCTTCTATTTGTAATGACAAAAAAGCAATTTATCTGTAAAGAGAAGGGTGACACACCTGCAGGCCTCAGCTCTGTGGCTGTGAGGAAAGGGAAATAAAAACCAGCAACAGCTGGGGAAGAGCCAAGGGTAAAACCAGACAGTGTTGAGTGGGAATGCTTTGAGAAAGGTACAGTGTCATTTCATTTGGGAAACATTTATCATTTAATGACTTGGCCTTCCATCTGTACCCCCGCAGACACCAGAGCTGACGGTTCCAGCGCGCTCTGACCGTGCTCAGGGACGCGCCATTGCCCGTGGCTCCAACACCGCCCTCAGGCGCTGCCCGGGGCACGGCAGCTCCCGGGGGGGGCACGGAGCCGTGCCCGGCAGCAGTGGGTGCTGAGGAGGCGCGGGAGGAGCCTGGCCTGGAGCTCGCCATGGAGCCTGCCCTGGAGCTTCCCATGGAGCCCGCCATGGAGCTCCCCATGGAGCCCGCTATGGAGCCCGCCTTGGAGCTCACTATGGAGCCCGCCACGGAGCTCCTCATGAAGCCCGCCATGGAGCTCGCCATGGAGCTCACCATGGAGCTCACCAGGCAGCCCACGGAGCGCGGGGCAGCCCGGAACGGTCGCGCCGGGCTCGGTTGCCCCCGGCGGGCGCGGGCTGGGCCCGGCGGAAGCGGAAGCGCGGCGGCGGCGGCGGGAGCGCGGCGGGCGGTGGGTGCGGGCCTGGCAGGGCAGGGCAGGGGCGGCTCCCGGGGTCGCGGTCCCGGTGCTGCCAGGCCGGGCTGTGCCCCCGTGCCCCGCGGAGGTCCCGGTGCGCCCGCGGGCCCCTTCCGTTGGCACCCAGGCGGGGCTGGGTCTCTGCAGGCGCTGCCGCTCCCGGAGGAGAGCGGGGACAGAGCGCGACTGAGCTGTCCCCAGGGAGCGGTCACAGTCCCAGGCTACCAGAGCTCCAGGGGCGCTGGGACACCGCTCTCAGACACTGGGTGGGAACGTTGGGTGTCTGTGCAGGGGCCGGAGCTCGCCCGGGTGGTCCCTGTGGGGCCTCCAGCACGGGACATTCTGTGGTTCTTTGTTTAGAGCTCCCTTCGGCTGCTCTCAGCATCCTCAGCAGGGTGAGATACCTTACTCTAGTGAGGTCACATTTCAGGCAGGCTGCTTTTGGAGCCTTGCGACAGAAAGTTCCCCTGGCGTTGCAGGAGAACACCTGCTGGCGAGGTGCAGCGCTGTGTGCACGGGGGCAGGAGGCAAAGATCGAGCCCTTGGCTTGGAGGGACACAACAGCTCCGTGCTGTGTGCCTGGGACCTGCTGGGTCAGCTCCCTGCCTGGCTGCCTCTGGTAGAGCTGCTCATGTACAGAACTGCAGCACATCATCAGCACTAGCTAAAAACTGTCAGTGCCTTTGTTCAGAGTATGGTGTCACTTCACAATGGGTTGGTTAATCACGTTTCTGAGGCTCTTCAACTCAAAAGCACAGCCCAAGGCTACTGATGAGTTTCCTTTCCTGCCTGTTGGTGTCCCAGCTGTGGGAGTGCATGTGCTAATCCAGCTTTCCCTGCTCTTTTAGATCCACAGAAATGGGGAACACGAGCAGCGAGCGCGCGGGGCTGGAGCGCCATGGGCACAAAGCCACCCGAGGGGACAGCTCAGGAGGAGCCACCAAGGAGGGGGACAGACCCAAAATCCTCATGGACAGCCCTGAAGATGCAGACTTGTTCCATCCAGAGGAAATGAAGGTATTGCTGGTTTGTTCTGCCAGCATTGCTTGCTTGGAATGCTCTGGGGCTGTTTGCAACCTGCAGGGATTTTGTCATTGAGTTTACACAAAGCTGTCAATCCCCCTTCCTTCCCATGCCAAGGAGAGAGTGAATTGGTGTTTAAGCAGGTATAATTGGAGGGAAGAGCATAATTTTGCCTTCCACTCTTCCTGCAAATTTGGAAGGCTTTAACACCTTTGCAGAATTCGTGCAAATGAACTTGTGAACAGTATCTAGAGATGCGTTTTGTATTCTGCATCTGACAAAACCTGCTTGTAGTAAACTTAGAGAATCCTGCCTGAGGGAAAAAAAAAGCTTTCAGTACAGCACAGGTTGTCTGAGTCTGCCAGGAAAGAACCTTTTTTGATTGAGACATTGTGCTTGTAGGCTCCATTGGAGAAAGAGGAATTTCTGGCTTGGCAGCAGGACCTGGAGGTGAATGACAAAACCCCCACTCAAGCTCGGCCAACAGTGTTCCGCTGGACTGGAGGAGGGAAAGAGGTTTATTTGTCAGGATCCTTCAACAACTGGAGTAAAATTCCTCTGACAAGGAGGTAAGGAAGTGCTGCTGCAGCCTGTTCCCCATGGACTGGCAGTGCTCAGTGCCATGAGGGAGGTGGGCAGCTCAGACATGGGATTGGGCTTGATTTACCCCTGTCCTGCCTCTCTCCTCATGCCCTTGATGACAGTCTGGCTTCTCCATTCCTGGATGGCACAGGGTGGAAGCTGAGCTGTGTGTCAGTTCACTGGGCACAGCACACAGATAACCCCAAACAGTCCCTGCTGTGTGTCTGTGCCTGGAGCAGGGCTGGGCAGTGGAAAGGGGAGCTGGATCCAGCACAGTCTCTGTCACACATCCTTGCCATGTCAGTGGCTTTTGCCCAGCTCAGAGGGCCCAGTGGCCTGTTGGAGCCATCAGGTGTTTCTCAGCTTTTTTGAGATGCTGCTAAAGCCTTCTGAGGAATCAGGGAGCTCACAGCCCAAGGAGTTTGGAAATTGCCAAGCAGCAGCTCTTCAGGCCCAAAGTAACCCTGAAGTATCGAGTTGCTGCTTTTATCTGCTCATTGCTCATTTATTTCATGGGCATTTGGGAAATGCAGTTTATGATGGCAAATACTGAAAGGCAGGGAAATATGAGAAAGCTGATCTTGTTCCATCAGCAGATAAATGAGGTCTCCTGTGCTAACAAGTAACATGAAGATGTGAGAGTGACTTTACAAAAGCTCAGTGCCAGTTATGGGATGTCAGGAGTGTGGGGGGACTCACTGTCACAGAGGAAATTATCATGAGCATTAATCATAATTTGATTCCTTACCTTTGGATTGCATCAGAGATTCTCTGCCTGTTTAAGGTTTTGCATGAGGAGGCTTCTGCTCTGTGTCACAGGGTGTGTCACAGCTTAGAGACCAAGGCACTTTTCAGAATTTTGCAGGGCTGATTGTTTGTCTTAAATTCCAGTCACAATAACTTTGTGGCAATCCTGGACCTGCCAGAAGGAGAGCACCAGTACAAGTTCCTCGTGGATGGGCAGTGGACACACGATCCCGCAGAGGTAAAGTTTGCTTTGAGTCACTGTTTATTGATTGAGGTATCTGAAGAGGAGAAAGGGGCTGTTCAGGCTGGTGAGAGAGAGGTTTCTGCTGGCCTGGGTGGCAGCATCAACCTGAGCTCAGAGGACAGGAGATGCAATGAGGGACAGGATCTCTTGGCCATTGGTTTATAAGTGATGCCAAGCTTTGCTTGTCCAGTGCCAAACTGCCTTTTAGAGCATTGCAGCACTGCTGGCAGCCCAGAGCTCGCTGTGCCTTCCTGGCTCTCTGTGCCAGCATGTTGCTATTGCTGCTCTAGATCTTTTCACAGTCCAGTAATTGTGCCAAAATCTACCAGGCCTGTTTTTCCTCCTCTGCTATAAAATGAGCTTTAACCCCAGCCTGCCCAGCAGTTCCCCCATGCTCAAGGACAGTGTCCAGAGCTGGTGTCACAGGTAACTCCAGCCCAGACTGACCCCTGCCTTGTCTGGAGCCCTGTGGGCTTGGCAGGTTCAGCTGACATTTTCCCCTCCCAGCCCTTAAAATCCTGCACTTCCTCTTAACCTAACACTCATTGAGCTCTTCTCACATCTGGTTCTGTCATATTTCAAAAGTAATTGTACCTCATTCTTGGTAATGCTGATTGTGCAGTTCTGAGAATATATTAGTCCCACAGGCTTTTTTTATTCTGGTTTTTCTGTCTTGTCTTTTGGCAGCCAGTAGTAACCAGCCAGCTGGGTACTGTCAACAACATCATCCAGGTGAAGAAAACTGACTTTGAAGTGTTCGATGCTTTGATGGTGGACTCCCAAAAATGTTCAGACATGTCTGGTATGAGCTCACTGGTAACTTTATGTCACACTTTTTAGAGCTGTTCAAAATTTCATTTTCCCTTTTTATCTGAGTTAAAGCTCCAGCAGAGATTAATCTCCACTTGTGTCAGGCCCTGTGATGTGTGCAGGAGTCACAAATGCCCAAAGGAAGAAAGTGGAAAGCACAGAGGAGGAAGCCTATACAAAGCAGCACAGATCTGATGAGGAGAAGTCCTGGGTGCTCAGTAACCTTGTTTGCCCCTGCTGTGTGCAGTGGCTGGGTTTAGGGCAGTCACTGGTGGATCAGTCTCTGCTTTACCACATCAAACCAACGTTGAGAGCCTGCACTGCTCCTAATTCAGTCTTCCTCTGCTAAGGAGGTGGCTGAGGGGGTCAGGAGTTGCTTTTCAGCAGGGAGAAATTAGCTGCATTTCCATGCTAGCACAGGCTGGGGAGTATCCTCACAGTGTAGTGTAAATTATCTACCTAAGAATAATACAAAAATGCAATTCTTGCCTTAAGTTTCATGTTCCAGTGTAACAGAAGAGAGGTGGGGTTTAGCTTGAGCCGTGTCTGAGGTCAGCCCTGCCCTGTTGGTTGCTGAGCTCTGTAGGGATGGAGCCCATGACTGAGGCAGCACCTTCAGCAGACCTTTGAGCCTGGGCCAGGAGGTGTGTTTGGGTGTGTTTTGCTCTGTGTGACTTTGCCCTGGCCAAAGCCTTTTTGGAGGAAGTGCTATGTGATTGTGGGGCAGGCCAGGAGGAGATTCTGGTAGATGCCCTCCCCCTTAGGCTGTAGCAGTGTTTCCTTTCCCTGATCAGACTTGGAAGGGCCCTTCCCACAGCCCAGCCTGCAGGGGGGAGCAGTTGCCTTTCTCAAGTGCATCCCATGGTCTTGCCCTCGTAGGGCAGCCTGCACTCTGGGCTGTTAGCAGAAGCTCTGGGCAGAGGTGACAGAGAGGTTCTGAAGTGCAGTTGTGCCTTCAGAACTCTGCTGCCCAGACCCTCACAGCTCCTTCCAAGTCAGACTTTGGGCACCTTAAATCCCCTCTTAGGCAGTGACTGATCCTCTGGCACTCCACCAGCTGCTGCAGTTTTACTTAAGTGCCATTGATTCCTTTAGGCTGCATGTACCTATAAAGAGCAGATGTTCTCACAAAGTATTCAGGATGAAATATTTACCATATTTACCATTTTCTCTCTGGCAGAGCTGTCCAGTTCACCCCCAGGAC
The DNA here is from genome assembly GCF_012460135.2 of Molothrus ater. Classification (NCBI taxonomy): domain Eukaryota; kingdom Metazoa; phylum Chordata; class Aves; order Passeriformes; family Icteridae; genus Molothrus; species Molothrus ater. Next base: position 10,382,057 of record NC_050495.2, read on the forward strand.
CGTACCACCAGGAGCCCTATGTCTGCAAGGCAGAGGAGCGCTTTAAATCCCCACCCATTCTCCCCCCACACCTGTTGCAGGTCATCCTGAACAAGGACACAGGCATTTCTGTGAGTACATCACTTTGGTTTGCTAAATAATGCCCTTGAGGGTGGGAACAGATGGGGAAAAATCTGGATATGGACAAGGGACAGCTTAGAAGAAACCTTAGGATAAGTTATTGTGCTGGTGAGTTCCTTATTATGTGTGTCCAGATGGATTCATCTGAAGTAAATCTATTTTTCTAGTTGATTGTCTTTAAAATGGAAAACTAGACTGCTGTTTTCCTCCCAAAAGCTTAATCTTGTTAACTGTTAAGACACCAGAAGCACATAAGGGATAATCACATGGTCCTGGTGAGGATGCAGAGGGTTTTACCCAGAGGGACCTGGGGTTGTTCTGAAATGGTGACTGTGTTTGTGATGGACTCAGTGGCTGGTCACAGATGCTGTTTGTCACCCCTCAGCTGTGAGGAGTGAACTGTCACACTGTCTGTCCCACTGTTACTGTCACACTGTCCCTCTTCTCTGCAGTGTGACCCCTGCTCTGCTCCCTGAGCCCAACCACGTCATGTTGAACCACCTGTATGCACTTTCCATCAAGGTGAGAGGCCAGGGCATGTCGTGCCCAGGGGCAGCCCATGTGTCTGGCCATGGCACATGCTCACTTGTTTTCCCTCCCCTGTAGGATGGAGTGATGGTGCTCAGTGCTACACACCGTTACAAGAAGAAATACGTGACCACTTTGCTGTACAAGCCAATATGAGCATCACAGTCATTTGTGACCAATTGTTCTGGGCCAGTGCAGTCTCAGAAAAAAATGCTTCACTTAACCAAATGTACTTCTGCTCTGTGCTGTAGCAAACAAACTCTGATTTCATATTTTCCCTGAGACTTCCAGGTTCTCCTGTATTTGCCTTATTTTGTTAGCCCCACCATGGAAGTTCTTGGAAATGGCAGCTTCACAGCACCCAGACAGGTGGCAAAGATGTCAGTGCCCCTTGTCAGCTGAGTTAAAAAAACACCAATTTAATTAGGCTGAATAATGTCAGGGCAGCAACAGATCAAAGAGCTTTAGCAGCAAGGCAGACTGGGAGTCTGCCAGCCCAAAGTCTGGAAAGTTCAGGATTCTTGGGGAATCTGATTTGAGCATAACACTTAGCAAAAGCAAGCTCATTACTGCTTCCATTGCTCATCAAACACTATTTCAGTAGCAAGTTCCTAACTTGCCTGGCTGAAGTAAGTGTGAATATTGATGATCATTTTGTAGCAGCCTTTTCTGGGCAAATTCAGCAACATCATCATCACTACAAGCTCGTTATTATTTTACGGTAGAGTGGGGTGCACTGTTTCTACTGTGAATAGCTCTGTAGTTTTTTCTCTTCATGAGAACTGAAATACATCTTTTCCCCTGTGGAATTTCTGGTAAAGACAATTGTTTTTAATGGCTGGATTTTTCTGTAAATCGTAATTGTGTCTTGCAGTAATCTGCTTTTGGAAAACTGGTTTCTCTTGCTGTCACTGATGAGGACTTCCTTAATCTGAGAGAGGAAGGAGATGGATGGATGCAGTTTAGGGATGAGTTCTTCAGTAACAGCCTGAGGGTGACTGTAAGTCTCCTGTGTCCAGTGGCCAAACTTACCCCTCAGTGTCAGCAGTGCTGGATGCAGCACCCTCTGTGCCCAGGGCTGGAGCCGGGCAACTTTTTAATTCTGTTTCTGTTTTCTAAGTGATTCTAGTAATGCCAGGCTGCCTGTCCTTGGTGCTGACAGCCTGTTTTATCCCAAAACAAATGCAACATTAATGCAAACCTGCTGCCAGTGTGCTTGTTGTGGTGCCTGGGGCATCGTGACCGTGCCAATGATAAGCAGCCCCTCCCACTGTGAGGGAAGCACTTTGCACAAGTCTGTGAGGACTCTGAGTGGGGACAGAGCTGCAGCAGCCAGCGTGGGGTGAGCCACAGTGGGAGGGTGCCTTGCCATCCTGGGGTCTGTTCAGCAGCCTTGTTGCAATATCTTCAGTAGCTGAGTAGATCTGGGTCTAGTGCAATGGTTTTCTCTGAAAACTTTCTTCATTCTGTGCTATGGATAGTATTTAGTATTCTGAACTACAGAATTGCTTGTTTTCAACCTCTTTAGAAACAAATAAAACATTTTCAAGAGATGTGGGTGACTTGTCTTGTTACTACTGTTTCCACCTGTGGTAATTTGACCTTCAGTGAGTTATTTTGTTATTACATGTGATTTCCTGATTGCAGTTTTATGCCTTGGTGGGTTGTATGAGCTTTTCATTAATGATGCAGATTGAAACACTTTCTCCTCTTGCACTCAGTCAGTGAACAAGACCGAGGTGTTCGTGTTTATTTGTGATGTAAAGTTTAGAGGAAGGACAAGACTCCAGTTAAAAGCTCCAGCAACAGAGCTGGAAAGCTTGGGATGGGCCTTAAGCCTCCTGTCAGCTTCTCTTAGTTCCAGCAGCCACTTCAAGCAGACCTTTTTCCCCAAGCCTTTGTCCTCAGCAGGGTGACTCTGCAGGTCCAGCTGTGTGAGGGCGCAGTTTGTGTCCCTGCAGTGTCCAGGGAATGCCAAGGCTGTGGGGTGTGTGCTCAGTGCTGGTACCTGCAGAGCACTCCATGTTCTTCACCAGTGCATCAGCTATGGTGGAACCACAGGACAGGAACAATGTTGTGTAGAAAGCTTGAGGATTTTTAATTTTTATTTTTGGGTTGTAACCCCGGGCCCTGTCTCAGCTGGCAGAGGGCTCAGTACAGGGACTGCAGCCCCCATCAGCTTTTGCAGCCCCAAAAAGTTGTGAGGGCTGGTGGGGAGCCCAGGGTGGGCCCCAGGCTGTGGAGGGCCTGCAGGAGGGACCCTCTTGCTCCGCCCTTCCTGCCCCACTGCCAGCAGCAGCAGTGATGGAGGTGAGCTGGTCCCTGGGGCCTCCAGTGCCAGTCCCAGGAGCCACAGATTTCCTCAGGTGAGGCACTGGCACCCTCAGCCCCCCCAAAGCCCTTTCTCTCCAGCAGCATGAAGAAGAGGAAAGCTGGTTGTTTTGGTTTTTGCCTGGGGGTGGGTTTTGGGGTGTTCCATTGGGTTTTTTGCTGGGTCATTCTCTGCTTGACAGGTGAATGAATTAATCACTCTGTGTTCTCTTATTGCAATGGGATGAATCAAATCCCTCCAAAGGCAAAAGCTGGATCAAGAGTTGGATTTATTAGCTCACTTACATTCCCCACCCACAGCTCACAGTCTGTGCTGTTATGTTTATTCTTGGCTGTTGCTAGGAGAGCACATTTTTTTAAAGGTAGATGCAGACGCTTTTGTTACAGTCACTTTTGGGGACCCTGGAGTAAACCAGTACAGGAATAACAAGAGCTCCCTGCCCTCCCCAACCCCCTGAATTTCAGCACAGCATGTGGGGGTCAAGCTGACATGGATTTGTGTAGGGTTCTTGGGAATCAGAAAGCTCAATAAATAATTAATTATTTTTTTTTACTCCATCAGTTTCTGGATTAATTTAGTTTTGTTACAATTCGGATCATGCATCATAGGACTGCAACAATGAGCTTTAAATAAGTATTGTTTGTGCACAGTAAAAGAAAGAAAGGAACATTGAACAAGTCAGCATTTCATCATATACATCATAGTAGGCACAATAGATAAATCAAGCAGCTCAGGGTTGATGGAGAGCATTTTCATGGAGAATGTCATGTAGACCAAATTGTAAGAGGAGCCATTGGTTACCCACCCCCAGAGCCTCCAACAGGCCCTTTCTCAGGGCTGAGGGGGTGGGTATGTGCACAGAACCAAAAACACTGAACAGTAGGAGGACAAATTAAGTTACTGTAGGCAGCAGTGTGAATATTAAAAACCTCTTCCTGTGAAAGAATACTTCAGACCCTGTAAAAACTAGTTCAGTTAAAAATAGATGTATTTACATTTAAGTCTGATCTAGCAAGTTTTCCCAGCAGGTGTAAGTTGAGCTGTACAGTAACTGCAGGTTGTACTCAATCTGACTGGATTTGTGAATGGTCTTTTTTTAAAGTTGCAGCTATTAGGCCTTAAAGCACCAGCATTTTACAGCAGTGGGATGAGGAACTGCCTCCCTCCACTTTGCTCCCAGTACATTGCTGGGATAAGTCCCAAACCTGTCATTAGATCACACTCTTGTTAATTAAGATGCCTTTTTTCCAGCTCAAGGTGTGTAGGGTCATCTACCAGGGCAAGACTGTTGTCCCAGACACTCACAGGTGCTCCACCTCTGCCCCTCTCACAGGTGAGGCAGGACTGAGCTGTGGGTGCTTGCAGTGACTGCTGCTCTAGTGAAGCACCTGGATAAATCCACCTGGGTTAGTGCACGTGAACATGCCTGGGGTTTGTGAAGCCACTTATGCTACTGTTCAGGGAATGAAAAGTATTAAATGCTGAATATTGCCAGGGTTTGCTCTGGGGTCAGCTGTGACACCAAGGATTCCCCAGCCCCAGAGCCAGGTAAGGGGCAGGGGCACTCCAGAGAGAAGGAAGCCGTCATTTCACCATGCCAGTCAAGATAGTTATTTGTTTTATTTGGTTATTGTTCAACAACAAAGTTCAATACTTTCCCGGTGGAGCTTTGAACTGTCCCTCTGGTTCCCTCCCTTGTCAATAATAAAAAGGTAATGAAGAAAAATCCTGTACTTTTAGAGACCTAAAACCTCATTTATGCTAACAAGCTTCAATTGCAATTTAATGTTACAATATTTCTTCATGGGAGCGAGGAGGACTGAGGCGAGGCCCCTCCAGTGTCTGAGGATGGCTGTCCACAACCACCAGTAAAACAAAAAGCCAGTGTTGAAAAACGCACAGTTTACAATAAAAAAGTAGAAACCAATTCAATTCCCTTTTGTTACGAATATAAAGTTTCTTGTAAATATGTACAGTCCTTTGAGCTATTTCTATAGCAGGAAGCATTTCACGAACAAGACACAAGATATACACTTTCAGGACTCAACAAGCCCATTTCTGAGGTCTTGAAGATCTTCCATGAGATGCAAAGATTTAAAGACTGATCTCAGTGACCTTTCAAAATATTCAGACCAGGAGACAAAAACTTTCAGCAACTTTCCTGCCAAATCATCTGACTGAAAATAACCCAACAGACAAGAGAACAGAATACAATATTCATGAAACTCGCCAAAGGACACTGACAAGGCATTGGAATTTTGATGGGTTTCTAGAACAGGTTAGCACAGGCTTGCAAGGGACTAGCAGAAGTTTAAGTGTGGCGCCAAGGGAAGAAGATTGGATGCAGTTTTGCTCTTTCCAGTTGTAAAGAACATGGTTGTTCACTTAGAATGTTGCTATTGCAGAGTGAATGGTCAAAACCTGCTTTGAAAATCATTTGCTCTCTGCTTCATGTTCACAGCAAAAGAGAATAGGAAGCAATAAAAGGCTCGAGGTCAGACACGGGGAAGCGAAGGTGTGTCAGCAACTGCCAAAGCTGCTCCCTGTGGGTGTCCTGTGCCAAGACACCGGATCTGATTGCACCAAGAGCTACAGCTCACGGGAGGAGCCAGCCCGGGCTGCTCCCCCTGGGGAGCTGAGGCTGGCAGGACTCATTGCTGAAGAGACCACGTCCAGTGCTGAGAGGAGAACACAAGTGTGACTGTGATTCTTGTCATAGAATAAGGCTTGTTAACGCTTCGGTGCCAAATTTCCAGAGTAATTAACGGCTATTTTGCAGCGTAATCTAAAGGTTTCAGTTAATTTACAAGTGAGGTACAATACACTACTCAGCAAAGCAACCTAAAAGGAGAGAGCCAGTGATGGTGCAGCAGCATGCAGTGAACTGTCATGCAGAAGACCTGGATAAAGTCTTACAACCCAGTAGCTTATAGGTAATGCACTTTGTCTCAGGGCCGGGCAGGGGGCTTGGTTAAAGCAGGGTTCTTCCCTCCCCATCAGAGCTGCTCTAAAGCGATTTTAGTGAGAACAAAATAACTTTCAGAAGTGGCAGGTGAACAGGCTAATCAGAAGAAATTTTTCATGTGTTCTGTGGAGAACATCCAACCACAGCTCCTATTGAAAGACTCACTCACCTTGGCCCTTCTGTTTCCAGGCCATCAGGGGCTCCCAGCACATCTCAGAACTTTGACCAACTCTCTGTTAAGGGGTGCTAACCACAGTGATGACCTGGGGTAGGACACGAGTCCCATTTCCTGGATGAACTACTAGGGACTAAAGTGGATACAAAAAGTTCATGAACTGCTTGAAAGAGTAACAGTAGTACAAAGTGCAAAAACAGGAGTGCAGGAAAGTGCAGAGAAATTAACTGAGCTGCGAACGGTCTTGGAAAGCGTCACGGCTCCCGCTGAGGAGCGAGCTTTGGCCCAGGAATGCTGTTTGGGAACTGGGCTGCAGACAGATGGAGTGCATATACTCAGTAGATTTCCTTTTTTTCCTGCAGGTCAAGACGAGTAACTTGTCTAGCTGAGACTTACACTGAAGACTGGTCCCAGACCTGGCAGGGAAATAAAAGGACAAGTTAGAAGTCACAGGTGCTTCTCTTCCAGGCACGGGGTGGTGGGAGCAGTACATCCATCACCTGCTGCTGCCACAAAGCCAGGGCTCCTGTCATCCACAAACACTGACAAAGGCAGGCACTGCCAGCACCACTCTGAGCACAGCAGGCTCCCACGTTCCCTGCTCCAGACATTATTCCCCTTCAAGTCCTCCATCACTTGCTACTAAATGCATCTTTGCTTTCAGCCCATTCTAGTGTCAAGCAGCTTCTGTAGTGCCACAACCAGCCCAGGGCCAGTGCATGACACCACGTGGACTCTGCCCCAACAGAATTTGCAGAGCAGGGGGCTGAGCTTTGATCTGCTCTTGTGCTTTCCAGTGCCCCCGCCCTTCTGCAGTACCTACAAGCCTTTCCCTGAGAACAGACATTCCTGCAGGCTCCTGCCTTACCTTATTGACTTGAGCAAGAGGAGTTCTGGCCCCGCTCACAGGCACCCTGCCTCGGCCGCTGTCCTCGAAGAGCCGTCCCGGGGAGCGCTCCCTGCGGGTGCTCAGCAGCCGCCCCGGGGACTTCTCCCTCTCCAGGGGCCTCCCTGGGGACTTGTCCCTGCGCAGCTCCGTGCGGCCCTCGCGGTACCGGTGCGGGGTGCTGGGCTCCCGGGGGTGGCTGGGCCCTTCGGGGGGCCCTGGGCTGGAGGCCACCCTCTTGGTGATGTGCTCGTTGTACGTGGGAGGGCCTCTCTTGTTGGGGCTGCTGTCATTCAAAAATAATTGATGCGAACCGCTGAGTGACAAAAACCTCCCGTTACATTTCTTTAGCAAAAATGTAACTTTTCCCCCAGCACCCTTCGGGTGAGGAGCATCAGCCCCTCCCTGAGGCAAGATGGAAAATGCAGAGGTATTTTGGCAGCTGGAGTATCCATCACATAAGCCACACTGGCAAAGTGCCTTAATGAATTGCCAGTGTAAGTCATGTTCTCTGGCCTGTTCTGTACACAACACCTTCTCATACACTCCAGCCATATGCTTTTCCACATAAAAATACACTAAAATTTGATATATGAGTTTTCACACAATTTTCTGTAGCTCAGGGATGTTCAGGCCAGGCTGGGATGAACTACAAGCCTCAATTTCTGTTTCCTGTGCACACAGTGGCACCATCAGCCCGAGTATTTAATTACCTGTATATCACATCACAACTTCCCAGCACTAATCTCTCTAAGGCAGACCCATTATTTGATAGAAAGGGGCTCTTGCTTTACATCTTGTTACAGCCAAGCTGTGTTTAGTGTCATATCAACAGTATCTGAGCTCAAAAAGCTTTGAAGCCAGAGCTCTATCACAACATCAAAGCAAACCAGCACAAGGTCACAAAGCATTTGTGGAGATTATCCCCATCTAGAGCTGATGTTTGTTTCCTTGTGGATGTTAAGCCATTAGCGACTCTATGCCAGTATTACAGTAACTGTCACCAGGCTCTAAGAACAGAACAAGGGCATCCCACCACACCAGAGGGAAAGCATCAGGAGGGAAGTTTGCTCCTGAGGCACGCAGGGACTGTAACACCCCGACACCGTCACCGTGACACACGATGTCCCCGCACCTGCGCGTGGCAGAGGAGCCTCTGTGGTGCTGCGGCTGCTGCTGCTCGTTGTTGGTCTCCTTCACCAGGTTGCCCTTACAGCAGATCACCCTTAGCTTGTCCTGGTAGGAGGAGGCCAAGTAGATCGCCCCCGAGGAGATGGCAGGCCCCAGGTACCGCGGGTTTGGGATCTCCAAGTGGGCTCGTGCCGGAGTTCTGGGGAAAATTGCAGGAAAAAGTTTCTACAGAGGCAGCACAGTACCTTTTCCTGGCAAGTCCATATATTCCTGCAAAACAGGCTGTTCAAAGAGATGAAAAGAGAACCACTTACCCTATAGAAGCTCGTGCCTGAATCTCGATCACTTCAAGGGAATTGAAGTGGGTCACGAACAGATAGGGCTCCCTGTAGGCTGGAGGAGCAATGCAAAGGCAGGAAAAAACACAAAATACATTCTCTATTAAAAACTTCTAAAACACAACAGCAAGCACAAGAGAGGCTGACAGCCCTGTGGGAAAACTAAGGAATACATTTTATGTAATGACACAGACACCATCAGTATAGGGGGAGATGCAAGTTTAAAGAATTGTTGCTTTGAAACTGTATCTCAAGGACTTTACTAACCAAAGTATCATGAAAAAGGCATTAAAGACAGGCTATTAACTGAACAAAATCCCATTAAGCAGTGCAAAAGGCCTGAGGGAGCCATGCTGCCCTCATATATTCTTCACTATTTCAGAAACTTAGAGCATTGTTAAAAATTCCACTAGCCAGTTCAACCAGTGTCAGACCAGGAACAAAAAGGAAATGGAACTTCGGTTTAGTTTTCCTTAAATTGCTTATATTTCAGAGGGTTTGCCATCTGGATTTAGAATAAACTTAAATCATAGAAAAAAGCTCCATAGTTTCTGGAAGAATTGGGAAGGGAAAAGGAGACAGAAGGGCTGAGAGCAGAGTACCCATTCCACAGGGATGTTTCCTGGTTTCAGTAATCTCCACAATGCAAGGGGTTGTCTCTCAACACCTACCAAAAGCTAAGGGCAAGCGGTTCCATTTCAGGTCGTCTGTCCTACTGCGTCTTCCATAGGAATCCACAAAGACACCAAACTCTGCCAAGAGAAGCCACATCAGGTCATGAGCATCTGCCTGAGTTTTATTCATTTATTTCTGAAGGGACAAAGGCAGTTGTTCCCATGCTTTTTATCAGAGACATCTTACAAATCCCAGATTGCCATGAGTTACTCTAAATGCCATGGAACTGGTTGGATGTAGGAATACTGCCAGGCCAAAAGGTGCTGTGATTCCATGTCTCTTTGTTCCAGCTAAACTAAGGTCATTATTTAATCTACAGTTGGGCAGGTGATGACC